>NC_138369.1:34320424-34342597 GCF_054177405.1 Leptonychotes weddellii
AAAAAAAAAATAAGTCATGGGGATGGAATGTACAGCATAAGGAACCTAGTCAATAATATTGTAATAACTTTGTATGGTGATAGATAGTAACTAGACTTACCTTGGAGATCATTTTGTAATATATGAAAATATTGAATCACTATGATGTACACTTGAAACTAATAGGATATTGTATGTCAATTATACTTTCATAAAATTAAGTAATTTCAGTTTAAAAAGAAAGAATTGCATAGGACCCCAGTAACCCTCTTGGATTAGAAATGATGGACTCATTCTTTTGATAAGAAAAATGAGGCAGTTTCATAGATCCTTGAATTGAAGTAGAATAAGAAAATGTTTTAGTTTTATAACCAGATCATTCAAAAATAAAACATTATGGAATATTGAGAATATTGTTCCAAAGGGAAACAAAGTATAGGGCAAAGGAAATGCTTTATGCTATTGGAAATAAATGCTATATCTCAATCAAAGCAATAAATATTTAATCAAATATCATTGTAGAGACAGATCCAACCAAGATCTCATTATAAGAAGTCTATAAAATATGTTTCTGGAGCTGGAGATACACTCTTTCTGCAGATTTAGACTCTGGATTCTCCAGGGCCCTACCTTTATTCAAACCAGAGCTATACAGAAAGGTAGAGATAGAGTTATGTAATCATGTGCCACTTTTTGAAAATAATTGCCCTTTTCTAGAATGATCTCTGTATATAAGTGGAGATCATCTCTCTTCTGTGTATGAGCAGGCTTTAAGATTTTTAACTTGAATTTTGGGCCCATTTTATTAGGAGTGAGTAGAATTAAATACTCTAAATGTAATGGGGGAAGAAAATAAAAGTAAAAGGAACAATTTCAAGGGACATGTTTAAACTACCCAAAGAAACTAATGTTTTCAAAACGTGGGCCGTACATGTCGTCCTTTTCAATAAAAAAGTCTCTGGACTCTAGACAAACCTGCTGAATCACTGTCTTGGAGTACAGCCCCCAGATCTTCATTTTATCTAGTTTCCCAGGTGGTTCTTGGAGACAGTCTGGTTTGAAACCCTCTGATTAGGAAATCAAGAGTGTGATAATTCAGTAGTTCATTCAAGACCTACTCAACAGCTCTTCATTTTCTTACTTAAAGTACTAAAACTGCTACCTCTTTGAAATTGTTTTCTGATTGGCCTTTTGCTCAACTGGCAAAGTCCAGTCTGTATTAGCAATCTGTGAGTTTCTAAAACCAACTGAATATCTTAAAGCCACACACACATTATGAGACTCCAGACCACTCTTCCTGGTACATTACAGTCCACTTGCATAGAGTCATACATACATTCCTCTCTGGGCAACGTCCTAAATTCAAGAACCTTTTATGATGAGGAATTAAACGTCTCCAGCATACAGAGAGGAATTAATTAGTGCTCACCAAATGAACAATGATTTCATTCCCTGCATGAATATATATTTTGCTTTTGTCACAGCCCAAAAAACACAGAGAAAATCTCTGTAAAAATTAGTTATGCTCTATGGTTTCTGGTGGAGCTGCAGCATCTACCCCTTGGGCTGTTATTTGCAGTATTTACATTTTTTTTTACTGAATTATCAAGTGAAAATCCAATTGTTCCTAATGGTGCTCACTCTGTGTGTTTCCCCATTCTCACATATGAGAAAGGGTTTATTATCCATTTGTAGTAATTAAGACACTGATGTTATATAGACCCATAAAAATCCTTCATTAAGCCAGTAAAGGGCTTTTCATCAAAATCACTGTAGCTAAATATTTATTTAAAAATAAAAACTAAATTAAAGAATTCCCCGAGCACCCCTCCTTCCCCCGCCAAATGCTTTTAAACAGTTTCGAAAGTGGTGATGGGCACCCTTAACAGTTTCAGAGCACGCAACTATATCTTCTTACAGAGTGGAAACCACACTAACCAGCAATCCATCATGGCTAGCTATAAAGAAATAAAGTAATTAACCACAAGGAAATAATGCAGCAAGATGCTAACAGTTTAATAACATTTAAGTGTTTGCATTTAAGCATTATTGTTTTTAAATGGTTTCATAATTGTTTTAGATTTGCAAAAGGTGCTAACACATGAACAAAATAAAGAGCAACACAAGATTCTGTGATTGATATGGTCAGCCGGAGAGGTTATTAGGTACAGAAATAAGGTTTGCATTTTCCAGGCGGAATTTAGAATACAAGCCCTCCGCAAAGCTGGGCTGCACCGCACACTATTCAATAGCCTTCAGAAGCCGCACACTTCCCCAGCCAGGGGAAAAAGGAGGAAATCCAACAAATCTCTTCCATGAAGAGAAAAACCTCAAGTTGCAATCCTCATGTCACAGGGGAATTTCATTTAGAAAGCCAGAGCTGAGAAAGCAAAACATGTTGATTGGAAAGTATGAGAACCTCCCACCGTGTAGCTTGGGGATAAGGTTTTATTAGAAAGGCCTTTCTTTATCTTTGAGGCATCACAGAAAGAGCCAAGGAGAAAGCTGTGTGTCTGTTCACAAAACCTTCTGCCCTCAGTGGAAGCTTCCTGCATTTCCATCATCAAGGAAGGAATTGAGGTCTATTCGAAATTTCCATCCAATACCAGAAGAGCGTCGCCTCACAGGACAGCAAGGATAGATTGTCAAGGTCCCATGAGTTCTCTGTGAAACATTTTATTTCAGTCTCCTGCCTTAATCTCTATGAAATCCTTAAAAATAACTGAAGGACCAGGGCACCTGGGTGGCACAGTCAGTTAAGTGTCTGACTATTGGTTCTGGCTCAGGTCATGATCTGGGGTCATGACCTTGGGTGATGAGGTTGAGCCCCACGACTGGCTCCATGCTCAGTATGGAGTCTGCTTGGGACTCTCTCTCTCCCTCTCCCTCTGTCCCTCCTCCCCCATGCTAGCTCACACACTCTCTCCTTCCCAAATAAATAATCTTTAAAAAAGTATATCTGAAGGACTGAGTATTGCTATAGGGTTCTCCTTTGCAAATATGTTTATGAACATACCGTCAGCAATTAGCAAAGCATCAGTTGACACAGGTTTATGAGAGAAATGATAATGGTAGACTTCAGATGAAAATTATACTGGTGCCAAACAAAGGCCAACAAGACCCCAATGTGTGCCCTAAGAGCAAAGATCCCCTAGTAGCCTGAGAGGAGAGACATACTGAGGGGGAGGGAGTTATGGGCTTAGGTGCCCAGACGCACCCCCATACAGGACTTAGGCAGTCGGGACCACATCATATTGTGAGCAGCGGTTCATTTCAGCTAAACAACTGCATCCTTAACTTTCAATTAACGTTGTTAATTAAAATTTCATTGGTTCTAGAGTCTTCATATGTGGTTTATGAATTTGTGTTACATTTATAGTTGTAGAGCAGACATGAGCATTACCCCAGAGAGCAGCATCTCCCAGCCTCACCAGCTGACATCTGGGACCTGCTAAGTCTGTTGTGAGGCCGTCCTGGGCATTGCAGGCCATTTGGCGGCCTCCCTGGCCTCTACCCACTAGATACCAATAGCAACCCCTCCCCCAATTTGTGACAACCAGAAAGGTCTCCACACATTCCCAAATGTCCCCTGAGAGACAAAAAAAATAGTCCCCAGATAAGAACCACTGGCCCAAAGTATGAGTCACGGTCCAGGCAGGAAAGAGATGAGACGATGAGTAACGAATGTCAGGAGAGCTGAACATGCAAACTGTTCTCAAAGGTGTGGGGAGGGGTAGAGGAAGGCCATTACCAAAGGCCTAACGGGGCAAAGTAGGGGAGGAGCACACTGTGGGGTCAGCAGGGGAGAGACAGGGAGAGGGAGAGAGACAGGGGGTGCACAAAGCCTGCAGAGAGGGTGCCCTGTCAGAAGCTGAGAGCCGCAGGTACAAGGCACAGTCAGAAGTAAGGAGCCTGACTTTCCCGCCAGCGCTCCTCATGGGCTGAACCCAACCAGAAGCCATAAGTAAGGAGACCACTGCTGTGGCTCAAATAGGTCGGCCCCACAGGATACAGACAGGGCAGAGAGAAGGAATGCAGTATATGCACACAGGGAAGATCCACCACACCTAGTTCTCTAATGCCAAGAATTTAAAAACATAATAAAAATGTTAAATCAACTCCAGAAGTCCGTAAGTTACCTTTCATTTAAAAGGCGCTACCTCCATGTGGCACACAACCTGGATGAACCTGGAAGACATTATGCTGGGTGACATAAGCCAGACACAGGAAGAAAAAAACCGGCATGATCTCCTAGAGGCAAAATCTATAAAAGTCGGATCCACAGAAACAGGGAGTAGAATGGTAGTGACCCAGGGCTGAGGGATGGGGACGTGGGGGCAAATGGAGAGATGTTGGTCAAAGGTACAAAGTTGGAGTTATGTAGGATAGATAAATCTAGAGATGTCATGTACAGCATGATGAGTACACTTCATACTCTACTCCATACTAGACATTTGCTAGGAGAGATTGTAGGTGCACTCATCCTGCACAAAAAAATATGTGAGAAGATATGTTAATTGGCTTGACTACAGTAATCATTTTACTATGTGTGTGTCTCTATCAAATCATCATGTTATACACCTTAAATATGCTTAATTTTATTTTATAAATAATTAAACATGTCAGGACCTTGCCTATCAGTACATTATTAAAGTTTGAAAATGATGCACTGGAACCTTCCAAATGTTCATGCCAGACCTACCACAGTGACCCTGGGCTCCTATTGCTGAACTCCATAACTTAACAAATACTGTGGTTGACAACAAATACAGTACAGAGCACTGTCCTGGTGTTAAGTGGCTAAACAAAGGGCAGTTCATAAGAAATAGGACATGAACCTCATGTCTGCTTAGGGAGACAACTAATGCACATGGATAAAATAAGGCTCTTGGCAACCATCACCAGCTTGAGAATGGTGTCCCAATAATAACATCAACGTCAGTGGCTGATGGCCACACTGTTCATACGGGACCCCATCACTCTTTCTGTAGTGGTGTCTGGGATTAGCAGGAGTCATCTTCAATACCTGGGTTGGGATATCCCTTTCTCCATATTTATTTCCACAAGACAACTTCTCCCTTGTTCCCTGAAAGGGACAATAGTAGAGTAAGCTTTGTAGCCCTCTCTAGCTCCTGGCCTTGGAATGAGGAGTCATGAATATGATTGGTGAGATGGGGCCAGCTGACACCCAGGGGGCCACTTGGGGTAGGGCACTGAACAAGGACAGAGAGAGCCACAGCCTTTTGAAAGCATGACTGCTTGTGTCACTCGCTCCTTCCAGTAAGCTGATGAAGCAGGGTCCAGATGCTGGCCAGCCTGGCCAGGTTTGCAATTTCTTAGTCCTTTAGCCTGCAACTAAATAGGCAAACCAAAGTCACATGAATCCCAGGGTCCTTGTTTAGAGAGGGAGAGAAAAAGTTCACAGGGCAAACAAACCTAAGCCCATTTAGCCATTCAACACGGACAGACATGGGGGAGCCAGTATTGGCCACAGCCAACAGTTACAGGTAGGTGGGAGCTATGCAGCTCTTCCAAGGTTCACTGCTGCATGGCATGTTATAACAAAAGTAAGCCTTGGACCAAATTTTTCATTTGTATAATCACTTCTTTTTTTTTATTTAAATTCAATTAGCCAACCTATAGTACATCATTAGTTTTTGGTGTAGTGTTCAATGATTCATTAGTTGCATATAACACCCAGTGCTCATCACACCATGTCCCCTCCTTAATGTCTATCACCACAAGTTATCCCATCTTCCCACCCACCTCCCTTTCCACAACCCTCAGTTTTTTTTCCCCAGAGTCAAGTGTCTCTCATGGTTTGGCTCTCTCTCTGATTTCTTCCCATTCGGTTTTCCCTCCCTTCCCCTGTGATCCTCTGCGCTACTTCTTATATTCCACATATGAGTGAAACCATATGATAATTGTCTTTCTCTGATTGACTTATTTTACTTAGCATAATATCCTCCAGTTCCAACCATGTTGATGTAAATGGTAGGTATTCATCCTTTCTGATGGCTGAATAATATTCCATTGTATGTATGTACCACATCTTCTTTATCCATTCATCTGTTGAAGGACATCTCAGTTCCTTCCACAGTTCGGCTATTGTGAGTATTGCTGCTATGAACATTGGGGTTCAGGTGCCCCTTCTTTTCATTACATCTGTATCTTTGGGGTAAAAACCCAGTAGTGCAATTGCTGGGTCATAGGGTAGCTCTATTTTTAACTTCCTGAGGAACCTCCATACTGTTTTCCAGAGTGGCTGTACCAGCTTGCATTCCCACCAACAGTGCAAGAGGGTTTCCCTCTCCAGATCCTCACCAACACTTGTTTTCTGTCTTGTTAATTTTAGCCATTCTAACTGGTGTAAGGTGGTATCTCATTGTGGTTTTGATTTGTATTTCCCTGATGGCAAGTGATATGGAGCATTTTTTCATGTGTCTGTTGGCCATTTGTATGTCTTCTTTGGAGAAGTGTCTGTTCATGTCTTCTGCCCATTTCTTGACTGGATTATTTGCTTTTTGGGTGTTGAGTTTCAGAAGTTCTTTACAGATCTTGGATACCAGCCCTTTACCTGTTATGTCATTTGCAAATCTCCTTTCCCATTCTGTAGGTTGCCTTTTAGTTTTGTTGACTGTTTCCCTTGCCATGCAGAAGCTTTTGCTCTTGAGGTCCTAAGAGTTCATTTTTGCTTTTGTTTCCCTTGCTTTTAGAGGCGTGTCTTGCAAGAAGTTGCTGCGACCAAGGTCGAATCACTTCTTAAAGTAGGCTGGCTCAAAGTAATCATACAACCTATCCTGTGAGCCCAGGCACATTTGGTTCACTACCCTTGAGCTTTACAACAAGCAGCTCAACAGACAACTTCATTCCCTTGTAATCCCTCTTTTTAGATCAAGCAACAGGTGCTCTGATAAGTGGGGGACACAGGGATAAATAACTTTCCAGACCAAGAGCAGGTACTGTCATATTAGGCCTGTCAGGTTTTTAAATCTTCTTGGCTCAAGGAGTATGGTGCCTGTAGAGTGTTTCTACCCAACAAATATCTTTTTTTTTTTTTAAAGATTTATTTATTTGACAGAGAGAGAGACAGCGAGAGCAGGAACACAAGCAGGGGGAGTGGGAGAGGGAGAAGCAGGCTTCCCGTGGAGCAGGGAGCCCGATGTGGGGCTCAATCCCAGGACCCTGGGATCATGACCTGAGCCGAAGGCAGACGCCTAACGACTAAGCCACCCAGGCGCCCCCCAACAAATATCTTTAACACCACTCATTCAACCAATGAGAAATTGTGACTTCTACACAACTAACCAACCCCAGAGTGAGAATTTCAGATGAGAACTGTGATGAATTAAAGATGACTGGACATTTTCTTGGATGCCCCTCCCATTGTGATTTTAAGCCCCCTGCCTCTGAAACTGGTACACCCTTAGTCAAGGGTGAAAAGGAAAAGTAAAGAGAAACAGAGCTACAGAGCTTTCAGGGAACTGGCTCAAAATTTTCATTTTTTTCTTTCTTTCTGTCATGGCTGGCCAATCCATAATCTGCAAGGTAGACCATCGGGCTGGATACCCAGGGAAGAGCTAATGGTGGATGAGTCCAAAGACCATTTGCTAGCAGAATTCCCTCTTCTTCAGCGGTGGTCAGTCTTTTTCTAGTAAGACCTTCAACTTCATGTCTATCATGAGGCCCACCCACATTGAGAAGGGCACTCTGCTTTCCTCAAAGTCTATTGATTTAAATGTTACAATCATCTAAAAAATACCTTCATAGAAACATCCAAAATACTAGTTGAGCAAATATCTGGTTACCAAGGCCTAGCTACGTTGACACTTAAAATTAACCATCCCAGGCGGCCTTGGTGACAGGAGAAGTGATGGAGCGTGGCTTCCCAGGCTAAATGGTAAGAACCCTTGCAGCCTCACCATGCTCTCTGGGAAGTCTGGCTGCCCTGAGACTGCCATGCTGTAAGGAAGCCCCAGCTAGCCAGGTGGAGAGACCACATCGAGTCGGAGACACCCAGCGAGACCCCAGCTGTGACAGCCATCCCGGCCTAGGTGCCAGCCACATGAGGAAAGACACCGCCCTGGACATCCAGCCCCGCTGAGGACTCGGATGCCTGCGGTCCCAAGCTGTCATCAGGCTGCAACCCTATCAAAGACTCCAAGTAGGAACTGCCAGCTGAGCCATCCAACCACAGAACCAGGGGAGATAGCAATGTATCACTTTCTAACCCACTACATTGTGGGGTGAGTTATTGCAGCAACAGGTAACCAGACTAAGAATTCTTGAAATGTTGGCCAACGGCTCCTAGGGTATATATTAGATTTAACACACACATGCACAGACACCACTATCTACACTCAAATATTTGGAGAACATTACAAGCAACGTAACTACCCTGCCATGCTCTCAGTTTCTGGATTTGAACCCATTTGGCTCCTTATGTCTGTTTGCAACAGTTTAAGGACCCGGAAGGGGGTGGGAGTGATTAGTTAGGACCCCAAGCCGCCAAGATGGGCCCACATGTCTTCTCCTGCAGAGAACTAAAGGGTCTGCAGGTCCCTGCCAATAAACTACAGGTGTGTGAATAGAGGAGAAAGTGCCCTGGGGAAGAAATGGGAGAATGTCTCTTTGTCCCCTTTCTGTGCTATCTCTGTTAGGGGGATACCCAAGAGTCTGGAGAGAGACACTGTTGCATCTTTTTACTTGTTGCTCTGCTCTAAGACTCCAGAGAGGAGCCGGTGAAGGTTAGATGCAGAGAGAAATCAGGATGTCAGACTTCATGCCATTATCTGACAAGTGAGTTCCTCTAACAAGGTCAGGTTCCAGTACCGGGCTTCTCATTTCATCAGGATGAATTGTCCTCCAGGAGGGGCCTCCGCCTTCATGCAAATTGGCTTCCCAGGGCCCCCACTCCATCAGTATAGACATGGCCAGACGTTCTGAATCCCTCTTAGATTTCATCTCGAAGCTCTGCTCCCAATAAATGAAATAGCGGAGGATACTGACAATCTAACAGATTAAGCAGTGTAACAGAGTGACCCTGGAGTCAGAATTTAAATTTGTTTTTTAGCTAGAAGCTGACAGCTGCTTCTCTCCCGAACAGGGTTAGCAACTCAAATGGCTCTAGGCAAGGGTGAGAGTCGAAATATTTAACACCTGGTCCCAGCTGGGCACCAGTAGGTTCTGCGCAGTCTCCGCCAGTACTGCCCACACAGACCAGGCAGGTGAGGGAAGGAGTGGGCATGCAGGGGCAGTGAGAGATGAAAGCTAGTGCTTCATGTCTGGCGGGAGCTGCTAGCCTCTCTGCCGATAGCAGATGTGGGAATGTAAGCCCAGTGTTTCTGATACATCGGTTTTTCCCAGAGAGCCTGAATTTGGACTTGTTTGGGAAATTTCCTGATTTAAGTGTTGGCAACTAGTTTGAAATTTAAAAAATAATAATAATCATTTGTGCAGGCCAAACCAAATAAGGACATAAATATATGTGGCCTTTATGCTGGAATTCTTCACTGCTAGTCCAAAGGCCAACCCAGAAAGTAAGACCCGTGGAGCACCTGTCACTGCTCCGTGGAGGGGCACCTATGCAGCCTCTTCATATGCACCCAAGGGGGTCTCTATGCTTTCACACTTTGAAGGCAGGAATTTATTGGTCCTTTAGGTTAGCAAAGTGGTCCCACCCCCTTACCATGTAGACCTCTGGGATGAGAAAAGGAAAATTAGCATCAAGATCTAGGAACTTCCGGGGTGCAAATATTAGGGACATCTACTCCCCCAAAACTGAAAGTTGTAGAAACCCATCAGGGTAGACTGGGACAGGCTAGGTGAGTTCTGCCAACTAAGTCCTGAAAGGGAGCTTCAAAAAGGTAGGAGAAACCTGGGCTGGCATGCCACACTCTCCCAAGAGCTGGCTACCCTCCCATCATGTTTGTGCTATAGGGATGGTAACGAATCGCATAATGGGAACTCTAGGAATAGGAACATGGCAGCCTGGGCAGGGACTCAACCAGCAAGGCCATCACACAGTAGTGGACGAGCAGCGCCCCTGAATCGAGCAGCGCCCCTGAATCATGCAACCCGACCTTCAACTATGACACCATTGGCCACCCAAAGCAATGATCGTGGTGAGCTCATCAGATTCTTCTCTCCCAGCCTGGTATTTAGAGGAGTCTTTTAGCTTGAATACATCTATGAACAGAGCCTGCTACATGGGCATGTGATGTGTGCCATCACAGAAGGTCCCATATACTTGGTTTGATACTCATCTTGGAATTCTTACATTTTGTTTTGGGTTTCTTTTTTTTTTATGATTTTATTTATTTGACAAAGACGGAGAGAGCACAAGCAGGGGGAGTGGCAGGCAAAGGGAGAGGGAGAAGCAGGCTCCCTACTGAGCAAGGAGCCAACACGGGGCTCGATCCCAGGACCCCAGGATCATGACCTGAGCCAAAGGCAGATGCTTAACCGACTGAGCCACCCAGGTGCCCTGGAAATCTTACATCTTGAACAAGAGGTCCTGCATTTTCATTTTGCACTGAGCCCCATAAATTATGTAGCTGGTCCTGGCCCTGAGGTTCTTAAATAATTGCAAAGGAACATTATCAAAAAGGGGCCTCAAGAAGGAGATACAGTCATTTCTGATTATTTGTGGTAGTATGTTCTATAAACAGAACATGGAGTTAGTGAATACCAAACCATTGCTCCTATGAGAAATACAAAGTTATATTCCTATTAGCTCTGGTCAACCCATCAATGCAGCTAACAGAATCGCTACCCCGAATCTCACAGAAGCATAAGACTGACAGCCCGACCTGGCTAAGGAGACAGCCAGGGCTTTGTCCAAAAACACCATGGATGAGGAAAACAATCCTCTTCGCAGTTACGAGTGGTGCTGATGGAATCCCAAATCTCACCACCAGTTTGGAAAAATCCTCTAAGAACAAGATAAAGGTGATTTTGTCAATGTGTGGAAAGGACAAAGTTTCAAATTACTTTCCTATGACAATTTTTGAGGCGTCTAATTTACAAGGTTGGTGAGACTTCGCTCTCTTGCTATTTTAAGCTCCTCAGGCGCACTCAAAAAAATTGTCTGGGACTGGTTATACATAATTCATTCTCTGGAGCAGAAATAAACCGAAGAAACTAAGGGATGGAGCTTAGTTTCCTGAAATAAAGGCTAATTGAAGGGGAGAAAACTTGAATTTGAAGTAAATGAGGAAGGCAACTGAGGACCTTCCCAGCAGACTGAATGAAAACAGTGGGTTCTTCCTTCAGGATGTGTTTACTGAGGGCCCACTATGTGACCATGAGGTAGTTTTAAAGCATGGCCACGGATTTTCCTGATGCTTGTCTTATGTATTCAAGCTATGATAACAGCATGCCACAGGCTGCATGCCTTAGAAATTTATGTCTCCCAGTTCTGGAGACTGGAAGTCCCAGATCAAAGTGACATCATGGTCACACACATTCTGGGCAGAGCCCACTTCCTGGTTCATAGCTGACCCCTCTGTGTCCTCACATGATGGAAGCGGGAAGGGAACCCTGCAGGTCTCTGTTATGACAGCACTAATCCCATTCATGAGAGCCCCCCAGCCTCGTGACCTAAGCACCTCCCAGAGGCCTCACCTACTATTACCATTATCTGGGGGTTAGGACTTCAACATATGAATTAGGGTTTACCCAAATGTTCAGAACCTAGCAACACCTCTTTCTTTAAGAGGCGGTAAAATCTAATTCTTGTGAATGTGTGCCACACTTGGTGAGGAACTTATAACACATAGAATTCCGCAGAAGTGACTTTCAGGGCTAAGTCATAAAAGACATTATCCTTCCGTCTTACTCCCCCTTGGATCACTGGCATCACTGCCATGTTGTGAGGCCACATGGAGAAGAGCTGAGGCCTCTCACAAAGACTTCCCACCAACTTTCCAGCTGTAAGGAACCTTGGACGCAGATCCTTCAGGCCCAGGCAAGCCTTCAGATGACTGGAGCTCCAACTGACATCTTGACCGTGACCTCATAAATGACTCCGAGCCAGAACTACCCAGCCAAATGGCCCCCAAATTCCTGACCTGCAGAACCATGAGGATTAAAAATGCTTATTGTTGTTCTAAGCCACTACTTTTTGAGGTAATTTGTTATGCAGCAATAGGTAAATACTGTAACTTGTTTCTTTGCAAAGTTGTGGCAAGACAGGAGCAAAAACAACTCAGTCTACCAGGAAGAAGCCCACAGCCTACGGAGGAGATTCAGTTGGGTAAAACCAACAATAACAATACCACAGGATAAATGTTAGAATAGAGGGGTCATTCAGTCAGTCTGAGCATGGCCATGCTGTAGTAACCAACAACCTACACATTTCAGAGACTTAGAACCCCACAGCTCATGTTTTGTTCATGTTACATACATACATACTGACAAAGAGCTCTGCTTCTTGTTATCCTTCTTCCAGGACCTAGGGTCAGAGCAGCTACTGTCCACCTTGCTCCTAGCTGCCACAGCAGAAAGAAAGAGAAATTGGCAGAACGTGACTACCTCTTAAAGCTTCCACCTGGAATTTAGGCAAATCAATTCTGCTCATACTTCATTGGCCAAAGCAAGTCATTTGACTGTGCTTAATGTAAGGAGAGGCAGAGAAATAGAATCCTACCATATTCCCCGAGAAGAAATCATGTATTTATGACATCCCCGGTGATACCAGAGGTCTGCTGGGTGCTGTGGAACACAGGGGACAGAACAGCTAACTCTCCCTCTGAGCAGAAATGGTCAGAGATGGCTTTGCAGAACAATGAATGCTCCAAAGGAAGACTTTAACTAGTCAAGGATAGAACAGCATTCCAGACAGAGGAAACAACAGATGAAGGTTCATTTGCATGAGAAGTTATCACGTGCTAGAGAAGAGCAGGATGCCGAAGTAGAGGGGGTGTGTGTTTCACTGAAAACACAGTCAGCGTGACATCGGTGTGATGAGGTACCACACGCAGTGCTGAAGTTTGTGCTTTGATGACCAACAGTGTAATGAGGACATTTGGCTTTGGACAATTCTCTTTGTGTGGAACAGTCCTATGCAATGCAGGACAGTAGCACCCAGAGGAGTCAGGACATTCCCAACTCTCATTCCCATTCCAAACGTCCTCAGGGCTGGAAAGAATACTGTCCCCTGTTGAGAACCACTGGTAAATAGGATCATCTCTTTTTCTTCTAAAACACTCGAAGTCTAATCAGATTTTGACAGAACTCAAGAAATAGCAAGAAGAAATAAATCACTGCAATAAACAGCAATTGCCACAAAACGTAAACTGTCCAACAGTAGCAATTGGTTCCTACGGTACAGAGACATTAGACTGTGGATTACATGGAATTGGTATCATACCCCTCTAACCACCCCTCAGGAAAGTACTGTTTTATCTCCTTTCAAGAAGAACGCAAGGGATTGAAAGTAAAGGATCAGAGATAACTTTGAATCTGCTCTAATGTATTTTTTAAAGGAGACATCACTAACAAATAACCAAATTAAAAAATGAGAAGACATGAACAGACATTTTTCCAAAGAAGACAGACAGATGGTCAACAGACACATTAAAAGATGCTCAACATCACTCGGCATCAGGGAAATGCAAATTAAAACCACAGTGAGATATCACCTCATACCTGCCAGGATGGCTAACATCAAAAACATAAGAAATAACAAGGATGTGGAACGCTTGTGCACTGCTGGTAGGAATGCAAGCTGGTGTAGCCATTATGGAAAAGAGTATGGACATTCCTCACAAAATTAAAAATAGAATTACCATATGATCCAGTAATTCTACTACTGGGTATTTACCCAAAAAAAATCCAAAAACACTAATTTGAAAGGATATATACACCCCTATGTTTATAACAGCATTAATTACAATAGCCAAATTATGGAAGCCACCCAAGTATCCCTCTATAGATGGATGGATAGAGAAGAAATGGTATATACATACAGTGGAACATTACTCAGCCATTAAAACAATAAAATCTTGTCATTTCCAATAACATAGATGGATCTAGAAGGTATAATATTAAGTGAAATAAGTCAAAGAAAAATACCATACAATTTCACTCATGTGGAATTTAAGAAACAAAGCAAGCGAACAAAGAAAAATGACCACTGACACATGAACAGATAAACAAAATGTGGTCTGTACACACAATGGAATATTATTCAGCCATAAAAAGGAAATACTGATGCAGGCCATGATATGGACCAACTGGAGACATTATACCAAGTGAAATAAGACAGTAACAAAAAGACAAATCCTATATAATTCCACTTATATGAGGTAGCTAGAATAATCAAATTCACAGAGACAGTAAGTGAAATGGTGATTGCCAAGATTTGGGAGTAAGGGAGAGATAGGAAAGTATTTAGTATTTATGGGCATAGAATTTCAGTTCTGCAAGACCATTCTGAAGATTGGCTGCATGACAACTTGAATATACTTAAAATGACCACACTGTACACTTAAAATGGTTACTATGGTAAATTCTATGTTGTGTCTATTTTACCACAATTAAAAACAAACAGTGGTTAAAATGGTTACTTTTATGCTATGTACATATACACACACAATACAGGTTATATAGAAAGAGAGAAAAAAAAGGTTTTCATTGTTGTAATCCACGTAGGACCAATGCAGAGAGGCCAGCTTCCAGGGTCAAGATGAACTGAAAACCATGTGGTAGGCCAGGTCAGCTCACTTTGGAAATTTCATCTCAGTGACAGCTATGAACTGACTTAAGCCCACTGGGTCACTGATGATCACCGTGTTCTTTCTGGCAAACAGTGGCAGTCTCGGATTAAAAGGAGGAGAAGACTATGGGGGTCCTCACCATTTCCCTGCCATTACATGGTGTGTTACAAGGACCAACAGCCATTACCACCAACCTACAACGGCTATTTTACTTGGTATAATGTCTCCAGTTGGTCCATATCATGGCCTGCATCAGTATTTCCTTTTTATGGCTGAATAATATTCCATTGTGTGTACAGACCACATTTTGTTTATCTGTTATTTGTCAGTGGTCATTTTTCTTTGTTCGTTTTGTTTCTTAAATTCCACATGAGTGAAATTGTATGGTATTTTTCTTTGACTTATTTCACTTAATACTATACCTTCTAGATCCATCTATGTTACTGGAAATGGCAAGATTTTATTGTTTTAATGGCTGAGTAATATTCCACTGCATATATACACCATTTCTTCTCTACCTATCCATCAGACAGATACTTGGGTTGCTCAGTGAGGTCCCAGCTCTCTGTCCTCACACAGAAGTTACCCCCTAGGAAAATCCAACAATGTTCTAGCAGCTCTCCTTCAAGGTGTCTGAGATCCGGACAGAATCCCCTGCTTAAGGCAATGCACAGGGATAGAAGAATCAGGGGCCTCCACTGTTCTAGAAGAAACAAGATCCTGAACTTGCTAGATTCTTACACACATAACTAAAAGGTTATTACAACAAAGCCATTTAGATATATGGTCTGTGGTGACTTTCATGCCACCATAGCTGAGTTGAATAGTTGGAATATCAACTATATGGCCTTAAAATCCTAAAACATTTTTATCTGACCCTTTGCATAAAAAGTTTGTGACCCTGTCATGTGAAGCAGGAGTATCCACAGAATATTCCTAACCCATCTGTATTTCTCAAACATCACTCATTTCACCAATGAAAAATAGGTGCTGTTGGAACTAATTTACCAATGGAGAAATGAGTTAGAGGTCAATTAGGTGATTGGCTAGAAATATTTTTATGGGGTCTCAACCTTGATGAGAAGAATATCATAGGTACAGCAGCCTAACAGCTTGGAGTCACTCTTAGGATCTGAAACCACAGGTTGCTGTGCCTCCCCCAAAACACACTTAATGGGTGCTCTGTTGCCCGACCAAACTGTAAGCTTGGCTGGTCTCGCCCTTGGATTATCACTACATTGACCTCAGAGCCAGCCAGTAAAGGGTTCATTAGAGTGCCCAAGTGTAGGTGGTACACTTTACCCAGCGTATAGGAATGGGGTTGTGACCACCCACTTTTGTGCCTTCTTACTCTCATGTGTTAGATTTCAGGGTAACATATCATCTTGGGAGAGACTGGGAGGAAGAGACATGTAACACCTACCTACCTATGATCCCTAGGGGCTCCAATATTTGTCAGAAGAGCCATCATCAGTCAAGCTGACTTAGGTCACAAGTCCAGGTTTTTCTTCCCAGAAACTAACAGACCCCCGAAAAAAACAGGACTGGTACGTTCATGCAGTAACTATATAGGCACTGTGATCTTTTCATTGGGGACTTCAGGAAATAAGGTAGAACCTAAGAGTGGTTTTCTCAGTAGAGCTCAGTCATGGAGTCTCAATCATGTGGTGAAATGAGCAGGAGCCTGCTGAGACCCCTTCAGTTTGAACCCTAGGTGAATAGTTGACTACTTTGGAATTCTGGTTGATTTGTGTCTCCAGATCCACCCTAGGACGGTCCTCATTGTACAGGTACGAACCCAGAGCCAGAGGGGTTATAGTTGCACCAGTTGGCTTAGCAAGTAAAATGTAAATATGGGATTCGCACCAGTCACCTTCCCTAGGGTGACTGCCCTGGGGAAAAAAAAAAAAAAGAGCCTCCTGTGGTTCTGAAGACAACCAGCTGACCCTGGGCTGACAACTTCACACTCACCAGCACACTGATAGCCGTCTTGTAGCAGGTCCCACTACAACCCAAGAGCCATGACTTTAGAGGTGGAAGGAACTGACTTGGGTCAGCGGGGAAAGATGTCTACAGGAATGCCTCCCACAAGCCCCTCGGTCACCCTGCAGCAGACAAGCTCAGAAATGAAAGAATTACATAAATCTTAGTCTTTCTACTACCACCACTTGCAACTTAACAACCAAGACTCAGTGCTTTGATTTGGAATCCCTTGCTTAAATCTCACTGCTTTGTCCAAAAGGAGAATGTCACACAATGATTTACTTTTCCATGCATGACTCTTAAAACGAGGAATGGGGTGGACAGAAATGTCTTGAAAGTTGCTATGAACAGAAGTAGATCCTCGCTCCTAGAGGAAGTCCATCTTTGCTTAACCACCACAGGGAGGAAGCAGTTGACGTTATATTCTTAGTCCCTACAGCACATCTTTTATTAAAAAGCTCTGGATCAGGGCACCTGGGTGGCTCAGTTGGTTAAGCAACTGCCCTCAGCGCAGGTCATGACCCCAGGGTTCTGGGATCGAGTCCCACATTAAGCTCCCTGCTCGGCGGGAAGCCTGCTTCTCCGTCTCCCACTCCCCCTGCTTGTGTTAACTCTCTCACTGTCTCTCTCTCTCCATCAATTAAATAAATAAAATCTTAAATAAATAAATCAAGCAAGCAAGCAAGCAAGCAAGCTCTGGATCAGAGAGCTGCCTGTATGCTCTTGGTTCTTATCATCAAGGCAAAGATAGAAAAAATGAAAAACGTACCTTCTGAATTTGCCATCTTATTGATTTTAAGTATTTGTCTCATTGCCTTATTTTAACTTATACATTCGATCTTTATTTTTATAAAATCCTATTCTTTAAACACTCTAATTTGCATTAAAACAGTTCAGGCACATGATAAAAAAAAAGTCATAGTACAGAAGGGCATCTAATAAAAGGAATACTTTTATGTCACATCTCCTTTACTCCCAAAGGCAACCATTTGAAACCATTTTATTTCTAGTTCTTCCAGTGATTACTACCACATAATTTGCTAATTTTTCTTCATTCCCTTTATACAGCCATTTTTTTCCTCATCTTGAGGCATAAAAAGAAATCCACGTATTCAAACAGAACATGTCCTTAAATTTTTTTAAGAATACCATTTCTGGAATATGAGTAAAATTCTCTCAGCACTTAAAATTTAAAGGCACACACTTAAAATACCTTAGTTATCCTTTCTTGTGATTTTTAAAGTAAAATATTTAAAAGGCAGCATTTAGGCACTCAAAACATATTTTCCTATGTTTCCTGTGGCAGAGTAACTACCTGTCCAATATCCATTCTCCCCTCCTTCCTTCGATCATTTTAGCTCACCATATGGCCACCTGCCCCAAGACTATTATTTCCCAGCATCTCTTGCAGTTTTATGTAGTCATGTGACTTTCTGTCGAATGTGAAGGGAAATTATGTATGCCAATGCATACATAGATTTTTAAAATACGTGAATGAAGCTTTCATAGTTATTTCCTTATTCCTGTTGGTTAGGATGCCAATGAGATGGCAAGAACAAGAGCAGCCATTCTGAACCATAGACAGAAGAGTATATTAAGTGTGATGGCGCCTCCCTACTTGCCTTGAGACATCCAGAGACTGCCCCTTGAAAGACAAACTTTATCCTGGTTAGGCCTCTTTGATACAATAACTTAAGCACAGCCTAGTAGACATTCTCAAATTAAAACCAAAATAAAAGCGCTCAGATCCTCTTCATTCATTTAGCAGGTGTCTACTATGGTGTCTACTATGGGTCAAACCTTGTTCTAGGTAGTTGGGAGCAGAGAGAAAGAGAAAGAGGCAGCAGGCTGTGGGGAGAGGGAGAGAATAGGAATCCTTGCCCCAAGGTAGGAAATAGTTTGCCGGGTAGGGTGGGCTTAAGTCAGCCAGGGCCGCCATAACAAACACCACAGACTGGGACGCTTAAACAACAGAAAATTCCCACAGTCCCGAAGGCTGGAATTCAAGATCAAAGTGTCAGCCATGCTGATTTCTTCAGAAGCCTCTCTCATTGGTTTGCAGATAGACACCTTCTCACTGTGCCCTCCCACCACCACCGCTGGGTCTGTGCGGCATCTAATCTCATCTTCTTTTAAGGGTCTCACTCATCAGGGATGAAGCCCACCCTAATGACCTCATTTTACTTGAATTATCTCTTTGTTTTTTTAAGATTTTACTTATTTATTTGACAGAGAGAGACACAGCAAGAGGGAACACAAGCAGGGGGAGTGGGAGAAGGAGAAGCAGGCTTCCCGCGGAGCAGGGAGCCCGACATGGGGCTCAATCCCAGGACCCTGGGATCATGAACTGAGCCAAAGGCAGACACTTAACAACTGAGCCACCGAGGCACCCCTGAATTCTCTCTTTAAAAGCCCTCTCTCCAAATACAACCACATTCTGAGGTCCTGGGGGTTCAGGCTTCCACAAAGGAATTGGGGGTCCACACAATTCAGCCCATAACGGGACAAGGGGGAGGGGCAGTTAGACAAATGGACAGTGCCAATTTAAAATAGAGAAAAGTCAAAAACTAATGATGTAATGTATGGTGACTAACATAATAAAATAAAATTTTTAAAAAATAATAATAAATAAAATAAAATAGAGAAAAGTGGTACTCTGATAAATATACTAAAGTTGCCAGTGGAAAATCAGTAAGCCTCAGTATGATAAGAAACCATAAAAACAAAAACCAGGATTAAAAGGCAAAAACCAGCTCAGAAAGCAACGCTTGCAAGCACTGTGATCAACAAAGTCTGCGCTCTTTCATGTGGTGAGAGCCTTTGAAACCAATTAAAAGGCCAAATGACCTTGTAAGAAAATGCTAAAAGATATGAACAGGCAAACCCAGAAGAACACAAAAGACAAATATAATAGTGCATAATTATGATTATTAAAGAAAAACGAATTCATACAAAGTATTTTACTTCTCAGACTGACATGTATTAAAGACTGGTCTGTATGGCGGGATTATGGACAATATGCAGAAAACACAGAGATGATCACATAACTTGGTTCAAACAGATGAATCTGTTTTGAGTCAATGAATTACCCATTGTTAAATGTATATAATCTATTAGCCAGCAATTCCACGTCTGGTGTACATATAAATTCATTGCAGAATTGCTTATAGTTACCCCAAATTTGAAACAACTTAAATATTTATTGTTATGGACTAAATTGTGTCTTCCCCCCCATAAGTTAACATGCTGGAACTTAACCCCTCATGTGACTATTTAGAGACAGAGCCTCTCCCCCTCTCCCATGGGTTTTTGTTTTTGTTTGTTTGTGGATATTGATTTAGTTCCTGTCAAATGTAGTTTACAAAGGGAAAGTACAAGTACCTTTGTATAGACATCACACCTGGAAGCCCAGGGAGGGGTGGAGGAGGAGATGTATTTCCATGGGAACAGGGGCTCTAATCTCAGGAATGGTGGCAGAAGGCTGGGCAGGCAGAAGCACCTCATCCAGAGCCAGCTCAACCCCTGTTTTAGCTAAGTTCCCATTTCCTGTTCCTCCTCCTTCTCCCAGCTCCTTATACAGAGCCCCAGGAGGAATGTGCTGAGGACCATGTCCCTTGAGGCATGTGCCCCATATCTGGGAAAACAAATATACACCATTGAACACCAAGCCCATGAAAGAGAGAGAGGCAGGCACCCCAAGGGGTGGATGAGCTGAGCCCCCAGCCAGCCCTAAGGAGGCACTGCTTCCCGGTGTTCTTTTAAGAAGGAGAAAGCCATACAACCAAAGGGATGGAGATAAGATGGAGGCCAAGGAGTTGTCGCATTTATACACCAAAAGGTAGTAAAGGTTAAGTGAGGTCAAAAAGTGGTCATAAGAGGTCAATCCTACAGGCTGGGGTCCTTAGAGGGAGATAAAGAGACACCAGAGATCTCTCCCTCCACCTAAGCACAGAGGGAAGGCCACCAGAGGACCCCAAGAAGGCAGTTGTTCACAAGCCAGGAGGAGAATCCTCACCAGAAACTCAATCTGGTGGTCCCTTGATCTTGGGCTTCCAGAACTCTGAGAAAATAAATGTCTGTTCTTTAACCACCCAGTCCATGGTATTTTGTTGTGATAGCCCCAGCAGTTAATACCTGGCCAACTAAAACACCAATAAAAACTTGGTTTCATAAATTATAGCATATTCACCCAAATGGAGTACCACACAGCCTTTAAGGAGACACAGAAAGCTGGTTTTTCAAGGATGCAGCCTTGAGAAAGCAATGTGCTGTCGAGACCATCCAAACAGTCTATGTGGGGACTAAACCCAGTTAAAGAAGCGATCACTAGGGGAGGAGCAAGATGGCGGAGGAGTAGGAGACCTAAATTTCGTCTGGTCCCAGGAATTCAGCTAGATAGGGATCAAACCATTCTGAACACCTACAAATTCAACAGGAGATCGAAGAAAAGAATAAAAGCAACTCTCTGAACAGAAAAGCGACCACTCTCTGGATGCAGGGACACAAAAAGCGGCAGATCCGGGAGACTCCCCTTCCTCCCCCAGGAGGAGGGGCATGGGAGCACACCACAGGGATCTGCTGGGTTTGGAGATTCCACATGGGGTCGGGTGCCAGAGATAGAAACGCCCAAGTCACAGGCCGTGTGAGCATGGAGTGCCGCCAGAGACCGGGGAGATGGGAGTGATTGACTGCTTTTCTCTGGGGGCTCACTGAGGAGTGGGGCCCCGAGTTCTCGGCTCCTCCAGGGCGGAGACTGGGAGGCCGCCATTGTCGCTCTCATCCTCCAAAGCTGTGCGGAAAGCTTACAGGGAACAAAAGCTCCCGAGAGCAAACCTGAGCAGATTACTTAGACTGGACTGGCAAGGGCGGGGCAATTCCGCCTCCGGCAAAGACATTTGGGAACCACGGCAACAGGCCCCTCCCCCAGAAGATCAGCGAGAACAGCCAGCCAAGACCAAGTTTACTGATCAATCAGAACGGCAGAACTCCAGCACTAGGGGAATACTGCACATAGATTCCATGGTTTTACCATGATTCTTTAGTCTTTCAAAGTTAATTTTTTTTCTATTTTTTTTAATTTTTCTTTTTCCCTTTTTCAACCAACATCTTAGCAATCCCGTTTTTAAAAATCTTTTTTATTTTTCATTTTTAGAGTCATATTCTATCCCTTCATTGTAGTTAACCTTATTTTTTGTATATATATAAGTTGTACTCTCTTTAAAATTTTGGGATACAGTTTCTTCTAACAGACCAAAATATACCCTAAATCTCTAGTGTATGGCTTTGTTCTACTCTCCTGCCTGATCACATTCTCTCCCTTTTTTTTTTAAATCCTCTTCTGTCTTTTTTCAACTTCTTATCAATTCCTTTTATAAAATCTTTTATAATTTTCATCTTTACAATCATATTCCATCCCTTCATCGTATTTACCCTTATTTTTGTACATATATAAGTTTTTCTTTCTTTAAAATTTTGGGAGGCACTTTCTTCT
>NC_138369.1:34343097-34359262 GCF_054177405.1 Leptonychotes weddellii
TAGAGATCCAGATCTTCTTACATCTCAGGCTGGTTTCGTGGGTGCTCAGAGTGGTCTGGTAGGTATCCAGCTCAATTCCGGGGACCAGTTGAAATAGGGTCCCCCACTCCTCCGCCATCTTTCCCCCCTCTCCTTTGGATCTCTTTCTAACTTGAGTTCTTTAGGGGGTGCTCCAGCATACCAACCCTCCCTCTTTCTACCAGAGGCAGAAGTAGTGCCAACCTAGCTCTCTAGGCTATGCCAGCAAGTTGTTCTTACTAGCTGTGTTTATTCCCTTCCCCAGTTGCATTCCCTTCCCCAGTTGCATTTCTTCCCCAGTGCATTAACAGCACACTGTAATCTTGATCAGGTAATCACATTAGGAGATGGTCCCCTTGCTGGACAATCTCATCAGAAATTCCCCTGGAGAAAAAAAACTAGTATTAAATTTGTCAGAGGGAATCCTAATTCCATTCAATACATCCTCTCTAAAACATATCCCTCTCCCAGTGAGACCAGAAAGATCTATGCATTCATTCTTATCTTGCTAGGGCTCACTTCTTAGAGATTTTATTTTTACTATAGAAATGATAAATACAGCAAGCGTATTCCATTTGGTTTTCATTGTGAGGTAAAATACTTATTGAAATGAGCAACATTGGGAGCCTCTGTTAATAAGTCCATAGAACATCTGGATGAGAGGTAAAGAAAATGTTTTTGCAGGTTTTTGGGGGGAAACAAATGGGCCTTGGGTTGCTGGAGGTAGGGGTCTGAAAGCATTTTGTCTCATATGAAAGATGAAACATGTTTAGGCCAGGAGGCCAAGGAGACATGAATCATGGAAACCAAAGCCTGTTAGGCATAACATTATGTATGAAGGTTTGTTTGCCAGTCCTGGGTCTATTGTCTGGGATCCACCCTGGGGCAGGAGGGTTGGCCCCTGTGGGCTGCTTCATTCAGAAACTTCTCAAGTTTCTGAATCACCTGGCTGGATTGGGCCAATGGGATTTGTGGATGGGAGGTCAAAGGGCAGAGGGAGGGACAAACCAGGTAATTCTTCCTCCCATCCCTACCTTTTGTCTTGAATCATGTCTCCCTCAGTCGCTGTGGTTCCTCTGTGGCCTCCGGCATGCAGTGATTCTAGATTTGGTGGTGGCCCCAACCCCTGGGCTGGGACAAGGCCACTTTTTGTCTCTGTTTATTCAGGGTGGTAATAGTTTCCTGCTGTTGCAGCTTTCTGGGGCTGCCTCTCTGTCCTACATTGGCTTCTCAGCTCTTTCCTCCCTTAGGTAACCAATTGCCTGATTTAAGTTGCCTCTGCTTTTGTGACAGAGAAGTTTCCATTTTTTCTGATAGGCTTATGAAGGATACATTCTGAATATTTCTGTTTTTAGAAGTGGCCCAATGAAAACTATATATGAGGCAGACGTTTGGTTTATTATTCACTTACTAATGTTCTTGTCCTTCCCGTCTTCCTTCTGGGATTCTGTTAAGGACCAGACCTAAATTGTTCTAGACTGGTATCTCTGTTGACCTGAACATCACTGGAAAAGAATACTGGTTTCATACATATAAGGTTAATTGATTGGATGGATTTGGGGGGCTCAGTAAATTGACTGAATGCTGGAGCCTCAGGGTTGGGATTAGGTAGGAAGCCAGGCACCTTCATGGTCATAAAAATGTTCTTATTGCCCCCACCATGGCTGACTTCTAACCTGACCTTCCATCCTCATGAGGTCCAAGATTTTGAGTCCTGGCAGAGAAAATGCCATTGGCTAAGTGTAAGTCACGTGGCTCCCTCTGCCTATATTAGAGGATATGGGAATGGGGAAGAAGGAGCTCTATACTTCAACTTGCGATGGATATGAGTCTCTGCAGTAACCACCCTGCTAAGACCACACACAGTGCAGAAGAGGTGTTTCCCTAGAGGGAATTGGGTCACTGTTGGAAAGGGAATATGGAGGCTGGGCAGCCACAGAGCGACAAATATTCACCACATGTTCAATGAATCATAGTTCTTCTTGGTTACCATTCCTAATCCAGCCTCTCTGGTGAAGGTCTGATAGTAACTACTATTTTTTGACACTCACTTAAGAGCATCTTCTCATTTAAGTCAGTTTACAGATGAGAAAACCATGGCCCAAGATGCTGAAGTAAATGCCAAAGGTCACATTCCTGGAAATGGAGCACAGCTGGGTTTTAATTCAGGTGTGTCTGCCCCCAAGGCCTAGAATGGCAACCATGATGTCAGGAAGCCTTTTTCCAGAGGAGCTACTTTTGTTCACCATTCACCCTCCCCAGAGGACCATCTTATGTCTGGGTTGATTCAGGCACCAAGTCACTTGCTCAAGAACATACATGGTGGGAAATAGTGTTAGGGGCTGTATTCCAGATCTTGCAGTTCCAAAGACTTTCCTTTATTTTCTCACTCCCTGAGGTGTTTCACTGAGAACTCTGGTCTTGTGAAACAAAAAAGAGATGAACAAAAAAACCTGTGGTTGGATTGGAAAAAGCTATGTAGGATTATCTCCCTTTAGGAACCCACAGTATACAGTGTATTCAAGGCTCTGAAAAGCCCTAAAATAATAAGCCCTGTAGAGCTTTTGGGCTTTGTTTCACTCAAAATTTATGCACCTAATTTGATCTCGGAACATGGAATACTCATTAACATTTGTATTAGGTAGGGTTCTCCAGAAAAACAGACCCAATAGGATACATATTCTAAGTGGGAGACTCAGGAAAGTCAGTGATGTAATTCTAGTATGAGTCCCAAAGCCTGAGAACTGGGGAGCCGGAAGTGTAGGTCCCAGTCCAGGTGCAGGAGAAGATAATAGATGTCTCAGCTCCAGTAGGCCAGAAGAAAAAGGAGTGAATACCTTCTTCCTTGCCTTTTGTTCTGTCAGGCCCTTAACAGATGGGATGATGCCCACTCATACTGGATTTTATTGAGTTGACTAATTCAAATGCTAATCTCACCTGGAAACACCCTTGCAGACACACCCAAAAATAATGTCTAGTCTGGACACTCTGTGGCCAGTCAAGTTCACACATGAAATGAACCATCACAACAGATCATCTGATAAACATCAATTAGGGAACTTTTACTATCCTATTATCTGCCCATCTAGGTAAACTGATGAGGATGTGGCCTCATGGCCGAGGCTGTAGCTGCTTTGAGGGACGGAGGAAAATACACTGGTAGCCCAGGCATGCCACACCACACTGCTGGGGTCTTTGCCACGCAGTTTTGGTACCAGTCCAGGAATCCTGGACCTTCTTCAGACCTGCCCACATTGCAAGACACAGCTTATGTTTATGAGCGACTTTCCCTTTCTTTTTCTCCCCAAACACACAGGCACACCACCTTGGTATGTCACTTTCTAGAAACATTAACATGGATTTAAATAGATTTGGGACTGTTATGACACCAGTTATAATAACTAGAGATCTCCTAGGTCTTTAAAAACTGTGTTTGGGGTCAGTACTAATTTCAGTGTTCAGTTAACTAACTCGTGGATTATCATATCCTGGGTTTAGAGGCAAACTCCTGACGCTATTTAGTCTTTTCCTAACAAAGGCAAGAGAGAAGAGAATTCTACAATTTAATGGAAACATTCTCAATTAAAAAAACAATCCCACCTCAAATCTTTTATACCTGACCTTGTTTTAGAAATGAACAACACAGCAGTCTTTCCAAGTGGAATTTTCTGGGTTTTGCGTGTGCGTGTGTGTTAACGGTGGTGGCTGTTTCATGGTATCCTCATTAGAGAACTAAATAGCAAGGTCTCTGTGGAATTACAGTGACTATATTTGAACTGTCAGCCATCTTCCCATGATGCACTGCAGCTTGCGTCTTTTGGCTGCAAAGCTGCGATGTTATAAATCTGGAAAGAGACAGGCAAATTACAAATTAGGCATATTGTGCTATTAGCTGCAGATTTCATGATAAATTCTGCACATAAAAACTTCCCAGTAATGGTTCTATCTATGAGAATTTGTACATATTCTGTATATATCCTTCGAAATGAAGACCGTTGAATAATGGTTTGGTCGAGGAATAAATACATAATGAAGCATCACCTTTGATCTTTCTTGCTTTCTATGAGGTCAAAGTTGGGATGGGTTATAAATCATGATTTATGCCTTTAAGTCTGTGGTATTTTTTTTTTTTTTAAACAGCCTGTTTCCGCCCCCCCCCCTTGGTTTGATTTGAGTTGTTTAATTATTCATCAACCTGCCATACTTCCACTTCTTCAATGTTAGGTGTATTTGTTAAATTTTGGATACAGTTTGATTTTCAAGACTTGACTTTGTTTTTCACCTCCATGCATTGTCTTTGTGTTTATTGTGTTATATGACTATAATATGAAGATTCAGTTGCGGTAAATAGAAACCTAAAATACGTATATGTATCCATGTGATGAGCTGCAATTGCAGTCAGGGATTTTTAAGTAGAATTTTCAGGCATTTTCTTCACTTGATACATCTTTTTTATTTTTCTTGAAAACTCAGATTTCTAAATGCTCATAGGAGCTGTGGGGCCTCAAAAACATGACACGCTTCATGCACAATTATAATGAATTTTTGAATACAGCTTGACTTGGTAGTGTAGGCATCTGATGAGAAGGAGTTTTTAAAAAATGATACTTCTTAATAAGATAATTGGTTAATAGAGAAAACTTGAACTGATTTTGCAGTCCCAGGGAGGCAACCTGCTCCCCTCAAACTAGAGGGACAGCAGGCAAATTCCTTTTTATCTTAGTGGTTGGTTTTAAATTTGGGGGTTGATGGATGGACAAGACTCTGTAACACACACAGCCCCTAAACTCCATGCTATTCAGTGTTAAAATACATCACTCAACCTTTTAGCATAATGTGATGTTATAATGGATACCAGCAAAAGCTTATTTCATACATTACTTCTGTTAATTTGTTTTTATGCCCCTGTTAAATATCCCTGCCACTTCGTACCTCCTGGGGAAGAAAGAGTTGGCAACATACTTGAGACGAACTTCGGAGGGCCTCACATACAGGGCAAAATACCTCTTTTCTCCCCCATATTGTCTTCCTACCTTGAGAGTTCTCTTAACTCCAAGCTTGTTGAAAGAGCATGGAATATTTTAGCGAAACTAGCATCACCTCATTAAGCATCCTTTGCAAGGGTTGAATGTGGCCATGTGGCCACTCTAGTGAATATAGTCCCAGCACTAAAAAACATTTATCGCCATCATTAAAAAAAGAACTTTTAAAATGAGTTTGAAAGAAAGTCATTACCTCCTTAACTACCAAATAAACTCAGTGGTCTATGTAGATTATGATGAAATATCTCTGGTGCTTCCCTCTTCCTCTCTTTGTTCCGTAAGCTGTAATTCATGCCGACCTATGCTGACAGCTCTCTTTCCAGGTCCCTCCCCGCTCCTGCCCGCTGCCTTCTCTCAATCGGTTTTGCCTTGTTTGCTTTCTGCTCTTGTTTTCATCCCAGAATAAACTTTATTCCTTACTGTCTTTTAAAGTGTGTGTGTGTGAGTGTAGTCTAAGGTATAGAAACTCTAAATAAAACTTGGCTGCTTTTGGGAACTATTATAGCAAGTTTTCTTTTGGATTTCTGTTAGTGTTTTTTGCAAACATGGTAATTCACTGATGAGTAGAGGTTGTAATCTATTCAGGGAAGCTTAAATAAGTTGACTTAGATCATCAGAGATAGAGAAATGCCCAGAGTCCCTACCTTCCACCTGTCCAAAGTCTAAATGCTCAGTGTCTGGAAAGCTCCACAAATCCTAAGAGGACATACTCAGCACTTTTTCATTCGGGGAGGGCAGGTCACAAAAGTCTTCCCTTCTTCCTGTTTTCTCCTGCCTGCTTTGTAGGGCATTCTAAACGTGGCTCTGCCCTGTCTTTCAAAGCAAAAATAGGAGTGGGCTTTGGCAAAGTCATTTGCAGGAGCCAAAAATCACCAAGGGTTGGTACCTTTGTGCTAGTCAGCCATTTTCTTGGCCTCACATTTCCACAACAATATCCACAGGGCTTTGGGCAAGAATTAGCTAAGTCTCCCTTTTCAGCCAGGTCAGAATTTTAAAATTCATGGCAAATCACTGGTACCATTTTGTGACTGGAGGTTTCCTAAAATTAAATGCAGGTATTCCAGTGAAAAGGGGCTTGGTAACAAACAAACAAGAACCACATCAACGTGTGTGAATGATGTGAATATTCATGTTTATGTGAAGCTAACAGTATCTCTAGTGGGGTTGAGGCCCCAAGCTATCTGTGTTGATTTATGTCCCCTTCCATTAGTTCTGGGCCTGGCAAGCAGGACAAGGGACGAAGGCTTCACGGCTGCAGAATGATATCCAGAGGTAGGCAAACAGTTGGGAGACCTGGTTCTAACTCCCCTCCCTCCTGCCTGGATGCGACCTCACGTACCCTCAGAGCTTCCCTTTGATTAGGAGAAGGCACGATTGCGAAACCAGACCAAATAATGGACATGAAAACACTTATCAATAACACAAATTTGTTACAATTGCTGTTTGGCTTGATTTGTGGCAGGACCGGTGTCATGGGAGTGTGATCTGTGCAACCACCCGGGCCCTGAGCTCTGAAGGGCCCTGTGCTTGGTGTAATGTTTTATTGTTGCCATCTTGAAATTCTTAATAATTTCCAAATAAGGGGCCTCACATTTTCATCCTGAACTGGGTCCCCCAGTTGGGTAGCCCATCCTGGTGGTGGACCCGCAGTTGGTTTGGATGGCTGGATTGGTTCACTCAGCAAGTATGACAGGGCCCTGCGCCAGGCGGGTGTGATTGTTCTGTCCCGGGTCTGTCTGGAGCCTCACACAGTTACAGTCGCGGGTAGAGGTTCTCACGCCTGGAGCTCTCCTGTGCAAGGCAGAGGCACATCACCTGGGAAGCCACTCCTACCGAAGCCACAGGGACCCTCCTTTATAGGTCCACCTTCAAGACTTGGAGAAATGCTGAAATTATATTTATGCAAAATTTTATGACGTTCCACTTCACCTTTGGATCTACCTCTGCTGTTAGGGAGTGCTGTTTGGAAAGGGATGGCGGTGTTGATGGTTGTCATAATAGTTGGAACGGGGTGGAGGGGCAACACTGGCCCTTGTTGACATTCCTTGAGGAAGCTAGATTTCCTGCCACACACGGACAGCCCCAGGTTGTAGGTACTTTTCTTGCATTCCACACGACATCCCACGTGCTGTTCACATGACCTAACCAGTCATTCTTGTAGTGAAAACTGGTTTCCATTTATGGAAGGTAGGAACTTAATGCCATTTTCCACACAAGTACACTCTACTTTTTACATGGTTTAATTTTTTTAAAAAAGATTTTATTTATTTATTTGTCAGAGAAAGAGAGAGAGCGTGCGCACAAGCAGGGGGAGCGGCAGGCAGAGGGAGAAGCAGACTCCCCACTGACCAGGGAGCCCAATGCAGGACTCGATCCCGGGACCCTGGGATCATGACCTGAGCTGAAGGCAGATGCTTACCTGACTGAGCCACCCAGGCACCCCTTTACACGATTTTAATATACCCTGAATCATGCAGCAATGCAACTGCAGTCAAAAGAAAGAAGGTTATAGTTTGTTTCATCCAGAACTTGACTGTGAACTATTTATTCAGTATTTTTGGAATGTTGTCAATGAGGACAAAAGTGTGGGTGGTCCTTGACCCCTGCCGAAGCATGCTGGCTGTAGTGTCTACACTGGGTGTGGCATTCAGGGTGGTTCAATGCACATATACACGACTGTACTTATTTAGGTCTTGTTTTGACATATGAAGTCCACACTTCATTATAAGTAGGTCCAGGCATCTCACATCTGCTTTAAGATCTACTTTAGTGCAGGAATCAGCAAACGAGGGCCAAATCTGTCCTGTGGTCTCTTTCTATATTGCTAACAAGCCTCACCAATATTGGGGTTGTAAAAAAAGAAAAAAAAAAGAATATGCAACAGAGACCCTCTGTGGCCCACAAAGCCTAAAATATTGACTAAATGATCCTTCACAGAAAAAGTGTGCTGATTGCTGATCTACAGTAGTACTACTTAAGTGGTGATATATCAAAATACATAGTTCATTATAAATTATTTTCTTTTTCATATCTCCTTTATATAAAGGTAAGGGCATCCTATGGATTAAGGCCATTTGTCTGTTGGTTGGATATTTGTTGCTTTCTCTCAGAATAGTAAAAGGACCTGACCATTTGTTATGTCGAGGCCGGTGTGTGGAGAACTTCTGGTCACTCTTTGGGAAGGATGCTTTGGGTTGAAGGTCCACAGGCACTGGCCTCCCCACTGTTGGAGATGAGCCTTCTGTCCGCGCTCCCATGGCCTTTAGCTCCTGGTTTCCTCAGAGCACACGCACCCTCACACTCTGTCTCTCCTTCTCCTCTCACTTCAAGGCCCAGGGACCAACAGTGGCTATACTAGAACTAGCGAGGGGCTGCCCACGAGCCGCAGATTCCTGTTTTCCCTCTGTGGGCACTGGTCTCGGCCCAGCCCCACACAGCCTGGCCCCCAAGCCTGCCTTGTGGCCCCAAGCTTCCTTCCTGATCCCGGCTGTCCTGTCCAGCCTCCTCTCTCTCCATGTCCATTCTCCCCGTTTGTTGTCTGCTTCTCTCTCAGTTTCTCAAACATGCTACATTCACGTTTCCCTTTGGTCTTGGTACATGTTTCACCTCCCCGTTGCTTGGCCTTCCCCAACTCAGCCTTCCTGCCATGGTGCTGCCTCCCTGGCTAGCCTCTCCCTCCATGAGAACAGGTCTCCCTCTTGCACCTTGCTTCTCCATTGCCTTCTCCAGGCCTGTGCAGAGATGAGGCTCAGGCACTATTTGTATGCAACAAGCTCACCCTTCAGAGTCTGTAATTTCTCCCATGTGATGTGTATGTGAAAAAAATTAAAATTAGGCGTGATGTTTTAATACTATGTTGCCTGTTTTTATAAGTAAGACCTTTAGAAACGTATGTGTGAGTTTTCAGCACACACTGGTTGCTCAGAAAGATTAAGCCTTCCAGCCATTCCATTTGGACTCCATGATGAGGAGTCACTGGAAAGCTTGGAATTAGGGTTAGGGGATTGAAGGAGCATGGCAATACCACTCTTTGGGAGGAGTAGGCCTGTGGAGCTTACCCTGACACCTTTTCTCTAAAAACCACCTTCCTGCTTAGCAACTAGGTCTTTACCACACAACCCTGTCTCCAGCCATACCTAATGAGATCTGTGGAGATATTGGGCTTTTCCTCTTTATCTTAGTTACTATCACTATACTAGTGACTAGTAATTAGTATTGTCATCAGTTCCCTTTAGAGTTTTTACAGTAATTTTCTGACTTCAGGGCCGAAGTTGTTAAACCGTTAGGGAACAAAAATAAGAGAGAAGCTCTCTTCTCTGTAATCCTCAAACGTCCCTTGCAACGTCTCCTTTGGTGCAACTGGAGTTGCCGTGTCTGCATTAGGATCCCTTCACAAAAGGGAATTTATTGGGTCACATAACTTCTGGCTTAACTGGTTGCAGTTGTTCAAATGATCTTGTCAAGGATTTCTCCATCTCTTCTCTCAGGGGGCCTTCACTCTCAAGCTGGTTTTTCTTCATGGAGGCAGGGAACTCCTACCCCCCCATCTCATTTTTCATGGGGAGAAGGAGCAACATCCACTGATATTTGGAAGAAGGAACTGGGCCCGTGCAACTCAGCAACCTTTTGTTTTTTTGGTATGAGGGTCTTCAGGATGCTCCTATTATTGGTCATGTGTGTGGTAAGCTTACTAGGACAGGATCTACCCAGGAGAGGCCGATGTCCAAGTTCCCAGAGGTTACATTAGAGATATAATTGTGACTTGAAGTCAAGCTTCACTCTCCAGCATAAAGCTGATATTGTTTCTCTCTGTCATTCTGACTCCTCTGTCAGTCTCTCTTAATTAGGCTTGTATACAGGAGTTGAGAAAGATTGGTATTTAAATGTCAACCTCCAAACCCCATCTGTGACCACAATTTGTGTTTTTCATCTGAAGAGTTTAGCAATCCCAAAGAAAAGTTTCTTTTCTTTGTACTGTGTTAGCAGAAGTTTCCATATGACCCTCGTGTGTTAGGCCTGAGTCACATGCCTAATCTTGAGCTGTGTCTCTTACTGACTGGCCACACCGAGGGTCACAAAGCATCCTCAGGTCTACAGGCCACACAGACTGAAAGGAGGAAGGGTGGATGTCTATAGACAATGCTTCTCCAACTGTAATGTACGTACCATTTACCTGGGGATATTGATAAATGTAGAGTCAGATTCACTAGGCTCCAGGGTGGGACCCGAGACTCTGCATTTCTAATGAGCTCTCAGTTGATGCTGATGCAGCTGGTCTGGGCACCACATCTTGAGTAACAAGGTCTGAAGGAACATTTGGATGTGGTTACTCGAGGGGCAATGATGCCGGGCAGGGAAAGAAACCAGAGAGGGCTGCCATGATCCCTTTCTGTCAACCCATTTTTCATCACTTCTACTCAGTGAACACAAGCCTTAAATTTCCCATGAAACTTACCTCAACAACTACAATTCACGGTGACCTGTGAATTGAATTCCTTAACATTTACTGCATGAAATTGATCAAATTGTTAATGATAGTGAGACTTCCTGGCATGAAAAAATTCTTGAGGCTAAATTCATTCTTAAAAAAAACCTAAAAGGTGGGATGCCTGGCGGCTCAGTCGGTTAAGCATCTGCCTTCCGCTCAGGTCATGATTCCAGGGTCCTAGGATTGAGTCCCGCATTGGGCTCCTTGCCCAGTGAGGAGCCTGCTTCTCCCTCTCACTCTGCCTACTTGTGTTCTCTCTCTGTGTCAAATAAATAAATAAATAAAATCTTAAAAAAACAAAACTAAAAGGAAGGAAGAAAGCTTTTTCCCATGTGGGAGGACTGTTCTGTAGAGCTCCTGCTGTAGGGCCATCCACTCTGTAGGGAGACTGATATTGAGTGGGGTTCTGTGGTCTGGCCCACCAAGATAACTTGCTTCATTGGAGGAAATTGGTTCTACCTTCCGAACTGATAACTTCTAAAACCAGTCAGCTGGAACAAAAACTGCTTGGTTGAACAGATTTTTTCTTTACTTGGGAATAAGTGAGAAGGCCATTAATATTTGAGAGTACTGTATGCCAACGTGGTAACAGTGGTTTATCTGGAGTTGATGAGGTAGTTCTGGTTATCTAATGCAGTATTAGATGCCCCCGCCCCCCCCAGCAGCCTTTTATTTGACTCATAAGTAAGTAATCTGGTCAGGGTTTGATGGGGCAAAGCCCATCTCTGTTCTCCTTGGTGTTAGTTGGGTGGATAAAAGTCTGGAATCATCTGTAGGGTCACTCTATATCTGGTTCCTGAGCTAGGGAGACTCACACAGCTGAGGGCTGGCACAGCTGGACTTTTAGGTGTCTCTCCTCTAGTTTCTCTGTGTGATCTCTCCAACATGGACACTTCCTTCATGTTAATGCAGGGCTCCCAAAGCACATGTTGAAAGAGCTGGGGCATTGGGGGGAGGTGAGCGGAAAAGAGAGAAGGTGAAAGACAGGGTTGGCAGGTGGAGGGGGGAGGACGAAGCTGAAGCCACATATCCTTTTATGACCTGTCCTTGGAAATCACATAGCATCACTTCCATTGAATTCTGATTGGTCAGTGCAGTTACAAGACCCACAAAGTTTCAAGGGGAGGGAACATGGACTCTTCCTGTGAAGTGTCAGTACTGCAGTGTAAGAGGAACCTGAGGGATGGTGTGTGTGTGTGTGTGTGTGTGTGTGTGTGTGTGTGTAGCCATCTTTAGGAACTATAAACTGCCACAGAGACTATGGGTTACATGCTAGCCTTGTAAAAATACATACCTTTCTGATGTTTTCAAGGAGAATACATAGCTTTAATATTCCCCCCAAAAATGCAACGAAGTGACTTTGATAAAAAGGACTTTGTATAGGATCTTAGCACAAAAACCTTGGCCAATATGGGGTGTGCTTGTCTGCCCTTAATCTCCTAGCCACTCCAATCACCGATTATGACCGAATCAAGTGCCTTCGACACAGAACGAGGCATTGGTAATTGAGCCGGCCAAATGACAGACAAATTGATTTCTTCTGAATTCTTCTTGATATTACAGACCAGCAGTAAGTGAAAAACTCAGGATTTTCTAAGTCAAAGAGGTAGAGAAAACCTCTTTGAAACAACAGCCAGTCCTTTCTGTTCAGCCAAACTGTGTAATTGTGAAGCCTGGCTTTGAGCTCGAACGGCAATATCCTAGCTGCAGGGCATGGTGGCAGATGGAGTATGGCGTCTAATAAGTCCCAACTCCCCATTGCAGCCTGGCCACATAAGGAGAGCAGTAATAACACTCCAAGAATGAAAACATCCATCAAAGCCTGACAAACCTCTGACATAGATTTTCTTTATGTTCCTAAAAGAGCTAGTTAAATGTGATGGAACTGCTAATAAAAATTCTTTGGTGGTCCTAATGAAACAGCTTTGTACACCCAATCTCCTTCCTTGTTAGGCAAAAAGGAAAGCTGTATTAGGATTTTTGGTGGTTAACATTGATTGTGGTCTGGTGGAACAAAGGTCAACCAGATCAAAGCAACTCAACTCACTTGTCTTTTAGAGTTGGAGACAACACAGGGATAAGTTGTTTTAATGGTGGTCTTTACCACAGAGAGATCGACTTTGTCATTGTAGTCAAAGAGAAGAGGCTTGGAGGGATCAGGGATGAGGGGGCAGGGTTTGCTTTTCCCTTGGTGGGTCTGAGATGTTGTTTTTTCTTTCAGTGACCATGGTCCCTCAGGCCAGTGAGGTATTTCTTCTGGACTCAACAGAACGGAGGGTGACATGTTCCATGCCAGAGTCAACACTGGCTGCGGAGGAATTCGTAAGGCACTTTAGCTGCCCCATAGTGCCTTTGTCATTCGTAGGGTGTGTCCCCCTCTCGCCTGAACTGCACTGACCATAACTGGAGTTATCTGGAGTGATGCGGCTTTTCATTTGCCCACCCTGATTTCTTCCTGTTTCCTAGTGTGTCCATTGTTAGAACTCTTGGTTCTGTTGGTTTCCTTCCCTGCCATTTAAGGCGGTGGTGGCATCCTTTTTTTTTTTTTTTTTTTTTTTTTTTAAGAGCAGGAGATTCAGGGGGAGGCACAGAGGGAGAGGGAGAGAGAATCTTAAGCAGGATCCATGCCCAGCACGGGCTCGATGTGGATCTCACCACCTGAGATTATGACCTGAGATGAAATCAAGAGTCAGACACTTAACTGTCTGAGGCACCCAGGCGCCCTGAAGGGGTGGCATCTTTGACCAAGCCAGGAGTCCTGAGGTCTGTGGTCTCTTATCCTCCCATGCTCGATACAGCCATTCCTTCTGAGATCTGGCCAATGTCCCAGGGCACCATCAAGAAGCAGGGTCTACACTAAGACTATTCCCGGGACCCAAAGCAACCCTGTCCCCTTTCCAGTCTGGGGGAATTTCTCTTACTTTCTTTCTTTTCTTTCTGAAGCTGTTTCCTTCCCTGCCCCATCTAGGATTCTAGCTTTCATGAATGTGGGCCTTTATACAACCCAGGGAAGGTGGGGATATCAGCCTGCTTCTGCTTCCAGGAGGGGAAGACAGAGAGGAAGAAACCTATAAATATATTTTGCAAAAACATAACTGATGGGGTTTTGGAATATAGGTGAGGTTCAGTGGGGGTAGAGTCCAGAGCTGACGACCAAGAAAGAATTCTTTGGACAGCTTTGGTTTAAAATGGTGGTTTATTAAAGCACGGAGACAGGACCCGTGGGCAGAGAGAGCTGCTGTCCCGGGGTTGTGAGGGGTGGCTGATTATATACTATGGGGTTGGGGGAGGTACGGAAAAAAGGACGTTTCCCAAAGAACTTTCATATGCTAAAGAAGACTCACAGGATATCAGAGGCCTTGCCATTGTCAAGTTAAGGCTGTTTACCCCTCCAGTAAGGCATTAACATTAAGATAGTTGGGAACTTCCTGGAGGAACATTACACTCTGCCCACTTCAAGAATCTGTCGATGGGCTGCAGGTTATAAAGACATTTAATTGTATTTACATTCCCTTCTGGAAGCTATTGCTAAGGCTTTTGTAAGTAAACTGAGGGAGACTCATGTCTTGTAGGACTGTGATCTCTATAAGTTACCTATTTGTTTTTTCTTTAGGGCAGCCAGGAGTGCCTGGGGAATGTCACATATATCCCATGGAGGGGGGAGGGTTTGTGGGGTGTCAGCTTCTGCTTTGTCCTCAGCTTGCCCTCTGTTCCCTTTTCAGTAACCTTGTGTGTTGAGGATTCTGATGTATCATGTTGATTTTATAGATGAGGAAACCAAGGCCTAGGGAGATGAAGGGGTTTGGATAAAATCACACTATTAGGAAGTTGAGCGAGGCCTATGTTCCGTGAGTCCAAGCCCCGCATGTCTGGACACCTCTCCATTGGCTGGAGCCATCAGAGAGGTTCATCCAATAGGACCTGTTCAAATAGACGATGCACTTCTGAATATTTGTTGTCAGCACAGCCACTGACTTCTAATGTTCTCTGGGCAGAGCCGTGGACTTCGAGCATCTGGGAATTCTGGGCTTCAAGCTGCCACGGTTGTATGATCTTAGACAAGTCATTTGACCTCCCGTGACCTCAAATTTTCAAAATCTAAAATACTGGCTCAGTCAACCTCACAAATATGGATCAGAGGAAAATGTTGGCAGCCTTTAGTGAATCTGAAGCACCACAAGGGTATAGCAAAAACAATCGTGATCCTATGGCCTTGACTTGCTTCCGACTCCAAGTCCTGAAAGTCTCCCCAGACAGTGCCGGAATCACTACAAGGACATCGGATGCATTGATTTGCTTATTATTTTTTTGTGTGACCCCGGACTGTCTCTTGCCTCCTTGGGATTTGACACTCCTACACAGAAGTTTGGGATGCCGTCATGTTGACAGAAGTCACTGAACAATTAACCTGTATCATTAATAGTTTGTTAGCAACCTGCTTGCTTTGCTGATGTGTGGCCCTGGGCATCTCAATTAACCATTGTTCCTCCCTAGTATATTATGAAAGGGGTTGACTGTGTTCTGTGACAGTTCTATCCTGGAGGAAGAAGTTCTCCTGATTGAAAATAAAAGACTCCTCTCACATCTGCTTTGCAAACACAGCCCTTGCTCAAGATCTGTAGGTCTTAGGTGCCAAGTAGAGCAGAAGGCTGCCTTTGTGGTGCTCTGTTACCATCTGCATAATGGGAATCCTTGTTCAGGGAACCGATTGTTTCCTTTATCAGGCTGAGTCGCCAGGGATCAGCGCCCCCAGCCCCCCAATTCTGGATGGTATCACCAGCACCATCTAGCAAGGTATTTTGTGTAATTACCCAGTAAAGTTCATTTGAATTGAATTTTACTACTAATTTGCCTTCTCCAGAAAGAATGGCTAGTGGACTTGTGAGAAGCTGTTGTTATTCATACAGCAAGTTTCTTTTGCAGATAAACTGGTCGTTTAGCTGCAGAGGGTGAATACAAAGAACACTCTTTATGCCATGTGCTATTATATCAAAGAGTATGCCATAGTAGACAAGACCATGGCATCCACAGCTCAAGATGGCTTACTACGACATCTGCCAAAATGCCTCTAAAATTATTTTGGACGTTGCCTTGGAAATAAGCTTATTATCAGGCTCAGAACGTGAGAGGGTCATGAAACCAGAATGGATGTATGAGGGGAATATTTAAAAATACATGTTTTGGGATGCCTGAGTGGCTCAGTCAGTTAAGCGTCCACCTTCTGCTCAGGTCATGATCCCAGGGTCCTGAGATTGAGTCCCGCGTCGGGCTCCTTGCTACGCGGGGAACCTGCTTCTCCCTCTGCCTGATGGTCCTCCTGCTTGTGCTTGCTCTCTGTCTCCCTCTCTCTCTGACAAATAAATAAATAAAATCTTTAAATCTTTTTAAATTTTTTTTTTAAAGATTTTATTTATTCATTTGAGATAGAGAGAGAGCGCATGAGCAGGGGCAGAGGCAGAGGGAGAGGGAGAAGCAGGCTCTGAGCCAGGAGCCAGGAGTCTGATATGGGGCTCGATCCCAGGACCCTGGAATCATGACCTGAGCTGAAGGCAGACGCTTAACCATCCGAGCCACCCAGGTGCCCATAAATAAAATCTTTAAAAAAAATAAAAATAGG
>NC_138369.1:34359762-34389329 GCF_054177405.1 Leptonychotes weddellii
CTGTTTTGCCCACTCTTCAGAATGTTTTTCTCCCATGCTTTTTTCCTATGGGGTTCCTCCTTGCTTGAGATCGCTGCTCATTTCTGTTTTCTTAGCCGCTCTTGGCATCTCAGACTAGGTCATAATTGTTGACTTTTACACTCTAATGGAACCCTGTAACTTCCTATTGCAATAGTGATCACAGCTGTGATTTCAGAGTAAGGTATGCATTGTTTTGATCCATCGATCACCCTCATTTGACTGCGAGCTCCTATGGGCAGGAAACGAGATGCTTTTGCTCATTGTTGCACACTGGAGGAGCTGACTCATAGTTGGTGCTCTGGAAATATTTAATGAATGAAGTGGTTTGCATTCTAGAAGTTCTTCCATTTTAAGTGTTTGGGGAGAGTCCCTGTATTTCTGTAAAAAAAAATGAAATGGGAAAGCATGTATGTAAGTAGTGTGTATATGTGTTTGCTTGGCCATCATTGATAAACCCATCGGTTTAAAAAAATTCACTCTGAGCATTCTGTGCAAAGCGGTAGATAGGCAGTAAAGTGGAAGGTTTAAGAGCTAAGGCCCTGTCAGAAGTCTAGGCTCAGGCTTAGTTCATCGTTTGTTTGTTCTGTGATCTTGGGAAAGTTGCTTGTTCTGAAATTCATTTTCTACCTCTATACACTGGATATTAAAAATAGTACCGAAATGCTATGAGTTGAATTATGCCCCTTCAAAATTCATATATTGGTCTTAACCCCCAGTACCTAGAATGTGATCTTAGTTGGAGACAGGGTTTTTACAGAGGTAATCAAGTTGAGGTGAGATCATCAGAGTGGGTTCTAATCCAATATGACTGTTAACCTTCTCAAAAGGGGAGATTTGGACATAGAAATATACAGGGAGGGAAGTGAGGGAAGAGATAAAGAGAGAGGACAGCTGTGTATCGGCCAAGGTGAGAGGCCTGGAACAGACCCTTCTCCCGCAGACTTCAAAAGGAACCATCCCTGTTGACCCCTTGATTTTGGACCTATAGACTCTAGAACAGTTGAGACAGTAAATTTCTGTCATTTAAGCCACCTAGTTTGTGGCACCTAGCTTGTGGTTTGCTTCAGCAGCCCTCGCCAACAAATACACTCAATTAGCCAGTTTAATACACAGTGAGACCATATATTAAACAATCCAAAAATATCAGTCACTCACAGTAGAAAACATTTATTTTTCTTGCCCATGGGCCTGTGGGTTGGTTGCAGTTCACCCAGATGCAAGGCCAGTTGGGTTCAGATCTACTCCTGTGCCTACATCATTCTGGCACTGGCATGTTCTCCTGGACGAAGGCAGAAGAGCCCAAGGCAAACGATGCAAGCCCATTGAAGTCCTCTCATGGCATCATGCCTCATAGCAAAGCAAGTCACTGGGCCAAGCCTACTTCAAACAGGCAGAAACATATATGTCTATTGTGGCAGGAAGCATTGAAAATCGCATGGAAAAAGGAGAGTGACAATAATCCAATTGATCACAATAGTTTTTTAAAATTTTCTTTAAAAGATTTTTATATATTTATTTGAGAGAGAGCGAGAGAACGAGCAGGGTGGAGGGGCTGAGGGAGAGGGAGAAGCAGGCTTCCCGCCGAGCAGGGAGCCCGATGTGGGGCTCGATCCCAGGACCCTGAGATCATGACCTGAGCTGAAGGCAGATGCTTAACCGACAGAGCCACCCAGGTGCCCCTTGAGCACAATATCTATACATAATGGGGTTTTCTTTACTAAATCAGATTTTGCATTTGAAGCTTTGAGCGCAGGGCCTGGCGCCTAGTTGGGGCTCGATAAATGGGTGTTGCTATTATTATTGTTGTTTTTATTCTTGAACAAATTCTAGTGTTCATCTTCAATTGTGACTCTACATAGACTTTTTCCTTTCAAACAAGTAGAATTAGCCGAATAAATTGCATTAATATTTGGTTAAGTGAAAGTCTCTGTAGGCTGCATTATCGCAGCTGTGATTAATTCTTTTAAATTCTTTTAAATTGCGTGTCTGCTTCAGTGGATTGGAACAGAGATATGATTTCAAGCTTATGTTTCTCGTTAGGACGTTGAGGCCACACTTAAACGTGCTTTTTCTTCTTCTTTGAAAAAATCAAAGGCTCTTAAAATGGATTGTTGTGAAAGGACACATAAATAGGTTTTAATCAATAGCTGAATTCTCCAAAGCATCATCAAGACAAAGTGGTAAATGTTCAGATTAAATTTGTGATTGGTTAAGCTAGCAATCCATACAGTTGCATGTCACACAGTACTTAATAAATGACATGTAGAGTATCTTAATTGTACCCATTTATCACTTCCCTCTGTTTCTAGATGCATAAAGTTATCAAAACCTGGAAACTCAAACATTTTTATTTCCATTTCCTTGGTTTGGCTTTGTTCTGTCTTTCTTGGTGTATTGGGTCTGGTTTTGAGCTAAATATTTCTGACACAACCTTCATGACTCATTTACATTTAAATAGTAACAGGAAATCTCTTTGCCAAGAAGGCTATTGGAATCAAATTTTACACCAGATCTTTTTTTTTTAAAGAGGTTATTATTGATTTTTTTCTGTACATCAAAGTACTTTTTTGTCTTTTTTTTTTTTTTTTTAAATCTTAGTACTATAGGCAGTGTACAAATTTTTCGTTTTTCATTTTGGGTGCTTATTATTGCTTCTGATGCTCATAATTTATACCAGTTGCTATAATGTTAAAAATTAGAAGGCGCCTGGGTGGCTCGGTTGGTTAAGCGACTGCCTTCAGCTCAGGTCATGATCCTGGAGTCCCTGGATTGAGTCCCGCATCGGGCTCCCTGCTCAGCGGGGAGTCTGCTTCTCCCCCTGACCCTCTCCACTCTCATGCTCTCTCTATCTCATTCTCTCTCTCAAATAAATAAATAAAATCTTTAAAAAAAAATAGAAATGAACTTCTGAGGTGTTCATTGCCTTTGCTATTGAAATTTCATTAAAGGGAGTTTGAAGTATAAATGCATGCCCTTGAACTTGTTGTCACATGTTGAATGAGATCTACTTACAGGATAGGGAGGATATAATTATAGAAAGGGTGATGAAATCAAATAGATCCCTAATCAGCAAAATGAGGTGTGATTTATAAACATCTACATGATGAGAAGATTTAATGGAAGTTGAAACAAATTGAAGATGATCAAGGGTGTACCTCTCTGGCTGGGAAAACCAGCATCTTCGATGGAGGATCACAGAATAAGAACTCCCAGGCATCCAAATGGATTTCACCTACCACACTACCTCATAGTCCTAGGAATTTTTTTAAGAAGGTATTAGAATCACAAGAAGGCTTCCCAGCTTGTAAGGCAAAGTCAGCTGCATCAGTGTACTTAGACATTGTTATTGTAGATGTCTGTGGGAAGAAGAAATTCACTGTGTGCTGAGATCTTGTTGTAATTCTCCCTGAACTGGATTTAAGGAAAGGCTCAGTAAAACTTGTTTAATAATAACTTACATGGTATTGAGTGTTTATTCTGAACCGCGCATTGAGAGTCTTACATAGATTAGTTCATTTTATTCCTGCCAAAACTCTTTTGAGGTTGGTCATATTATTCCCATTTTCAGAAGATAAAACTGAGGCCTGAGGAGGCTGGGCAGCAGACCAAGTGGTGGAGCTGGGAGCAATGTCTTGGCAGCCAGCCTGGGGCACCCACAGTCTTAATTCACACATTTGTGTTCCGAATCTCTTGTCTGTCCATCTTTTGGCATCTCCTTCTTTCCCTCAGCTGTTTGGGTAGACACCCTGTACTCTGAGCTCTGTTTATGCACCAGGGATATGGTATGTTTCCAGCAGAAAAAGCTGCCTGTCTTCAAGGAATTGATAGTCCACTCAGGAAACAGACAAGTACTCCTACAAACATATAATGTAATTGCAGGTTGAGCAAAGTGCATTAAACGTAAAGCTGAGTAAGGGACTACAAGGCTGGGAGAAGAAGTGATGTCTTAGAGATGTTGATGTTTGAGAGTTTTCAGCAAAGAATATCAAGGTGTTCTAAAATTCACTGAACCACTGGCTGGAAAAGCGAGTAAGCGTGCTCTACCAGAGTGGGATAACGTCACGACTGAAATGTGGTGTGCAGATGATGAGTATTCATGTATGCAATGGGGGTAGGTGGGGAAGGACAACAGAGATGGGGCAGCCAGCTAGGACCGACTAGACTTGAATAGGGTTCTTTCTGTTCAAGTCACACTGGCACTCCTTCTGTCCTTCTCCCTGCCACCAGCTCCTTGCAGGGCACTTGCCAGCCTGTTCCGTCTGCCCCTTTTCCACCCCCTTCACCTGGAATTTTTAATTTTTCAGAGCTCCGCTCATTTATCACATTCTCAAAAAAGCCTTCCTTGATTCGCTGCACAACGCCATATTCTTTGTTATCGCTTCTCCTGGAATGCTGTTCACTTCTTTTGAGCGTACATCCCTGGCGAATGAGATATTTTTTTGGCAGGTTGTGTGAGTGCTGTCTTCCTTGCTCTGTTGAACTATAGGCTCTTTGCGGACAGGGTCCATGTCTGTTTTAGCTCATCAGTTGTCCCCAGAACTTACCAGAATACAGAACTCGTTAAATCTTCTGCGGTTTATTAAAAATACATGAATATTGACAATTTGATATATCTCTCCATGTGGGTATAAGTCAACTTTAAATTGTACTTTAGGAGTAGTTAACATTTGGATTAATCAGGGACCCATTTTCTAGGGCTGCCATCAGATATCACTGTCGGGTTAATTAACATAAGGGATGTTAGAAATAAGTGTTATTGGTGAAATAAATGGCGTTCAAGATATCCATTGGTTAGACTCTGTCCTTGCACAAATGGGGTTGTTAAAGAAAAAATGATTTATGACACTTGTTAAAGATGGTAAGCAGACTTTATTCAGGACCATCCTGATAGGCGTAGAGGACACTGCAATTGGATTTTACACTGGGGGGAAAGAGAGAGGTTGGACCCAACTCCGAATATAGCACGGACAAGTGGGAATTTATAGCAAAGGAGTAGGATGAAGGTTAGTGGGTAGAAAATTACTAAGACAGAACATAGCGGTAAGAGGGGGTTCTGGTTAAACCAATCTAATAGGATTCTTACTCAAGATAGGCCAGGTGATTAGACACTGGGGGATGAAGAACCTGATGAGATACCAAGAATGATTAGTTGTCAAACGTCGAGGGGTTCTGATTAAGCTGACTTATCAGGGTTCTTGCGAAAACCAGATTTTATGAGGACATGCACAGATGGGCCTAGGAGAAGTTTCAGGAGCCTGACTAAAGTTTGGTCAAGCAAAGAATCTTTGCCAGGGTTTAAGAATAAGGTCAATATAGGTCTAGAACTCTGAAGTGTCCTGGTCTCTGTGTTTCTGGGGAAGACTCTGTTGCCTAAATTGACTAAATGAGAGGTGAACCTGGCTTTGGAACACTGTTGTATTTACCTCAGGGTGAAACTTCATGCAACGTGCTTTATAAAATACCTAAAAACCTGAGAAAAGAGGCTTGGCATGGATGAGGCCCAGATGGTTTGATTCTCTAGGACCTGTTTGCTCATAACTCTTTGTAGGTGTGGTGACCTTCAGTTTGAGACTTGCTTACTTGTGACATACTGCTCAGGTGGGAAGAGGGGGTTGAGGAGAAACATGGCTCTACATTACCTCTAAACATTGGAGGTTCTCCAGATTCAGTAAGAAAGCTTAGCAACTATGAACGGCCAAATTGGCTTTGGTCATCTTACAAGAGAGCAATAGACCATTGTTGAATGGCAGAGGCGGTGGTGGGTTAGAGAATACCAAGATAGAGTCAACACATCTTGATGACTGATTTATGTGGATGTGAGGGAAGAAGCGAGGATGACTGAGGTGTTGGTCCTGGGAGCAGGTGTGGGTTGGTTGAAGGAGGCTTATGACTCCATCTTGTAAACTGGGCTGATCCCTGACTCTATTAAGAAGCAGACAATATTGGTCTTTGGTAACCTCTCACCTCTTTCATTGTGCCCATTGTGAAATACTTCTCACCCAGTGCTCTGCCAAATAACATCCTGTCTGCTGATGTGCTGTGACTGAAGGTCTCACGGTCTTTGTTTTCCAGAAAAGGCACTTTGGAGTCATCTATTTACCCAACCTGTATTGTGATGATTATGGCTGGAAATCCATGGGACTCCAGCCCGTGTAAATAAATCTGTGCATTTTAGAAAGGCTTTTATTTTGAATTCATTTTAGATGTACTGAAAAGTTGCAAAAGTAATATAGATAACTTTTTTTTTAAAGATTTTATTTATTTATTTGACAGAGAGAAAGAGATCACAAGTAGGCAGGGAGGCAGGCAGAGAGAGAGGGGGAAGGAGGCTCCCCACTGAGCAGAGAGCCCAGTGTGGGGCTCAACTCCAGCAGGACCCTGAGATCACGACCTGAGCCAAAGGCAGACACTTAACTGACTGAGTCACCCAGGCGCCCCTAGATAACTCTCTTATATCTCTTTCTCTGCTTGCCCCAATCATGACATTGTACACACCCATGGTGTAATTATCAAGAATAAGAAATTGCTATTGGTACAGTGTTCTTAACTAAACTGCAGACCTTATTTGAAATTCACCAGTTTTTCTCTAATGCCCTTTTTCTGCTCCAGGATCCTATTCAGGCTCCCACATTGCATTTTGTTGTTATTTTTCCTTCCTCTTTTCCAATCTGGACAGTTCCTCCTTCATTCTTCATCTTCGTGACTTTAACACTTTGGAAGAGTACTGGTCAGTTATTATTTTATAAACTGACCTCAGTTTGGATTTGTCCAGTGTTTTCTCATGATTGGGCTGAGGTTATGCATTTTCAGCTTGAATTCCACAAAACTGCTGTGTCTTTCTCAGTGATTGATAGGCAGGGATTCATGGTGATGTTGGTATGTCTTATCGTAGGTGATGTTTTCTCTGATCACAACTTGGTAAATTGATGTTTGCCAGGTTCCTCCTGTGTAAAGTAACTATCTTTCCCTTTGTAGTTGATAAGCAAATCTGTGATTTTAAACCTGGAAGGAAGCCAAATGAGGGCAATGAAATTTTGGGCAAAAAACCCCACCCCTGTTCCCCTCCTACCAGCCTCCATTTAAAAAGTATTCATTTGAGGGGTGCCTGGGTGGCTCAGTCAGTGAAACATCTGCCTTCGGCTCAGGTCATGATCTCAGGGCCCTGGGATTGAGTCCGGAGTTGCACTGGGCTCCCTGCTCAGCGGGGAGTCTGCTTCTCTCTCTCCCTTTGCTCCTCCCCGCTTGTGCTCGCTCTCTTGTTCATTCTCTCTCTCAAATAAATAAAATTAAATAAATAAATAAATAAATAAAATCTTAAAAATTTTTTTTAGAAAGTATTCATTTGAACACTGTGTTTTGTCCTGGAAAACTTAAGCAGAAGGGTTGATGTAGCTAAAATAAAGCCATCTTTTTCATCTTTACGAAGATGCAAAGATGAAAAGAGTGATAATTCCGGTCTCCATACTGCTGTGATCGTAAAACTTATCTTTGATCATTTTACTTTCCGGATTAAAAATGTTTGTTGGGTTCTGAATGACTATAGGAAAATGTCCTGACTTCCCAATGTGCTCCCCAGGACCCTGCACAGCAGGACAGCGGTACATTTTTCCACTTCCGTTCTCCCTTTATCTTTCATCTGTCCTCTGCTCTCACGAGTCCCATGCGTCCGCCACGTTCACCCAACGACTGTTCCCTGGGTCTCTGTTTTTGCTTATGCTGTTCTCTCAGGCAGAACACTCCTTCCTTTCTCACCTCTATCTTTTCCAACCCTTGTTCCCTGTGGATAAACATAATGATCTCATCAGGAATGAAGTTATTGTCTCTCAGCTCCCAAATCTCCTTTCTCTGCTCTGCTTTGTGATGCTGAGGCTGGGCCACGACACACCACGTTTCTGCTTGTGCCGACTGCTTCCTGGAAGGCTCTGTCAGGAGGAGGGACTAGAGGATCCTGGGAGATGTTTTGTTGCTGCGAGCATCACCCCAGTAATGCTTCTCTATCCCAGCATGGCGGTTCCTTCTCATAGCAGCTCTTGAATTCGTCTGCTGTTTGGCCAGCACGGGCAGACCTGGCCACCTTCTGCCTGCTCAGACGCCAGGACTAGAGGCTGGTGGCCTCTCCTCAGAGGGCTGGGTCCTGCCCCCAGGGGAGCCCCTCCTCTAAGCTCTGAGCTAATGGCAGCAGCCTGGCAGCACCCTATTCTCAGACATCTGAGTTTCAGCTCTGCCGAGAATGTTCTCTAAGATTCTGAGTTCTAATCATTCCAACCTCTGCCCTTGGTTCCTGCATTCCTGGGAGCGGTAGCTGTCTCCCCATGTGATAGCTTAGTGTTCTCTTTTTGCTTTCTCTAAAGTTAACAGTCTTATCCCTGGTGAACACTTATTTTTATTACATTCTCTCTGTTTCAAACAAACTAACAAAACACTGGTATTGTTCCTATCTCCTGCCTGGACCCGGAATGATGTGGAAGTCGGCACCAGGAGCATTGCTAGGCAACTGGTACTCTAGGATGGGTTTGAGGATTTGCTCCTGGGATCCTCAGACTTGAGCGCAGTGTTGAGTCTTGCTAATGGAAAAGGCACTGCTGGTAATCATGGCATCCTGTGGCCTCGTGTGTGGTGATACCCCTACTGAGGCAAGGACTGAGGGGGCCAAGTGACTTCTGCCCTTGGCTGTGATGGGCAGTAACGATGACTCTTAGGACTGTGGCGGCATGAGGTGGATTTCCTCGAGGACACCGGGGCTCTCACAGGAACTGAGTGACAAGCTCAGATCTTTAAACTCTCAGCTCACATCCACGTGCAGGGGACCAGAGAGCTTCCCTGGCAACCTTAAAAGACTTTCTTACCGAAGCCACAGTTGGGAATGATGGTGGTGGTGTTGTCATCATCACCATTGTCTCCCTGGTTTGAGAGAGAGAGAATATGAATCAACCCAGTTTGGTTCAGAAGTCTTCCCAAGTCCGACTGGCTCTAGCCAAGCGGGAACCCCACAGGGGGCACATGGCTGCTGGCTGGGGGAGACTCTTCCCACAGTAGAGCGCAGAGCCGATACCCGTCTTTTGATAACTGCATGGGAGTACAGACCATGGCTTGGGGAGGAAGTCTAGTGCTTGGTCACCCTGGAGGTGGGAAGAAGACAGAAGAATTCTTTTCCACTTCCATCTCCACAACAAAGTCTGACCTTGAAACTGAGACTGCTTCTGGTAGCTCTCTGAAGTTGCTTTCCTCCCTCCTTCCTCCCTCCCTCCCTCCCTCCCTCCCTCCCTCCCTCCCTCCCTCCCTCCTTCCTTCCTTCCTTCCTTCCTTCCTTCCTTCCTTCCTTCCTTCCTTCCTTCCTTCCTTCCTTCCTTCCTTCCTTCCTTCCTTCCTTCCTTCCTTCCTTCCTTCCAAGATTTTATTTATTTGAGAGAGAGAGTGAGCGAGAGAAAGCACAAGCAGGGGGGAGTGGCAGAAGGAGAAACAGGCTCATTGCAGGGAGCCCAATGCGGGGCTTGATCTCAGGATCATGACCTGAGCCAAAGGCAGACGCCTAAGCGACTGAGCCACCCAGGCATCCCTGAAGTTGTTTTTCTGAGGGACTTTTAAGATTCAGGATATAATGTTGGCTGCTCTGTGCCTTGGTTAATAGAATAAGACTTAGAGTTTGGGAAGGAGACATGTTTTCCTTTTCTGCTTGGAACCCACTGTGGCTTTGGAGCAAGGACTGAGGGAGCTCAGTGCTGTGTGGCCCCTTGAGGGGCTTGCATCTTCCAGCATCCTAAGGAGGCTGTCCAGCAGGCAGAGGAACAGCTTTCTTGAGGAGGGTTCGGGCTGCTTGGGCGGGGGGTTGTCATGCGTGGTGGGGCTCCTCCATCCTGAGGACGCCAGCCAGGACGCCAAAAATGGAAAAATACATCAAAAGGATTCCCCTGAATAGTGAGAGCTTTGGAAATGAGGGGTGCAGAGCCCATGTAATTCAGATATAAATGGAATTTCATTTGTGCTCTCATGCTGCAGAGGCTGGGGATTGCTCAGTTTACATTAAAAGCTGCCTAAACAACTTTTTTCCTCCCTCTTTAAGCAGCATTGTTATTCTGCACCATTAGCCTATGGCAAGCTCTCCTCTTTCTGAAAACTTAGGCATTTGAAACTCAGGCCAAGAGAATGACACAGGGAGCGCTGGACATTAAGACTCTGGTTTTCCCTTACATGGGTTTTTTTGTTTCTGTTTTTGTTTTTGTTTTTTCAGTGACACCTCTCAGGGTTTCCAAAAGAATGAAGCTAACTGGCAAGGGGCTTTCAAGAGTATCAACTCCCCAGAGGCATTTTGGGGTTTGTCGTTAACAGACTTGGCCAAGCACACATCAAAATAACTCATTACTCGTTCTACCTGTTGTTTTAAAAAGGCAGCATTGAAACCCTTTGACTATTTTGCTGTGGGGGTTTTGGCAGAACGTATTTCAGAAGGGGTGAGGGAGAAACCGTGGGGAAGAGCACATGAATTTCCTGTGAGGATGGCTGGTTAGGACACATGTGTATGTTGCCGGTGGACGTAAATTAGAATATTTGGAGACCCTGTGGTATTATTTCTGAAGCCCTTTACTTACTATTCATGGTTTCATTATGCCCCTTTTATTCACCCACACACATCTAAGGGTGGGGTAGGGGAGGGGCAGGTGCTGGGCTTGGCCTTAAAAAAACAAATAAACATAAAACTCACCATATATTTTAGAGTTATAGGTGCAGGCATTTTTTTTCCCTCCCATCAAATCTTACTTTTCCATGTTAACCACATAAATGGTTGTCATGGTGACATTTGCTTCCAGCCTCCATAGCTTTGATACAGAGTAGAGAGCTCGGGCAGTACCCGGTGACTGTAAATTCCGCTCTAACTGTCCCCTTAGCTCGCTGAAACTCATCGGAAACGAGGTCTGCCACGGAGCTGCTCCTGTTCTCACAGAGCAAGTGAAAATCACATTGAAATTAGGCTACAATGCCCCCTTTGTCTGAGTTTTTCAGAGTGGTGGCGTTCATTTTTAAGGAACAGGTTTGCTTGTTCAGCATTTTAAAGGGCATTTAGCCAGTAAAAGTCATGGTATCTGCAATCCAGCAGTAAAGTAGGACGTTTCATCCCTTCTAACAATCTCTGCATATCTTGGGTCTGGAGTTGTGTCTTAAAAGTTGTGAGATGGTCCACAGGATAACGTTTAAAAATGTCTTCTAGCTGACCTCAACGTGTCCTCTTTGGTAATATTTTGCTAATGTTATTTCATAAAACTTTTGTATATATTAAGATCTAGCATCATCTCTAAGGCTACTTCCTTCTGGATTTTTTTTTTTTTAATCAAAAGGTAAAACTATAATCCAAAGACAGAGACTTGGGGAGAATCTCAGCATTTGAAGGTTCTAATTTAGTTATTGCCAAGACTGGAAGACCACAGAGGTAGAACAAATTAACGAGAGGACATGGGAAAGCAAATCCCCCATCCTAGCTCAGGATGGGGGTCTGTGAAGGATCGGGTATTGCCACCAACCCTTCCTAGCGGTCCTGTGGGCCTTCAGCTGTGGCCAGTCTAATATCCAACACAGCGTGGTATAGGCAGCTTCCATCAGTGGCACAAAACATGGAAAAAACCAAAAAAGGGTGAAGATAACACAGCATAATAACTCTTTTGGGATGCTTTTAGATGCAAGAAATAAAATGACACCCAAGAGTGCTTTCCTCAGTTTGGACTTAATTTTCTTCTCCTAATAAGACGTTGGGAGGTAGGCAATTCCAGAGTTGGTTCTCTGCTGGCCAGAATGCCATGGCTTTGGGTGATCGTCTCTGCAAGTGTCCAGCCCTTCCCCTCCTGGTTTAAACATGGCCGCCGCCACCCCAAGTCACATCCTAAGTCCGCACCATCCAGAGTTGTAAGGAGGGAGAAGACGAACATGCCTTACTTGCTCATCCATCTCCCATGCTCTCTCTCCCTCTCTCCCTTTTTGAACTCTAGATCCTGCCTGGTCCCTGCAATGTCCACTTACGTTCTATCACACAGCCATCCCTAGCTGCAAGGAAGGCTGGGGCAGTGAGTGTCTGGCATTTTCTATCTCTATTGGGGTGGGGTGGAATCTGCTGATAGAGTAGAAGAAAGAGGTTGGCAACAAAGAAGTGTCAGCCATAGATAAAGTTTTAGAAATGAAATGATTGAATGACATTGTTTTATCCCCCAGTCTTATTTATGCGGAAACTGGCACCAGAGGAGCTTGGTGTCAGACCAGAGATCTGAGTCTAGATCTTCTGATTCCCGATGTAGAATTTGAGGTTGACAGTGACTAACATCTGAGTTGCATATTCCACCTGGCACAGTAAGGGCTTTGTTTAGCGTGTATTAGTTTGCTTAATTTTTTGCCTTTAGCCCTGGAGGGGAGGGGGTGCTGCAGGCTTTTCAGAGCAGAGGGCACATATGCTGTAGCTTCCCACTTCTGCTGAAAAGTGGCAAATCATTTCTTCCTAATTAAAGATCAAACATTATTTCAGATGGTCCCCTTCCTAAGATGTCATGGGAGATGTTCCTCATATCTGTCAGTGGTACTGATCATGTTGTCATTTTTGGCAACTAATTCCTGGAATGAATAATAAAATTATAATAATCTTGCACCAGAGGGAGGACGGCCAATTTGTAAAGTCCATTAAGAACTGAGCACAGGATTGTCCTCTAATGAGATGGAGCACGTCAGGGAGACCGTTCATCAAGCTGCTCAGTCACAGATACACAAAGGGACCTGGAGGGAGGGGCTACTGTAATGCTGGCAGACAGGGCAGGTTGTCTTGGATGCACATTTACATATTGTCATTGATCAGCTGCCAGAGAAGAGGATGACAAGCAGAACACCAGGGTTCTCCATTGTGAGGCTCGGGGTGTGTTTCTGCCACCATTGATTCATTCCCCATGGGGGAAGGAGCATTACTCACCATTTCCTCATGTGCCAGAAAGAGAAATGGAGTCAACGAGCATATCATCTCCTTGTTGGAAAATGACAGCTCCCTGATTATAAATCCCCAATAAATTGATGGAAGAGCTGTTCAAACTTCGTAGATATAAATGTTTTCTGGGATTAATGGGAAGTTATTCCTAGAAATGACTTACAGTTCAGGAACCAATCTTTGAACTGAGCTATTGGTTTTTGTTTTTGTTTTCCTTCAGATGTCACAAGCCCCTCAAAGCAGCTGAGTGTGGATGGCCAAGGTTGTCCATCCAGCCCAGCCCTGTACCCTACCACCTTCCTCATTTTCTGTTGCCACAATTTATAGATTTAGAAAAGCTAAATTATCCCTGCCTTCTGGAGGCAACTTCTTCCTTTTGAAAGTCCTTTATAGGAGAACTTAAAATTTGAAGATCTACCTGTGACCTCTGGGGAGACATACCGCTCCCTTGTAGGACAGAAGCCAAAATACCGCTTGTTATCGTGTCTTTTAGAATTAAAAAAAACTTTATTCAATAGCTATCTTAATATTTTTGTTTTCAGTGTCCTTGTAAACTAGGATATTGAGCCACTTGACTGTCACTTTGGAAAGGAATTGTGCCAACAATGGCTTAAATTCTGAAACATCAGGATTCTTCTCCATTGTGACATCTAATGGTCATCAGGGGACTGTCACTTGGTATTTGTATTAATGTTGATACTCTTATTGAGTGAGTGCTGTTATAAGTGGGACTGGGTCTTTTGTCCAGCACAAGGAGCATGTGGGCACTTAATAAGTACCAATCAATACCTTTTGCTGATAGTGGAATATAGACCCATCCACTTCCCTGATGGCTCTACAGGGAAAGATGCGCTTATAGCTTGTGTTTTATTCTAAAGAATCTATGAAGGGCTGCCTGCTCTATTCCCTTTGAATCTGTGCTGGGTGTGACATTTACCCAGGCAATGCCACTTCTGTCTGCTGGTTGCTGGGGAGCCAGAACTACACTTCTCCTTCCACTTGATTTTCTGTAATTCTAATTAACCCTATCAGTGGGCTGGGTGAAGAGTGGAGGTGTTGTTTCTAAGCCTCCTGACCTTCTAAATTGCCTTGAGCCCATACCTCAGCCTCTTCCTTAGATTTTGAAGAAGTCAGAGACTGAGGCTTGAGTTCTTCTGCCGTTCGACCCTTCCCCTAACTTTTCCAAAGGAGGCAGAATTCTGATAACTCGTATCTTCTTGCTGTTTGTACATGAATTGATTCATTCCGCCTCCTTCTTCATCCCCCAAAGTCCCACTACCAGGTGGATGTTGAACATTTTCCAGAATTGGAGGATAATGGATGGGGAGGAGGGCATAGGGAACACATTAAGAATTAGGGCTTTTTTTTTTTTTTTTAAACAGTGCCTTAGTTTCCCTCACCATGGGGAATCCTCACTGGTCTTGCCCCCTCAGGTTCTGACTGCTGCGAAGCCCTTCTGCCCTCCTGTTTGCTTAGTAGGTCAACAAATATGATTGAGCATGTGCTGTGCGGCAGGTGTGAGCCTACATGCTTGCGTGCAGAGCAGTAGATGATAACAGATACCAGCCCTGATGTGACAGGGCTTTTGCTTTTAGTCTAGGATGGAGGGGTAGAGAAAGGAGGAGAGATTCAACACATGACACACACATGTATTCTAGCACAACTGTGAGAAGGCCTGAGAAGGAGAACAGGGTTCTGTGAGCAAGATCTTCCCTGCTTCTTTTGTATTTTTGCAAGCCTCCCTCTTTTTCAGGTTGCCTATGAAATCCCCAGGTCCTCCCTTCCTCCCTCCCTTTCTTCCTTCTTTCTGTTGACTCTTTTTGTTTGGATGGCCTCATTCCAGATCTGTCCCAAGTTTGGGATCCTCACCTCTCTTACCCAAGAGGTCATCAAGGTACTTCCTTAAAGAAAGTGCTATCTCCCCTCATAGGAAATATGCCACCACTCTCCTATGGGAAGACATCTGGGATTTGGTGGTATTTTAAGTTGCAATTACTTCCTTCCTGAAATACTGTCTCAGTGTTGTGTTTCAAACTATGAGATGTCCCAAGTGAGGGGTGGCAGTTGTGTTTAAATGGTTTCTGGGAGAATATTAGTTAACACACATCTCATGGAGATATAGACATTTTCTTCTTTTTTTTTGGAGATAATAATTGGTATATAATATCCATATTAGTTACAGGTGTGCAACATAATGATTCAATATTTGTATTTATTGCAAAATGATTACCACAATAAATTTAGTTAACATCCATCACTACCCAGTTAAATTTTACATGTGCGCACACACACACATACACGCAACGCCTATAATTTCTTTTTCTTTTTACCTCTTCCTTCTCTCTCTCCTTACTTTCCACATTCACTCGGTGGTGACACCTGACACCCATCAGTTACACATGTATGTGACAACAAACACTTTTATAATACTTGTTATATTCCAGGCGCTGTCCTAAGAACCCACTACAAATAGGTACTTTTTTTTAATTGAAATATATTTGACACACAACGTTACTTTAGTTGCAGGTGTACAGGATTGTGATTGGACAGCTTTGTATGTTATGCTGTGCTCACTACAAGTGTAGCTGCCATCTGTCACATACAACCCTAGTATGACACCATTGACTATATTCCCTATGCTGTACCTTTCATCCTCATGACTGATTCATTCTAGAACCGGAAGCCTGTATTTCTCACTCGCCTTCGCCTGTTTTGCCCATGCAACCACCAGTTTGTTTTTGGTATTTGTCTCTTTCTACTTTTTTTGTTCGTTTATTTATTTTTTTAGATTCCACATATTAGTGAGATCAAAAAGTATTTGTCTTTCTCTGTCTGACTTATTTCACTTAGCATAATCCCCTCTGGGTCCATCTGTGTCATTGCAAATGGCAAGATCTCATTCTTTTTTACGGCTGAGTAATATTCCCTTGTGTATATTTACCACATCTTCCTTATTCATTCATCTATTGAAGGACACTTGAGTTGCTTTCCATATCTTGGCTCTTGTAAATAAATTGCTACTCTTAATTGGGTCCAGGAGAATATCTCAGCTTTATGCTGGCATGATTTGGTTATTTTCCTCTCTGAACCCATAGTGAGCAGCCCTTGGCTCAGAAGCTCCAACATCTTGTTAGAGTTCTAGAACTCTGTTGTGTTTCATTTTGCTATCTTCTTTTTAAGGTTATCTCTTACTTATAGCAACCGGTTCAGTTTCTTTTGAAAATAACATTTTCAACGTATATACTATATATAACTGTGTAAGGGTTGATTGTGCCTGGAAGTAGCAAAATCACATGGTTAGCTGGAGCTACTAAGGCTTGGATGTCCTGCTACTATATGTGTGAGCAGACAATGCGGTAGGCAAGCTGATGTTGCATAGTGCAGATGGGGAGAGAGCGCTGGGGTAGTCAGAAGACCTGGTATGAATCCAGGTTTTGCCACATCTCCTCCACATGGCCTTGGGCAAATCTGTCTTCTCTTTCAGTCTTGATTTTCTCTCCTTCCAAATAATGATGAATACCAGACTGCTGTAAAGATTAAATGAGAAAAAGCTTGAGAAAATGTTTGGCATGGCGTCTGGCAAGTAGTTGGTGTAGAAAAATTTTTGTTTTTAAGTGGGAGTTGCAACATTTTATTGAATTAGCAAGTGACTATTAAAATAAAAAGACATCATTATGAACAGCTGCTGTGTATTCCCGGCCCTGGATTGTCAGTGATGACCAACACAGCCTGGGCCCTCTGCTCACAGAGCCTCTATGCGGAGAGACAGACGAGACACATTTTACGCAGATTCCTAGAGTGAGGGCTGTGATCAGAGGGAGGAAGAGAATGCTATGGGAGCATCTGACAAGCAGGTCTCCCATTCACTGGGGAATGAAAAACGTTTATCGGAACACCTGCAACAAGAGATTGCTTAAACTGAGACCCCAAAACCGTGTAGGTGCCAGCTAGGTAAAGAGGAACGGGAGAGAACAACATTCTAGACGGTAGACACTTCCGCCTGAGAACTTGACATCCACCTTTGTACACAGAGCAGATAAACTCATCCAACAAGCAAGCTTAGTTTATGGCCTCCATAAAAGGGTTTCATCCATCCCCAGTTCTCAAGGCAGTCCCTGTATAGTGGTGATCTTTCTTCCCGTTTTATATTACAACTGAAGCTGTTCCTTTTCCAAATTGCCTGGCAGCCGGAGGAGTTTTATGCATACTTGGGTCTCTAGAAACAAGCCATTGTTCCAAGTCCTCAATTTCTCCCTCTCCACTGGCCTATTACATACCATGCCCTCCTCTCCTACAGGCACTTCATTGTCCTTAAAATGAGAATCTCATTCTGTGATTGCTGTTTCTGTTGTGTGTTTTGTTTTGTTTTTTTTCCCCCTGAGAGTCTTCTTTGATGAGGACAAGATCAGATCAAATGCAATATTAGACAGCATCCCCCTCTCTATTTTGGCTCACTTTGAAAGGAAGGTCTACGTCACCATTCACCATGTTGCGCCATGTAAAGAGAAGAACATTTCAGAAGCTGGATGTGAAGTGGGATGGGGGGGGGGATAAAATGTTGCTATTTATTGGCTTTTTAAAAAATCACTATGTAAGGGTAACTTGACCATTAAGGGACATTTTCGCTAGGATTGTGCTTCTCATGGGTTTCCAAGCCAGGGACTCTTTGGTTCTGCAAGTTTGCATTTCTGTTTTCATAGCTTTAGAAGTAGCTCCAGTTTTGTGTGGTCTAATGTCATCTCTTGCTGGCATACTAAGCATGAGGTATACCATGAGTTTTTTCTTTTTTAAGATTTATTTATTTTAGAGAGAGAAAGAGAGCATGGAGGGGTAGGAGCAGAGGCAAAGGGAGAGGGAGAATCTCAAGCAGACTCCCTGCTAAGAGCAGAGCCTGACACGGGGCTTGATCTCACGACCTTGAGATCATGACCTAAGCTGAAATCAAGAGTCAGATGCCTAACCGACTGAGCCCCCCAGCTGCCCCCATGAGTTTCTTGAATAATTCTTGTCCCCACTCACCCCTTGGATTGGCTAATGAAGCACCTGCTTTGTAAAATGCTCTTCTGCCTGGAACACTGACCACCACCTCCTATTCACCTGGATAGCTCGTTATGGTCTCTGCTGACACATTACCTCTAGGAAGCTCTCTCTGAAAGCGCAAGATGAGGTTGGAGCTCCTTTCCTCCACACGTGTTCATATAAGACTTGATAATTCTACCATCAGGGTACTTATTGAAACTAATTATATTTGTCTGATTACTTGTTAGGTTGCTCCCCACTCTACTGAGGTTGGGGGTGAGCTGCCATGTTCACAGCTGTATGCCCTATGTCTAGTAAAATCCCCACACCGAGTGGGTGTTCAGTAAATATTTAAATGAATAAGCAGATGAAGTAATGAGTGAATAATGTGAGCAATAATATGTGGGCTTGGTTTTAAATTCAAAATCATTGACAATATTTTCCCAGTCTCTTGATATGTTCAGTATTTTCCCAGTCTCTTGGTATGTTTCTTTATTTTCACCTAAGACATATCCCTTTTAAACATAGGTTAAAGATAAAATATTAGCTTGGGTTTCAAATCATCTCCATTGCTCAGGATAATCCTTTTAGAGTAATATCTTTGTTCCCTTTTTTTTTTTTAAGGTTTAATTTATTTGACAGAGAGAGACACAGAGAGAGAGAGAGAGAACACACAAGCAGGGGGAGTGGGAGAGGGAGAAGCAGGCTTCCTGCTGAGCAGGGAGCCCGATGTGGGTCTTGATCCCAGGACCCTGGGACCATGACCAGAGCCGAAGGCAAACGCTTAATGACTGAGCCACCTAGGCACCACTCTTTGTTCCCATTTTATACTGCATCTAACCTACCTCAAAATAGTACCACAGGAATCGTTTTTTTTTTTAAGATTTTTAAAATTTATTCATTTGAGACACAGAGATACAGAGAGAGAGAGCATGAGCAGGGGGAGAGGGAGAAGCAGGCTCCCCACTGAGCTAGGAGTCCGATGTGGGGCTGGATCCCAGGACCCTTGGATCATGACCTGAGCCGAAGGCAGATGCTTAACCATCTGAGCCACCCAGGCGCTCCATGGAATGGTTTTCTAACAGAAGGACTCTGAGCAAATAATTCAGTAGCTGGGGCAGGAATGTGGAGGGTAGAGTAAAATTATTTGAATCCTGACTTGCCTCTGGCCAAGGGGCTTAGCCCTTGAATTCTCATCTGTAAAATGGGGATAGTCATACTCATTCAACTTCACAGAGTTGGTGTGATTAATTGCTGTATATATATATTTTTAAAGATTTTATTTATTTATTAGGGAGAAAGCACAAGCAAGTGGAGGGACAGAGGAAGAGGGAGAAGCGGGCTTCCTGCGGAGCTGGGAGCCCGATGCGGGGCTCCATTCTGGGACCCTGAGATCATAACCTGAGCCGAAGGCAGACGCTTAATGACTGAGCCACCCAGGAGCCCCTAAATGCTATATATTTGAATGCAGCATCAATAAGATAGACAAAGGTGACTGTAAAATGATCCTTAGAGCAGTGGCCTTTGTCGGCAGCATGGGTTAAATAGAAAATAAAAGTTCAGACTAATTTTCACAGCCATGATGCAATGCCAGGCCCTGGCTGAGTACTCAGTAAATGCTAGCAGCTCTGATGGTGCTCATTCCTATTAATTTATGAGTACGCTTGTCTGCTTGCCTCATCCTGAGGCACCAGGGAAAATGAAAGCATATTCTAAACTTCTGGGAGTGACAGCAAATACAGCAGCGCTAGCCATACCTCTGCCATCTTGAGAACTCCTTGTCAAAGGATATTTCAAGCATCTCTCACATCAACCTCCCCTTTACCACCCTCTCTTTCGCTCTCGCTCGTGGCAACTCCAGTGAAAAAACTTCACCCTGTAACAGGGAGGATGGTGACAGGTGGCAAATGACTGTGAAGAAAAACTCTTGGGTAGAGGTTGAAGATGAACACGTGCTTTACAAATTTCCCTGGAGGCTCTCTTCAGAGAGTTTCAGCCAACTGACATTATTCATGATCTAGCGTGAAAAATTGGTACTGAGGCCACTTTCAGCTTTGAAGTTAATTTGAGCTTTTTATTTTCTTTTGCGCATTTAAGATATTGGACCACATTGGAGGTGTTGCTGTACTATGGGGCTAACCTCTCTCACCCCCGAAGCAGTATTCCTTGCCAATCAGATTGTTGCAGATAATTAAATACTGTTGATATCTTTTGGGAAATCACCTTGAGACTTAACAATATGCTTTTATGCTTAATTTTTGTGGAACTGGGTTCACATTAGCATTTGATTCTTCTGTTCAGTATGCTTTTCTGCCTGGAAGTAGAAGACAGTGTACCTGGAATGTCCTCTCTACCTCTGCAGACGAGAGTATACCGAGAATTTCTGGAATTTTACCAGAATTGGATTAATAGTAACTCTGGAGTTTATGTAGCTTAATTAGAACAATCACAGTGATGGGGTGAGAAAGGAAGAAGAATGCTGTTTTTGTGGGCATGTTTGTACATGTACCTATATATGAACATGTGTATGTTCTGACATGTGTAATATGTGTCCAGTGCCTTAAAACAGTTGTCACTTGTCGAGATATATAAATGACATATAGCAACACTTTCAACTTAGAAATTATGCTTGGGAATGATAGTAATGTGAACGTGATCAGCCGTTTTTACCTGTTCCCTTCTGCTCCACTTGATGGATCAGTCTATCATGACATCACCCATGAGACATTCATAGCCTTACAAATCATTCTATCACTACACGCTGTGTGTTATTTGCAGCAGCTTGATTTTGAAATTGAATTATTGGCAGGACTTCCAGGTATGGCTGAGTAAGGAGGTCAGCAAATCTTTTCCCCAAAATGCATCTATAAAGCTGGACAAAATGGACAAAAGCAACCATTTCAACATCCTGACAATTAGTCAATGGCATAAAACAATCTGAGAAGCATTTGTGCATGAAAAACTGCTGGAATTTGGGAACCACTGGGAGTCTGTGGTGTTTTAGTCTGAAGCTGCTCTCCTTCCCAGCTCAGGTTGGGTAGATTGTACAGCCACAGTAGAAGGGGGCTTGTGTGAATTTGGTGTAGGGGTGTTATTAATGAAAGCAATGATCTTGGTCACCAGGAAGAAGAAAGGTCCACTAGCCTGAGTTTTCAGTCATGTTTCTGGTAAATGTGTTCCTGGCTGAGGCTTTCCAGGTGCATAGCAGAGACTAGAGAGAGCCTCAGCTATTCATACACTCCTGGCAACCCTAAAACTTTCCACATCGCCACAGAATACATGGAAGGGCCTAGCAGTGAGCAAAAGCCAGGACAGACTTGAGAATAGCCTGACTTTTTAATGTCTACTACCCTCTTCCATCAGCGAAGGATAGTATGCTTACTGGTTCAGGTATTTGAGTACAACCTTTTCCCAGTCATTAGCTGACTACTGAGCTATGCTGATACATGGGCAGCCTACAAGAAGCCATACTTAAAAAATAAAATCAAGGGGCACCTAGGTGGCTCAGACAGTTAAGAGTCTGCCGTCGGCTCAGGTCATGATTCCAGGCTCCTGGGATCAAGCCTTGTGTCGGGCTCCCTGCTCAGTGGGGAGCCTGTTTCTCCCTCTCCCTCTGCTGCTCTCCCTGTTCCTGTGCTCTCTCTCTTTCGTGCACTCTCTCTCAAATAAGTAAAATCTTAAAAAAAAAAAATCAAGAATTAAAGAAAAAAACCTGAGCTGAAACATGAGCAGCCACACACTCTGCAGGAGACAGGTTTTAAAGTTTAGCCAGTGAAAGTTTCTGAATAAATAGAACCAACAAAATAGCATCAGCAGCCACCAGAAGGGAAAAATCAGAATTCAGAGTTGCTACAATATATTATCTAAAATGTTCAGTGTTCAACCAAAAATATGAGACATACAGGAAGTCTGACCTATCATTGGAAGAAACCACAGTTAATAGGATTGTCTTTGAATGTCCCCAGATGTTGCATTTAGCAGACAAAGATTTCAAAACAGCTATTATAAATATATTCAAGGAACTATAGGAAACCATGCTTAAAGAATTAAAGGAAGGTATATTAGGGTTCTTTAGAGAAACAGAACCGATAGGATAATATATATATTCCTATTATATATTAACTAGTTTACATGATTATGGAGGCCAATAAGTCCCATGACTTGCCATCTGCAAGCTGGAGAACCAGGAAAGCGGTGGTATAATTCAGTCCAAGTCTGAAGCGTGAGAACTGGGGGCAGGAGGTGCTGATGTTCTAAGTCCTGGTCATGGTCTGAAGGTTCCAGAACCAGGAGTACTGATGTCTGGGTGCAGGAAAAGACAGATGTCCTAGCTCAGATAGAGCACATTTACCATTTCTTTGCTTTTTTATTCTATCTGGACTGTGAAAGGATTGAATGATGCTTCCCCACATTGAGGTGGGCCATCTGTTTACTCGGTTCACCAACCAAATGCTAATCATGTCCAGAAATACTCTTACAGACACCCCAGAAACAATGTATTATTACTAGTTATCTGTGTATCCCTTAGCCCAGCCGAGTGGACACATAAAACTAAGCATCACAGGAAGTATGACAATAGTAATTAATAACTGAGTGTCAATAAGGAGGTAGAAATTATGAAAAAACCCACATGGAAATTCTCAAGCTGAATACAGTAACTGACAGGAATAACTCACTAAAGGGATTCAAGATAGCTGAAGAAAGCATCAGTGAACATGAAGATAGATCAATAGAAATGATCTATTCAGAGAGGAAAAAAAAGAAAAATAAGAATAGATCCTCAGAAAACACGGGGCATCAAGTATACCAACAGAAATAATGGGAGTTCTAAAAGAAAGAAGGCAAAGAATGGAATGGAAAAAGCTCTTTGAAGAAGCAGTGGCTGAAAACTTGCCACATTTAGAGGAAAACACACATCTACCAAAGTCAACATCCCCCAAGTAGGGTAAAGCCAAAGAGATTATCATTTAGACCCCTTACAGCCCAACTCCTGAAAGTGAAATGCAGAGAAAGTATTGAGAGTGCTAAGAGAAAAACGGCTTTTTACAGACAGGGAAGTATCAGTATGATTAATGATTGACTGACTTCTCATATGAAACAATGGCGGTAAGGAGGCAGTGGATGATGTAGTCACAGTGCTAAAAGAAGAAAACCAGGGGCACCTGGGTGTCTCAGTTGTTTAAGCGTCTGCCTTCGGCTCAGGTCATGACCCCAGGGTCCTGGGATGGAGACCTGTGTCAGGCTCCCTGCTCAGCGGGGAGTCTATTTCTCTAGCCCCTCCCCCTGCTTGTGCTTACTCTCCCAAATAAATAAATTAAAATCTTTTTTTTTTTAAAGAAGAAAACCAAAACCATAAACTAAAAATATTATATCCAGAAAAAACATCCTTACAAATGAAGGAAAATAAAGATATTGCAAGATAAGCAAAGGTTGAGAAATTGATTCCTGGCCAACCTACCAAGAAATTCTTAAGAAATCCTTCAGGCTTAAAGGACAGGACATTAGATATAACCTGCATCCATAAAAGAAGACAAAAAGCACCAGAAATGATAACTATAGATTAATATAAGAAACTCTGTAAATATATCTTTCTGACATCCTCTCTAATATTTCTAAAAGACAGATAAAGTGCTAATTATAGCATCGTATTTTATATATATATACATGTTATAGAAACAAAAGAGCAGGGAATGGAGCCATGCTGAAGCAGAGTTTCTCCATCTTATCAGAATTATGTTAGTATTAATCTGAAGTAGGTTGCAATAAATTAAGACACATGTTTTACTTCCCAGCACAGTCACTAAGAAAATAATAAAAAATCAAAATATTTCCTGGAGGAATTAAAATATTACACTAAAAAGTAGTTATTTAATGCAAGAGAAGGCAATCAAGAAACAGAAACAAAAAAAAAGGAAATGGAGAGAAAATAAAATGGAAAATGTAAATCCAACTGTATCAGTAATTTCATTAACTGGGAATGATCTAAATACCTTAATCAAAAGCAGAGATTGTCAAACTAGATTTTTCAAAAAGCAAGGCAGTCTCTTACCTACAACACAAAGAGCATGATTCATAAGAGAGAAAAAAAATCTATATATTTGTTGAATCAACCTGAAAAACTTTTGTGCTTCAAAGGATACCGTTAAGACAACGAAAAGACACAGACTGGGAGAAAATGCTCACAAATCGTGTATCTGGTGTAGGACTATATCCAAAGTATATTTGAAAAACTCTTATAATTCAATAGTAAGGACTCACCTTTTAAATATTGGCAAAATATTTGGATAGGTATCTCACCAAAAATACATAGATGGATAACAAATGTATAAAAAAAGATGTTTAACATCATTAATCATTACAGGAAATCCAATGAAAACTGGGATGAGGTACCACCACATATCCAATAGAATGGCTGTAATCAAAAAGACAAACAGTATCAGATGTTGGCAGTACATGGAGAAACTTAACTAGCATGGTGTCCTGATAGGAGTATAAAATGGTACAGCCTCTTGGGAAAACAGTTTAGCAGTGGCTTAAAAAGTTAAAAATAGGGGCGCCTGGGTGGCTCAGTCGGTGAAGCATCTGCCTTCAGCTCAGGTCATGATCCCAGGATCTGGGGTCCTGCGATCAAGCCCAGTGTCTGGCCCCTTGCGCAGCAGGGAGTCTGCTTCTCCCTCCCCTCTGCCCCTCCCCACCCCCCGCTCATACTTGTGCATGCTTTCTCTCTCTCTCATTCTCAAATAAATAAATAAAATTTTTTTAAAAAAAGTTAAAAATAACAATGTGACCTAGAAATTCTACTTCTAGGGATCTACCCCAAAGAAATGAAAACATAAATTCACACAAAGACATGTACACATAACAGCATTATTTTAACAGCCCCAAACTGGAGACAGTCCCAATGTCCATCAACTGGTGAATGGATAAACAAAATGTGGTGTATCTATGCAATGGAATCCCATTCAGAAATAAAAAGGAATCCATACATGTATACCATGGATGATTCTCAGAAACATTATAAGTAGAAGCCGCCAGATGCAAAAGACTTCCTGTTGTATCATTCCATTTATAGGAAGTGACCAGAAAAGGCAAATGTAATAGAACTAAAAAGCAGAACAGTGGTTGCCTTGGGTGGGGAAAGCAAGTGAGGATTAAGTGGAAGTGGACATGGTAGAATTTTGGGGGGTAATGGCTAAGTCTTATGGTATATAAATTATACCTCAATAAAGCTGTTTAAAAAAACATTAATTCATAAAATATTGAATTACAATTAGAAAGTTTTATTAAACAATTCAGATAAATTATTCCAGTGTTCAGATTTCTGAACAAATGATCTACTCTATGGTCAGATATGAGAAGAACTATTTGAAATGAATATTTGTAACACACAATTTAACTTTGCACCTATGGTTTTCACATATGCAGAACTATACCGTGAAGCTACTGCTTTCCCAATGAATGAATAAGGACCTTCCTTTAAGGATAAACCCTGTTACCTGCCAACTAGCTCAGGTTTTTTTATAATGCTACTTTATGGCAAAATATCTTCATACATAGCTTTCCTTCCTAGTACATTTTATGATATAAATACATTCTACTCTATAGGCAGCATGCTACATCACACTTCTCATCCACTAGTGTTTGGCAGGACGCGGTGGATAATTGTTGCTGATGAGTGTCACTGTGTGTATCATACAGTAAGATCTTTTGGCCAATGAGTGTTTGCCATGTTATTTTGAGTCCAGTGTGGAGTTTACTTCTCTGCAGTCTCTCCTTCCACCACTGTTGGGTAGAGTACAAGAAGAGTCATGGCTCCCAGTGATGCCAAAGGCACTCGAGGGATAGTACAGGGGCTGCTCGGGAGAAGCAGTGGAAGAGCCCCCAGTTAGATGGATATGTAAGACTTGTATCTGGAGAGCATGGCAAATGCACTTGCAGGGAAATGCTTGAGGAAATGCAGTCAACATCATCAGGCAGGAAGGGGCTGGTAGAAGTCCTTTGGCTTTGTGTTGGACAAACCGTGCTCGCTGAGATGAGTGACCCATATTTGCCTGACGGATTGCAAAAGAAAAAAAGCCCAAGGCTGTCCCATCTTCAAGGACCGAAGAACATGGAAATGATCGCATGATTCAGGAACTTATCAGGGCAAGGGTTTTCTGGAACACATCCCTACCGCACAGATTCAGGTAGTAGCCCTATTTCTAACCAAGCCTTCCCACACCACTCCTGCTTCATGGCTGAGGGGTGGGGTAATATGCTTTTATCGAAAAAACATAAGCAATCCAGTCTTTCCGTCCTCAGTGGTACGATGCTGGCTTTATTGTATCAAGTCTTGTTCCCCACTACAAGGGTGCGCCACACTGCAATTGGAGTGATGTTTTTGAATGAACACTCAGATAGTGTCACTTCCCTGCTTTAAACCTATTAAAGGCTAGCCATTACCCTCAAAATGAATATGGATTGCAGTGTGCTACCCGCCCATCCTGCCTCGTCCTTCACTTCTCTCTGTTTCCCCCAGTCTAGCCTTTATACACTTGGTTCCCCCTGTTTGGACGATTTTGTTGCCTCACAGCCATCCACTGCTCAAATACCCCCTTCCCTGGTGGTAACTCTTCATTTTCAAGTCTCCGTTTCCGTGTCTACGAGACTCCCCTCTCCCTTAAGCGCTTCAAAATAGTTTCTGCGCTTCTCTCAAGTGTTTCCTTAGTGTTTGTTAAATCCGTTTTCTTGCAGTTACCACCCTTATGGCAGATAGAGTACTAATTACCTCCCCAATAACCATTATACCTTTCTTCCTTATTAACAGAACCCTGTTTTTACTTAGAGTAACCACGTGCCCAGTTAAAAATACTTGCCTTCCCAGATGTCCCTGCAGCTGTGTGCGGTCATGTGACCCGGTTATAGCCAATAAGGTGTAAGGAACTGTCTCCTGGGTGCAATTTCCAGATAATCATTTCCATTTAAGAGAGTCCGACCTAACTGCTGTGTACATTGCTTTGCCCTTGTCCTTTGCTCTGTCTCCTCTGTGTGGCATTCAGATTTGAGCAGCAGCTATCTTGTGGGAACAGAAAGGAGGGCAAACATGAAGGATAGCAGAGCAGGAGAGCGGAGGTTGTCTGTGGTCTTTGTGGCACAGGGAATAGCCTTGCGTGTCTGGGACTGTCTACCCTTGTGTTTGTTTCCACATGAAAACGGACCTGGTTAAGTCAAATCCCTATTTGATTAAAGTATTAAGCATGCAGCTGAACTCATTCCTAACTGATAGCACCGGGTTTTTTTTTTTGTTTTGTTTTGTTTTTTTAATTGGATATTTGCTTAACTGACTTTATTTCTAATGACTACCTGCCGCAGAAGGTAGGGACTCTGGCCTCTTCACTTCGGGAGTCTCTGTGACTGCAATGACACTTGGCACCGAGTGGATGTTTAGAAGTGTGTTGAATAAATAATTGGTTCAGTGAATGAATTAAGGTGAAATTGTGTGGATTTCCCCATGATTTTTGTTTAGTCTTCCTGGGGGTATTCCCATATGGAGCTGGGTCTCAATATTCCATAGGGATTTTTAGTCTACTCTGTAGAACAGGATTTCTCAGCCTTGGCTCAACTGACATTTGGGTCAGACGATTTTCCATGTGGGGAATTGTCCTGAGCATTGTAGGAGGTTTAGCAGCACTCTTGGCCTCTATCCTCTAGATCCTACAGCACCCAAACCTTCCAGTTGTGGTGAACATCACTGAGTCCAGATGTTGCTAGATGTCCTCTGCAGGGCAAAATAGCCCCTGGTTGAGAACGACTGCTGGAGAGAATGGATTCTGATGTTGAGTTCTACTAACTACTGGGTGGAATGTGTGTGTGTGAACCCCTTAAATAACATGCAAAATTTGTTTCGTGTGTGTTCATTGCTTTGGGGAGAGTGCCTACAACTCTCATACATCCTCAAGAGAGCCAATGGCCCAGCAAAATCAAGAACCATTCCTCTACAATTTTCAAGCTGTTTTAAAACTTTTCACCATGATTTCCTTTAGCCTCCTGTACACCGTTGAACTTAATAGGTAGATAGGCCATGACCACTGCTTAATGACTCTGTGAGTTCTAATCGAGTGTTCAAGCCCAATAAACTAGTAGTGCTTATGAGGCTCACAAAACAAGCCATTTGAAATCTTTTGGAGAGCCATGAGGCCCACAAAACCAGCCATTTGAAATGTTTTGGAGAGCCATTGTAAATATGGAAATTGAGGACTGTACTCTCCTGCCTTCTAACCTAATGGTCAATCCACTTAACAAAGGAGAATCACACTGCAGTTCTCAAACTCCAAGTGCAGGAGTAATTGAGTGAAAAGTAAGAAGGGAAACTCTCATAAACAGATTACTTAAAAATAGTCTCAGGTGAATATACACAAGCAGGAAAATTTAAATTATAAAAAAGAAATAAGATGGATGTAAGCATGACTGAACTGAATTTAATGGTTGATGTTCTCACTTACTTAATCACATAATGCCACTACTTGGGACTCTTTTACTGAAGCAAATCATTTGTTGCATCCAAAGGGAGCCATGATAATGCAAAATGTGCCATGAAATACCCAATTAAATTATTTTAACACATTGGAGATAGTGGCCTGGTACACGTGTCCTAGTCTTTCCTCTGCCTGACAGTCTGGAGGGGATGATATGTATTTAATATCTGGTTTTATTTCTCCACTCTGGCCTGTGTGTTTGTGTGTGTGTGTGTGTGTACATGCGTTCACCACTCTGCTCTAGCTATGAAAATGTTTGAGCACAGCACTGCCAGGAATATAAAAAATAAAAATAATCTGTAAATAAGCCAGTCACCTCCTAGAGCATTCCTAGGGGAAGCTGGGAATGTGACTTACCAGGAACTTGGAAATGAGGTTTCCTAAACTTCAAACCATGGCTGAAGTTTATTGCAGTGAATCTGCCAGGGGCATGTACCTTGCTAACTGATAAAATAGAGTTGTCTCCTGGAAACACATGCTTCACTTGCTTGCTTTGCTTTTGGGGGGAGGGGGAGAGAATGTGGGAAAATACCCTTTTCACCTGTAAAGTCTTTTCATAAACGTAACTTTTAATCGTCCTTGTTATTTTCGACTATAAGGATGTAGATGAACCATGTATAGTTTGGCTATATATAGTATATTGTGAGTATTAAAGTTACATGCATTCATTATAGGAAAATATAAGAAAATAAGAAATTTCCATAATAATACCCCCAAAGACAACCACTCACTATGTTTTCTTTTCCTCTGTTTTAAAATCTAAATTTTTTTTAAGAACTCTTCTCATTAATACAGAAAGCTGTGGACATAGCCTGTAATAATATTTGGGCCCAGGGATAGGAATTGTTCCTTTTTGTATGTAAATGTTTGAGTTTCTTCCCTCCAGAGCCTTGCACCCAAACATATACATAGGTGGAATGTCGTCCACCAAATTCTCTATTGTTTCTCTTTCTATCGATAGGCAGATCCATGGTGCACACAAAGCTTTATTGCTTTTATACAAGAAGGCATGTTCTGGGGGATAGGATGAGAAGGGCTCTGTAGAAAAGTTCAGAAAAGAGAAT
>NC_138369.1:34389429-34450211 GCF_054177405.1 Leptonychotes weddellii
CTGTGCTCTTACTCGTTCTGCCATTCTAACTAATCTCTTGTTGGCAATTTCTTCTTTCATTCCTATTAAAATCATGTTTTGCTGAACATTTTAATCTGCTCGTATCCTTAGGATAATATTCTGTTTAGTTTTTATTTAACACACTATTAAAGAACACTAAATGCCTGGCACTATGTGGAACGTTTTACGAAAATTAACTCATTAATCTTCCTACCAACCAAGGAGTCAGGATATTGCAGATGAGGCAGAGAGAGATTAACTGGAATAAATGACAGAGCTGAGCTTCCAACCCAGGCAATCTGGATCCAGAGCCTGTTTCCATAACCATCAGTTATAGAGCTTCTTCCTCTCTTCAGGAAGCAAGAAAGTATCACAGACCACATTTGGGTATAAAACTACCAGATTGCCCTGAAGAAAGAGTGTCCTCGTGGATGATTCCCATGTTAGGGAATTTTGTTCTAGCCGTCTTTTTCTATGCCTATCAAAATATAATTTAGATCATACTGTATATCCAAATTTATCCAATTTCTTTATTAAAATAATTTAGAAAACAAAAAATGTACAGAAAAAAATGACATTTGCCAGTGAGAAACCACTCATAGATAATCACTGATGTGTGCTTTAGGCTTCACAGTATTTTTTTCATGGGAGTATAAATAATATATGCACATTATAAATTGCTATCCTTTTTGCAATGAAAATTATTTTTGCCATTAGTTTTATTTTTTTAAGAATTTATTTGAGAGAGAGAGAGAAAGAATGAGTGGGAGGAGGGGCAGAAGGAGAAGCAGACTCCCTGTGGAGCAGGGAACCCGACGTGGGACTAGATCCCAGGACCCTGGGATCATGATCTGAGCCAAAGGCAGACGCTTAACTGACTGAACCACCCAGGAGCCCTCCATTAGTCTTTAAAACTAGTTTTTATTGCTTGGATAACAATGAATTTTAAAAATGTAGCATGTATTTAACAAATCTATTACTGAAAGAGGTTCTATCCAATTTTTGGTTTTTGATGGAAAAAATAACAATGATGAACATTGTTATGCATTATTCTTGGCGTGATTTTCTGTTTCTTTAAGGTAGATTCCAGGAAAAAGAAAAGTTACATCAAAGGCTATGAATATCTTAGGGTTTTACAGATACACTTTTATTTAGTTTGTAACAGATATTTTTCTAAGTTACAAAAAACCGTTCACGAGGACCATTTTACTCTCTGAATAATATGCAATTATATATGGCTAGACCATATCTTAATCACTTCACTCTTGTTTTATGACTTCTACTGAGAGTGGTGTTCCTCGATCTTTTAAAGTTAGTGTCCTTTTGATAAATGTTAATACCTCACACCTCATTTAATGTAATTTTTTGACAGTATTTGAATAACTAACAATTTTAGGAATAAAACATTTTATTTCGATTTTGAAAAATTATCTCCCTTTAGTCTAAAAATCTTCCTTTAGCATTTCTAGGAGTTAAGGTCTGAGGGTGACAAATTCTCTTAGTTTTCTTTCTTTCTTTTTTTTAGAGAGGGAGGGAGAGAGGGTAGGAGGGAGGGCCAGAGGGGGGAAGAGAGAGAGAGAGAGAGAGAGAGAGAGAGAATCTTAAGCAGGCTCCAGGCCGAGGGTGGAGCCAGACGTGGGCCTTGATCTCACAACTGTAAGATCATGACCTGAGCCAAAATCAAGTTGGATGCTTAACCTACTGAACAACCCAGGCGCCCCAGTTTTCTTTGATTTAAAAATTTTTTTATTTTGAAAAATGTGGTGCCTGGGTGGTTCAGTTGGTCAAGCGTCTGCTTTCAGCTTAGGCCATGACCCCAGGGTCCTGGGATTGAGCCCACATTGGACTCCCTTTTCAGCAGGGATTCTGCTTCTCCCTCTCCCTCTGACCCTCCCCCTGCTCCTGTGCTCACTTGCATGCACGCTCTCTCTCAAACTAATAAATAAAAAATCTTTAAAAAAATGTTTTTATTTTGACTTCATTCTGAAGATATTTTAGCATGCAATAAAAAATACTTTTTATTTTTTTAAGTTATCTCTACACCCAGTGTGGGGCTTAAACTCACAACGCTGGGATTAAGAGTTGCATGCTCTACCAACTGAGCCAGCCAGGCACCCCTGGAGGACATTTTAGTTAAATAAAGAATTCTCTTGACAGGATTTTCTTCAGGATTTTACAGATGTTGTTCCACTATCTTCTCATTGCCATAGTTTCTGATGAGAAATCTGTGATGATTTAAATGTTTGTTCCCCTGTATGTAATGTGTTGTTTTTCTCTAGCTGCTTTTAACATTTTCTGTTCAGTTTTGGCTTTCAGTGCTTTGACTATGATGTGCTAGGCTTTGTTTTCTTTGTATTTATCCTACTTGAGGTTTGCTTAGCTTTGTAAACCTATAAATGTATGATTTTAACCAAATTAAGGAAACTTTGGATGTTTTATATTCAAGTATTTTTTTCTGTTTCTGTTTATCTTCCTTCTAGGATTGCAATTATCTAAAAACTAGTCCACATGGTATCAAACCAAAATCCCATGAGGCTCTGTATATTTTCCATAATCCTTTTTCTCTACGTGCTTTAGATTTGGTCATTTCTTTTGATTTAACTGCAGTTTCACTAATTCTTTCCTCTGCCATCTCCATTTTTCCAGTAAGCCCATCCACTGACTTAAATTTCACATATTTTAATTTTCAGTTTGAGAATTTCCATTGGAGTCTTTTTTTTATAGTTTCCATTTCTCATTCAGTATGAGATAATTTGTTCTTTACTGAACATAGAATAGTTTTTCAAGTTCCAACATCTGGGTCATCTCAGGATTGGCCTCTATTTATTGTCTCTACTCTGGTGGTTAGCTCACAGCCCTGGTTCCTTGCACACTGAGTAATTTTGGATTATATCCTATATTGTGATGTTATCTCATAGAAACTCTGGATTCCATTATATTCTTCTGTAGGGTCTTGGTGTTTTTGTTTTACCAGGCGATTAACTGGGTAGAACTTGAATGCTAACTCTTACTTCTGAGCAGTAGGTCAAATCTCAGTTCTGTTCTTTTATCTTTAGCTGGCCTGCTTTGAAATCTGCTCTGTGCATGTTTAGTTCAGGTCAGCCAGACACTTGGACAAAGACTATATGTAGAAACTGGACTTCTCCCTCTCTGGCTTTCTCTTCACTAGGCTTCTCTCCTTACTTTCCAGTGGCTGTGCTAGCTCCAAACTCTGTCCTCCTGTGCTTTGGGTCCAAAAGAGTGGTATTTTTCTTTTCTTTCTTTTTTAAAGATTTTATTTATTTGTCAGGGAGAGAGAGAAAGAGAGAAGGAGAGCACAAGCAGGGGGAGCAGCAGAGGGAGAGGGGGGAGCAGCAGAGGGAGAGGGAGAAGCAGACTCCCCACTGAGCAAGGAGCCTGATGTGGAGCTCAGTCCCAGGACCCTGGGATCATGATCTGAGCCAAAGCAGACACTTAACCGACTGAGCCACCCAGGTGCCCCTAAAAGAGTGGTATTTTTCTTTCAGAGTCATAGCTGCCCCATGTGCTAACTTCAGCCTGTCTTCAGGCTGCAAGCTATAGAGACAAGTAACTGATTATATGCTCTTCCAAGCTTTGACGACCCTCCAGAATGTCTGCTTTTGTTCACGCTTCATACCTTGAGGTCTTTGTTCTTTTGTGTGCATGTATGTGGGCGTGTGTTGTCCAGAGTTTATAGTTATTATGTGCTGGACCCCTGGGTTCCATAGGCACCTCTTTATACCAGAAGCTGGGCTTTTCTGTGTTCTAAAAATGTCAGATAATTTACGTTTCAACAGTTAAACCTCCAAGGCACTTACACCCACCTCCAACTCAAACAACACTTCTTTGGATAGCATTTATTACATGGGTTATTAAATATTGATTGGTATACTTATTTAATGTTTTCTTTCCCATGAGAGCATGTGAGCCCCTGTGATCCCAGCCCATAAGCCTGGGACACAGTAGCATCTCCTCAAATATTTGAATAAACAAATACAGCCAGGAGATGAAGAGGGACTAAACCACAGCAAAGCACCAACGCTAGAGAGTATAGGATATATTAAAAAGAAATGTTAGAGCTTTGAGGGAATTTGCTTATTGGCTAGATGGGTGGGGGATTGAGGAAGATGGAGCCTCCAGGATTCTAGCCGGAGCTACTTGGTGCGTGGTTAGAGAGGGCAGGGCAAGACAGCTTTGCTTCGAGGAAGACTGGATCTCTGAGTGTCGAGAAAAATGACTCTAGTCTTTCCAGGACAGTGGTCACTCCTAATTTTTGATTAGCATTCTCCTGCCCTCAGCCCATCCTTGATGGGAACTGAGATTAAAGGAACAGTAACCATATTTCTAATTCCTCAGTCCTGATCAGGTGCCGCTGGTTCTTCTGAGAGAGAACCGAGTAAGTCTAGAATCCAGGGCAGCTATTGAGGAAGGGTGTTTCTCTATGATAAGAAGCTGAGTGTTGAAATTTAATCCTCCAAACTCCTGACTCCCCAGGACTCCATTAAATTGTTCCTATTAGCGTGATTGCTCCAAGATACCACAAGAGCAGGGGAAATACTAGGAAGCCTGAAAACGAGGGGAGAGATATTGGAAGCTGTGCTTCAGTCATGATTTAGGAGTCTCACTAAATTCGTAAGCGCAAATGTCTGACAGCCTCGGAACCTGAAATCTTTCATCTTCCTGGTGGATTATGAGTTCGCTTGTGCAGTCAAATGAAAACCGATGGTGAGCGCTGCAGTAAAGTTCATGTTCCCTTAGTAGCAGGGCTGGGATGAGAGCACAATCACATGTAGAAATGCTGCCTTGGGCCTCCTTTCCTATAAATGGCCACGATAAAGACGGCATCTATTCCCAGATCCCAGAGCAACCCGTACCATCCAGACTTTTCTTATTAGCATCTTTGATTTCCTCCGGAGTCACAGGCTTTCAGCTAATCCTTCCATGGAAGGCAGTTGTTCCTCGCCTCCGTCAAGGCATTGAGCACCAGGAATGCCTCTCCTGATGGAGTCTCCGTGCAATTAAGGAAAACAGGTTTCCATAGGGCCGGGCGGGGCAACTTGCAGAGCTCTGTGTCTTTCAGCAGGGGTTTCTGTTGCTATTTCTGTTTGGAGGCAGGTCTCGCCGGGATGCCTGGTTCTCAGCCACCCACACAGGCCCTGCACCAGGGGACTGATTGCTTGCCATCGGGGGAGTTTTATGCATTTCTTGTCATGCAACGGTTAGAAGTGGAGATGGGGGTATGCTGGGTGAAGAAGGAAGCCTAGTAATCGGACGGGATTGCAGAGGAATGCAGCCTTGAGTGCCTTCGGAGGATTTTGCCCAACAGAACACCACTGCTAACCAAATGTCATTGACCCTCACCTGTCAACTCCCTAGCTGTTCATTCTGGGAGACCCCGGGGTGGGAGGGCGGCTAGTGGGTGCTCAAAGCGTCTGTGTGTTGTTCTGGGCCAGCCTCCTCACCACCTTCCACTGCCCTTCAGCTGCACGGCAGGTGGTCCAGCCTCACCAGGTGCTGCCGTGGCTCCGGCTGCTTTTCTATGCACCGAAGTCTCTCTCCTGCTTCCCTGCACCTTCGTTCCCTATTGTTGCCTTTGTCTACATGGTCCCAAGGCTGGGGTGGGGTAGGGACCAAAGGGCTCCTTTTACAGTTCCTTGTGAATGACCTTGTGAGTAACCTAGTGTGCACCCAGAGCTTTGTGCAATTGTTCCAGAAAACAGCCCCCGCATTTCTACCCTGACGCCCCTCCCTCTGAAGTTACGGTTCAAACCTGTGGCTGCACAGTGAAGTCACACGTGAGGCCTTTCATAGATAATGATGTCCGGATCCCAGCCTAGAGCATTGAAGTTAGGATCCCGTGGGGGTGGGGGGGACTGGCATTGTGGTTTGTAAGCTTCCCAGGTGACACTAATGTGCTGCCCGGGCTGAGACCTGAGACCAGCAGCTCTGTGGGGAGCGGGGAGGACCCTGACCTCCAGCTGGGCTGAGCAGAGGATTGCCACCCGCATCCTGCCTCCCCACCCCCAGCACCTCCTACAGATGCCTGCAGGCCTCTAGCCTTCTACACAAATGGATGTCTGTCCTTAGACTGCACGGGCAGTGGCCCATGAGTTTGGCTGGAAGCCAGAATTTGGGTGCCCATTCACTCTAAAGCATTTTAAAGTAGCCATTTCAAATAGACTTTTGCTTAGCTCAGGTGAGTCCCATCACCAGATAGCGTGGGATAGATGGGGGGAAAATGTGGGGTGGAAAGCCTAAAGTAGACACAGAATTAATTTAGGGCTGTGCGACCTTCCGTAAGTTACTCAAGCTATCTGAATCTTGGCTTCCCTACCTGTGAAATGGGAACAGAATCTACTCCATGGCGTTGCTACAATGTACAAATGAGACGACATAGATGAAAGCATTTTGTAAGAGTGTGGCATCGTGGAAAAGCAACCCCTTGCTCGGTGGCTGTTATCTGGCCGTCTTGCAGATCTAGGGCTTGAGTTTCTCCTGGCGAGTGGGAGTAACGCCCTGGGAATTCATTATCACTACCGGAAAAGCCATTCCGGGCTTATGTTCTAGAGGTGAAAACTCGATGTTTTGTTTTTTGTAAATGGGGAGCAGCATTATCATTATTGTTGAACTCTAATCCTCTGCTATAGTGTTACTTCTAATGGCAGAATTACTCATTTCCCCCAGTACGAGGAATTCTGGCTTTGGAATATTTTCACATTTTTAAAATGTTATCTTTTAGGCCCGAGTTTCTCCAACATCTAAGGCCTCAGAATCACCTGAAAGGCTTGTTAAAACAGATTGCCAGGCCCCACCCCCAGAGTTTCTGATTCAGCAGGTCTGGGGTGGGGTGCAAGAAGGTGCATTTCTAAAACGTTCCAAGGTAATACCAATACTTCTTGTTCAGAGAGTGCACGAGGAGAGCCACTGTGTAGACTTTTTCCACAATGTCACAGCATTTCATGGAGGGCAGTGGTTCTTATCCTTAGCTACACCTTAGAATTACCTGGGGAGCTTTTTTTTTTTTTAAAGATTTTATTTATTTATTTATCAGAGAGAGAGAGAGAGTGAACGCAAGCCAGGGGAGTGGCAGGCAGAGGGAGAAGCAGACTCCCCACCGAGCAAGGAGCCCGATGTGGGGCTCTATCCCAGGACCCTGGGATCATGACCTGAGCCGAAGGCAGATGCTTAACCCACTGAGCCACTCAGGCATCCCAGCCGTGGAGAGTGTTAAAAAATATTGATCCCCCACAGCAGCCAAATTGGTTTCCGTGGGTGGGGCCAGGGTATCACTATTTTTAAAATGTTTCATGAGGGATTCTAATGTGCAGCCAGAGGTGAGAACCACGGTGTAAATCCCATTTCCCTGCTTCTGGTCTTAGGCCCTAGAACACAGTCTCCACCCAGAAGCTGAGTCTGAAAAATACCAATCAGATGATCTCATGGCATTTCTCCCCTTAACACCCCTCTTTTACCTTCTGATGTGTTTAGGATAAAGTCTGAACTCTGTGCCACACCCCGAAGTCCAGCCAGTCCTGCTCCCCTCTCACTCCTCATTCTATCCTAGTACCTCACCTACAGACCAGCTCTTGGGTTTCTCTTCTGTTCTTCCAACAGGCCATACCCTTCCCTGTGCCAGGGCCTCGCTCTTGTCCTCTCTGGCTGGGATGCTCGCCCCCAACCCCAGCACTGCTGTCTCCTTCTGTCCCTCAAGCCTTAGCTCAAATATCCCTTCCTGGGCCATGCTGTCAAATATGGCCCTACTTAGATTTGTGCTGGTTAAGGACCACACAACTCTAGGGACCACTTTACTTTATGGTCATCAGGGATTTGTATATACCTGTTGTGACAGTTTTCTAGCAGATAGTGTTAAATGTGCAGAGTAAGGGGGGGCCCTTTCTGATTCTAAACAAAGCCACCATATTTTCCATTGGCGGTGGAACTACTCTAATAGGCGGCTTCCTACACCCATTAAGCTCTCATATTTGCCTGCCTACCATCTTCATAGCCCTGATCAGATTTTAATATCTTGTTTATTTAGTTGATTACTTGTATGTCATCTGACTGTCAGATAGAAATCATCTTCCTGAGGGCAGGGACCTTGCCTACCTTGCTCACTGCTGCTCCAGGGGCCTGCGAGGTAGAAGGTACATAAATGGATTTATTGAATGAATGTGTAAATAAATGAACCCTTCAAACTATGAGCTACAGGTACCCACTCTGTTCTGTGACTATTACTGCAAGGCACCAGCAGCCCAGAGAAGTCCCAGAATAGACTGTTCTCGATCGTTAGGCTACATTTGGCCACATTGGAGGCCATGTGCTGATCATCTCCTCTCTTGAGCCCGGTGGACTTCTCACTCACCGCCCATCACAGTTTAGGTCAGACAATGGTGGGAGGGGCCAGAGCAGACCAGCACCCGCATTTCACGGGGAAATATGACCAGGGTGATTAAGTGGCTCTGTGGTCCTTTACACCATTGCCTTACCGAGGGGTGGGGCTGTGGAAGTGTCAGTAATCGATAATTGCCCATTTTATATGGAAGGTTTATAGGCTAATCTCCAGAGTAATTGTTTCTGAAAGAGTAGTAAAATTAGGCAAGGAGGCCATCCGAGATGATGGCTTTGAGGGGCGGCTGCACAGACAGGCTATTAGCATCATGGAGGTCAGACCTGTCTCGAAGTGAAGGGCATCGTGTGTCCAGAATGAGGCATCCTAGCTTCAAGTGTAATCTTCCAGAGAGTTTAAATGGTACCTGGAAGGTTAGGCTTCTTGAGGAAGAAAAGTCTGTGCTCTGGAGCAGGGAGATAGAGTCAGGAAGGGTCAGATAGAAATTCTAGTGATGGGAGGCAAGCAGGCTCTCTTTCCAAAGTTGTTTTCTTCCTTAGGCATGAAGAAGTTTTCCATAATCAATACGACTCCCTAATCTCCTTGCAGTTGCAATATTTTCTCCTATTCAAAAAAAGCGGTGCACAGTGCACATTTCTATGTGAAATTGAAGGTGAAAAGCAGTTGGGCATCTCAAATAATTATCCTTGAATTTCAGGATAATTGGCAAGATTGTCCCAAATGTGCCCACTTTTACTTACAAGGTCAGTGAGAGGGTGTTGGGCCTATATGTGTATTTATCATTTGAAAACTGTTTATAGTATATAGTAGAATCTCTGTAACTAGACCTGTGTATTTTCTTTCGTATAACGGTATAAAGTCTCTCATGCAAACAGATTTAGGTTAAAAAGTTAAATTGATTTTAAAGACAACTCTTAAGGAACTATCAGGCGAAAGTAAAGAGACAGGAGAATTGAGAAATCCCTCAAACCAGGACTGGGGCATCCAGACCTAAGCAAACGATTAAGCAAGTTCTTTCTTTGTTTAATGGATGGAAATGTGAGTAAGATTGTTTTTGCTCAACATCTTCAGCATAATAATTTGAAGAGAGAAGCAAGATTAATCTGCACTTGGACCACCTCTTTATTCTTTGCTGAGTTGGAAGTTGCCCACATGGGTGCATAGAGCAGAAGAGGAAAGGGAGGAGATGCTACAAAACCAGCTGGATTAGCTAAATCACTGTTGACTTTCTGATCGATGGAAGAGCAATGCTGCCATCAGATGATGCTCACGTCCTCAGAAGACCTTCCCTGGCTCTGGACACACAGAACTCAATAAATCTTCTCTAGCAGCCCTTGACCCCGATAGGAGGACAAAGTGGGGCAAGGCTTGTCAAAGTTGGATCTGTTCCTAACTCAATAACTAGAGAGGGAACAATCTGTACTTGCTGGCCACAGGACAACACCAACAGGTGCCTGTCTTGTGGGAATGCCCCAATGCAAAGAATTTAACACGGGAGTATTTTTAGATGGTTAAAATGTGGGTCTTCGCTGTCAACAACGGCTAATAGTTTGAACACATAAGTACTTGCTGACAACTGCTCTTAGCCCATTTCTCTTGATTTTACTGTCATGGAAAAGAGACTTGGGTGGAAATTTCTAAATAGACACTTCTTTATTGTAGATCTATACCATCCAATATGGTAAGCACTCGCCACTGGGGCCATTTAAATATAATCTAATTAAAATTAGAAAAAACTGGGGCGCCTGGGTGGCTCAGTCGTTAAGTGTCTGCCTTCGGCTCAGGTCATGATCCCGGAGTCCTGGGATCGAGCCCCGCATCGGGCTCCCTGCTCTGCGGGAAGCCTGCTTCTCCCTCTCCCACTCCCCCTGCTTGTGTTCCCTCTCTCGCTGTGTCTCTCTCTGTCAAATAAATAAATAAATAAATAAATAAATAAATAAATAAATAAATAAATAAATAATAAAATTAGAAAAACTTAAAGTTCACTTTAAATGTAAAATATTAAGTTCAGCTTAAAATTCTCCTTTAGACTAACCACATTCTATATGCTAAATAGCATCCTGTGGCTATTAATACTGGATATTATATTTGATAGCACAGGGATTGAACATTCAGGGCAGAAAGTTCTTTGGACAGTGTTGTATGAATGAATCCCTTCTGAAACTTTGGACCAAATCAGCCTATTTTCAGGGAAGATCATCCTATCCTAGGGGATTCGGGTGTGTGTGTTTGTGTGGGGGGGCCTTCAGCAATTAGTAAAGTTTTTCAGTTCTTCAATTCCTAGCTATTTCTTAGTATACTTGCATCACCCCAGGATATGCCTCTTGTTGGCATCTCTACTCCATCTGAGGTTGATTGGCTTCTCCACATGAGTGTGTTGTCTATTCTGGGTTTTCTAATTTAAAGGAATTCTTGCCATTTCTGATGAGAGGTAGTAGACAATGAATCAAAAGGAAAAGTCACAAATAAATCTATTCTTAAGATTTTCACTCACTGATGATCTTCCCCTTGAGGCAGTGAAATAGCCCATGGACAGCACTTGCTCGCTCTCTCTGGTAGAGAGTATGTTTAAAAGAATAAAAAAAGAGGTGATTTAGAGGTGGAAGGAGATTTATTTTCGGATTTTTCTGGATAGAGTCAGGACATTGAGCTGGAAAAGCCAGAACTGGCTCCTGCAAACTCTGGGTGTTTGTTATCGAATGGGTCTGTGCCTCGAACGCACAGATTGACCACTGCCCTATGACTGATGGCAGAAGAGACATTGATTGAGCCTCTGCTAAGAAAACAAGTATCTCCACTCGATTCAAGAAAATACAACGTGTCACACACTTAGTGAAAATCAATAATGCAGGGAAAATTTACTGGCTGCTATTCAGATCTCCGTTCCTCTAATTATAGGAGCTGGCGAAGTCACTGGGTTTTTTTGAGGTTTAGCAGTTAGGCAGGAGGTACCAGTCACTAGCTCTCTGGTAAACTTGAAAAGGGCCCCGCTGGGTTGTTTTCTGTGAGAACAAGATGGGAAGCAAGTGGAGAAAGCCAACTGCAAAACAGATGGGAAGCTCTTGTGCTGAGAGGAACTCCTGGGACTTTGGGGTCTGCTCTGCAGAAGAGAATGATGAAGAGGTGCCTGGAGCAGGGTTTCTCAAAACAAGAATCCTCACCTGGTTCGCTTCACCCGTAGAAGTTGTCCACCTGATACTGGCATTTAGGATTTTAGTTTATGACCCTGCTTTCAGGAAAGCTAGGCATTGTTTATCAATAGACCGATTTGAATAGAGAAGAAAAGGAGAGCCCAGAGGAGCCCTGGAATGGAGGCATTGCCTGTTGTGGTCAGAATTGGAGGCAAAAGTTGCTTATTATGCTCTATCCCCTCCTGCCCGCACCCCCCCCCCCCACCGCACACAAGGACTTTAGAAAGAGAATGGGAAGATTTCGAACAAAGGGAGGGCAGGAGAGAGCTGGAGGATGTGGGTACCGCAGGACTGATGAGCTACTGTAACTGAGTATTGACCTCTGGGTAGTAATATGGTGAATTACGGCCCAGCCCTTGAAAGATGGCTGGAAGTCATCAAGTCTCTTGATTTTACTAAGTTGTCATTCACATGTTATATTAGCTGAAACTGTAACTACCGCTTCCCTCCCAGAAGGGAAAATGGCTCTCCATGCTAGGTTACCGCCTCCATGGTATTGATTTTGTGTGGGTGGGCAGTGATTCATGGGACACCCCTTCCCTTTTATTTCTAGCTCCAGAGTTTCAAGGGTCTTGTGTGAATTGCGCTGGTTTAGCAACAACCCAGCAGGCTCCCTCATTGTGTTTGCAAATGATGACTCTGGATTTGGGAGAGAGAGGAAGACTGGAGAGAGAATCACCGAATATAAAGTGAAATAAATAAGATAAGGAGGAAGACGATGTTTGTGGATCTGTCAGGGATTGAAAGAAAGAGTTCTGAGTGTGGCACTCTTACCCTTTAACTCAGTGGCATCCCTGGGGACAAAGAGAGGGGAAAGTAGAAATTTAGACTGTTGCTATTTTTAGGTTCTATTAACACTTTTCTAAGCCACTCTGACTTGTTTTTGCTGAAAAATTTGCCCAAAGCTCTGCTGCAGAGAAAGGAACAATTAAGTGTTTATGAAGACATTAGGCTGAGTGGTTCTTAGTGAGACAGAGCTAATTTTGTCCATCATTAGATACTGAGGTGCTGAGGGTGCTTCTCTGACTCTGTTCTCAGTTGGGAATTGGGATCTGAACCAGACTTCTGCTGACTATCAGTGTTCTTCCAGATGCTGCCCTAGAGCTTCGATTCCCCTCCCCTTCACAACCTCCTGCCAAACTTGCCTCATGTCCAAAGGTGATGTTTGTAAGAATATTGACATCTGGAGGTGTTTTTCCATGAGCGATGCCTTGACCTTGATTGTGACCTGGGAATCCAGAGCCTTATTCTTAGTATATTTTTACTGTAATTTTATTCTGTTTTACTCCATTCTAACTGCTTAATTTTAGGCAACATATTTAGCAGGTAGTTCTCATTTGAGATGTGATATAATATTAACAATATATAAGGGTGCCTGGGTGGCTCCGTCAGTTAAGCGTCTGCCTTCAGCTCAGGTCATGATCTCAGGGTCCTGGGATGGAGCCCCATGCACCAGGTTCCCTGCTCAGTAGGGAATCTGCTTCTCCCTCCACCTCTGCCCCTTCCCCCTGTTTGGCTCTCTCTCTGTCTGTCTCTCAAATAAATACATAAAATCTTTGAAAAAAAATAAAATAATAACAATCATTATTATTGTTATACTTTTAGTAATATATTACATAGTAATTCTATTAACATATACTAATTATGATTGTATTTTGTGTCACTGTTGATATAATAATTATTTTGTCACTGCTAACTGTTATTAAACTCTTACCATAAGCCGAATGCTGTGCTAAGCACTTTTCATGTATTACTTCATTTAATCATCGCAAAACCCTATAGGTGAGTTTTAATCATTTTACCCCTTTTACAGATGGGGAAATTGGCACTTACAGAGTTTTAGGGAACTGCCCTAGGACACACAGCAAGATGATGGCAGAGCTAGGCATTCTACCTCCGTGGTCCTCATTTGTCACCCCTGTAAACACTGCTCTGTGATTTGGTGTGCTGTGACAGGTGCCTCCAGGCCCAGGTGTCTGGCCCTCCTTCAAGCCTTCTGTTCTCAGGATGATGGAGAAGCTGGTTTCAGCCTCCAGGAAGATGTCATTTTCCAGTGAACTGATGATGGCCCCAAGCCCCATTAGTTGGCTGACGCTCTGGGTTTTAGGGGGGCTGTTTAATGGATCGTGGAGCCAGTTCACTTCTGGGTCACCCCATCCCCGCTGACCCCTAGCAATACATTGACAGATAGGGTCTGGAGCTCCATCCAGCAGTGGGTGCATTCTACAGGGTGTCACCCCCGAGTGCAGTGCAGCGAATCCGATCTGCAGATTAGCAGAATCTCTGCCCCCACTGTCGGCTGCCTCCTCTAAGTAATGTGTGAGGAATTGTGCAGGGAGCCATGTGATGATGAATTACGACTGGCGCTGGGGCTGGGAAGTGGGCGAAATCGACCCAGTCTTGTCTTTGTTCTCATTGACAAGAATAACAACAAATCCCAGTTGCTGAAGGTGGAACCTTCCACCACCATCCCATGAAATCAAAAGGGCCTGAGTTTGTCTTATTCATTCTGCTCTGGGGTATCTGAATCAGCCCCTGGTGATAGTTTGGGCTGTCACGTGCTGGTATATATTTTGAGAGCACCAAGAAACAAGCATCTATAATTTGTCGTGTAACACCTACCTGGGAATTTACAACAGTGTTGTCCTTCTAGCCCACTCTGGAGAACAAGATCACAGAGAAGCTACATTTCCTAGGGGCAGCGGGTTGCCTGGGACAGATGCAGTGTGTGCCTCTTGTCCTGAAATAATTATTAGCTTCCCTTTCACTCTCAAAAGTGTCCTCCTGAAATAGAAATTATATAGTCGTTTTATGACCCAGTAAAGAATAAAGGTGCTGTGGTCCACAGCCTAAGTGTGACTCTTGGGTTTTCCTATTTCAAAGCCCTGTGATCTTGAACAGTTAGCTTCCTGAACTCTTCCCATCTCTAAAATGGGAAGAATAGTGGCAACTGTTTGTGAGGGTTGTTTTGTGGATTAAACAAGATCATAATGCAAAGGGCTTTGTATGAAGGGCTTACATGTTAAGCGCTCCATGAAAATTGAGTCTATATGCAGTGCGGGGTGCACCTTATACATTCTAGAGTGCAAGAAAGGAAAACTGGCTGGCTTTCTAGACCTCAATCATATTTCTGGCTTGGACCCTCCCTTTTCTGAGGCTGGCAACAGGGAAGCAGTTTGAAAGCCTCTGCTTGAATTTTAGCCCTGCCAAATTAAGAGCTGTGCTACCTATGTGGGTAATTTTGCAGTTCCTCATTCAGTATCTCTGCTGAAAGTTGGGCTGATGATTACAGCTTAAAGTTTGAGACTCTGGATTCTGGATCCAACTGTCCGCTTCCACATCCTGGCTCATCTACCCTGTCCCTGTGTGACCTCTGGGACTTCCTTCACCTCTTTATTATGATATCCCAGCTGGGGATAGAATTTACCCGATAGTGTGTCCTGAGGATTAGAGGTATGAACACATCTAAGCCTCTGAACTGCACCCCACACATAGTGAGAATCAGTGATGGTGAGATACAGGTACAGTGCTAGTTTTCAGGGAAATAGGAAGAAATCTAAATAACTGTTCACGAGTCCAGCATCCAGAGATAGCCACCGTTAATATTTAAGTGTATTTTCTTTCCTTTATATTTGTACCTGTATTTTGAGAACAGTGTAATGATATATAGACACATTGCTATCTTTTTTCTTTTTCTTTACTTAGATCAGTCATTTCCTCTGTTACCAGTTTTTAGTAATTCAGTTTTTACTAGTAGCATTATATTTCATCATATGATGAAATCCATTTTTTATTCCCCTGATAGTGTATATTTACATGATTTCTAGCTTTTTTCTATGAAAAGTAATTGTTCAGTAAATATTTCTGGATGAAAAACATAAATTTTGGGACCACTTCTTTGGTTACCTCCTCTGGATAGAGTCCTTTGTGCGGAAAGACTGGGCTAACAAATAAGACCGTTTTTTTTTTTTTTTTAAAGATTTTATTTATTTATTTGAGAGAGAGAATGAGATAAAGCATGAGGGGGGGAGGGTCAGAGGGAGAAGCAGACTCCCCACTGAGCAGGGAGCCCGATGCGGGACTCGATCCCCGGACTCCAGGATCATGACCTGAGCCGAAGGCAGTTGCTTAACCAACTGAGCCACCCAGGCGCCCACAAATAAGACTGTTTTTAAGGCTCTTGATACATATTGTCAGGTTATGCTCTAGAAATGTATCAAATTTACCTTTTTAGCCACAGAGTAGAATGCTGCTCATTTCATCACACCTTCACTGGCATTGAGTGTCCTTATTTTTTCCTACTCACTGACTTGTGTACACAACCTACTCTCTTATTTTTAGAGCAGTGCTATCCAATCAAACCTTCTGCAATGATGGGAAGCGCTATGTTTCAGCACTAAAATGGTAGCCACTAATTACTTGGGGTTATCGGGCTCTTGAAACGTGGCTAGAGCAACCAAGGAAATGAATTTTTAATTTAATTTAGATTAATTTGAATTTAAGAATTTTTTTTTAAATTATTTTTGGGGAAAGATTTTATTTATTTATTTGACAGAGAGAGAGACACAGCGAGAGAGGGAACACAAGCAGGGGGAGTGGGAGAGGGAGAAGCAGACTCCCCGCTGTGCAGGGGGCCTGATGCGGGGCTCGATCCCAGGACCCTGGGATCATGACCCAAGCTGAAGGCAGATGCTTAACCCACTGAGCCACCCAGGTGCCCCTAAAATTACTTTTTTTTTTTTTAAAGATTTTATTTATTTGAGAGAGAGAGAAACAGCATGAGAGGGGAGAGAGTCAGAGGGAGAAGCAGGCTCCTCACTGAGCCGCGAGCCTGATGTGGGACTCGATCCCAGGACTCCAGGATCATGACCCAAGCCGAAGGCAGTCGCTTAACCAACTGAGCCACCCAGGTGCCCCTAAAATTACTTCTTATTAAATAATTTTTTATTTTTAAATTATTCCCATTTAAAGTAATTTTTATTTTAATTCCGGTGTAGTTAACATCCACTGTTACATGAGTTTCAGGTGTTCAAGACAGTGATTCAACCATTCTGTACATTGCTCAGTGCTCATCTCCATCACCTATTTCATCCATCCCCATCCCCTCCCCGCTGGTAGCCATCTGTTCTCTATAGTGAAGAGTCTGTGTTTTGGTTTGTCTCTTTCCCCCCATTTTGGTCTTTTGTTTCTTAAATTCCTCATATGCGTTAGGTCATATGGTGTTTACCTTTTCCTGACTGACTGATTTCGCTTAGCATTATTCTTTCTAGGTTCCTCCCTGTTGTTGCAAGATTACTTTGTGGTTAAGGAGCCGCGCAGGGCCAGTGGCTAGGGTACTGGGCAGAGCAGGCTTGTACTCTGCTTTCCAGGAACACGGCGGGTCGGCCCCCGGCGTTCCCATCCAGGAGCTCAGCTAGTGCTCTTTTCCCGGCCCGCTGTGGGCAGGACGAAGTAGTAGCAATCACTGCCAGGGATGATTTGGGGCAACATTCCCACTCTTTCTCCCGTGTTCACTCAGCAGCATTCCCAGAAGGCCACCCGCCCGGATAGCTGATGGCACTTCTTCTGTTAGAGGAGACTGAAGTGTGTGCCCCATCTTTGCTGTTTTCTTTGCTCTGCCGCCGAGGTTTCTGCCTCTCTCACCCTGTTACCGTTAGGCCCTTTTCCAGGGCGAGAGGCAAACCCCAGAAAAGCCGTCTCTCCCTGCCGCTTCGCGCCCTGTCTCATGTTGATGGGGAAGGTGGCGGGTTGGTCCTCCGCTTCCGCCCGCTCCCTCAGCCATGGATGCTGGCCGTGGCTCAGCAGCCAGGGGTTTCGCTGCTCACTCCCCCAGTGCTCAGTTTGTGATGTCTTTCGTTGCTGTGTATCCCGGTCATGTGACAAGTCACACGGCGCAGTTGGCAGCAGGCCCGAGCTCGGTTCCCCCGGGATGGAGAGCCAGCCGGGCCCTCTGTGAAGTGTGACTCCATCTACTTGGCCCTGACCAGTGGGCCAGAGCCCGGAAAGGCCACACCACCCGAGGAAACAGCTGCCCACTGGTTCTTGGCAGCCGGGGCGATGCCCTGTGGCCTACTCCGAACCACACCAGAAGAGAAATTAATGTCACACCATATAATCCAGTTTCTTAATTCTTGGCAAGCTGGAGTGATAAATCTCATGTGTAAATAAATGGAATCATTTCAGAGCCCTAACAGAAATAGGCTGCAAGAAGTGGTAAAATGAAGTCTGCTTTCACGTAACACGCGTTTCTCGCTCTGTTCCGGTGAGAGTTAACTTACATGGGGTCTGATTTTGCCTTTGATTTCTTAATCAACTTTTAATGCCGCAACTGGAAGGAGTGGCCAGGAACTGACACCTGTCAATTGTCACGTATGAATTCTTTCTAGGGCAAATTCTTTCCAAAGTGTCTATGACAGCAGTGAGAGGCAGGCCCTCTTCCATGGTATCTCCGTGTTTGCTGGGTGCTGGGCCCTGTGCTAAATGCTCCTCGGTGTTATTTCACGTAATCCGTACAACATCCTCCTAGAGTCTGTGACATTTGTCTTCGCATTTGCAGATGAAGAGAGGTAAAGGTAAAGAAGGCAAATGGCTTGCCTCATGTTACCCATTTAGTAGCTGGTAAGGCTGGGACTGAAGTGCAAGCAAATGGCATCTGGCAGCTACGTCCCTACCCTCTGCACCAGTTCCACACCAAAAAAATAAATAATTTTGTATTTTTAAATTATTCCCATTTAAAGTAATTTTATTTTAATTCCGGTGTAGTTAACATCCACTGTTACATGAGTTTCAGGTGTACAAGACAATGATTCAACCGTTCTGTACATTACTCAGTGCTCATCTCCGTCACCTATTTAGCACAATGAACATATACGTGTGCTGGATACTCTATGAGGCTCTTTATGTGCAGTCCTCTTGTTTGTTTTTGTTGTTGGTGGTGGTTTTTTTGTTTTGTTTTGTTTTTGTAAAATCTCACAACAGCCTTGCAGGCAGTGGGCACAACTCTTACTCCCCATTTGCAGACAAGCGAACCAAGGGATCAGACTTAGGGGTGTTGAACAAGGTCACGTAGCGAGGAATATGGTGGGCCATCGTTGGACCCTTCCACAGCTCAGGTTCTTAGCTACCAGGTTGTAGTCCCTCCCTACCAGTGAGAAGGTTCTTCCTGGGAGCGGCCAAAGTGTTATTACTGAGAGATTTCTGACCAATAATTAATATAGTTTATGCTTTTAAGTTAAATTGTGAATTGGGGCACAGCCGCGGGTCTGCAGTGATGCCACAAGAGAGATTTCGTGGTATAGGTCAGTGCTCCTCAAACGAGGAGCCAGAGTGAAGGACCATGTTTTTGTTGTTGTTGTTGTTGTTGTTATTGTTTTTCCAAATTTCCAGCTCATTGTGGTCCCACTGTGTTTGGATAATGATGAAGCCTATGGCGCAGGCCTGACTAGGGAGTTGGCAAGACCCCAAATTCAGAGACAAGACCACAGACCTCTGCTTCCGTATCAGCAATGTCCACCTGCTATAAGACTTTCTAAATGCTTTCACTTGATTTCTGTATGGATCTCATCGCAGACCACGATGAGAATATGGACCAGGGCCAGCCGTGGACCACGCTTCGAGAGTCATTACCAGAAACGAGATTTCCAGCTCATAGTTCAGGAAACACTCATTCTAGCCCCTGCTTTGAGCTTGCTGTGTGGCCCGAGGGAAGTTGCTTCCTCTCTCTGAGTTTAGCTTCTTCATTCAGTGGCTAGGTTTGGAGCAGATAAATACAAGATGCCTGCCAGTTCCAAGCCTCTATCATTCCATGTTGATTTTAAGGAGGGTCTGCCCTCGAGAGGCCAGTGGCCAGAAGCAAAAGAAAAACATACATTTAGAATATGCTGAAAATAGTCTGTTTCTTGACAAAGCCTGGCACGGGCGACTCACTAGCTTAATAAAGGACACTTGTGATTTCAGTCTGTAGCATCCTTGTGTTTGACCGATGAATTTCAAGGGCACCAGAGTAGGTTGAGGCCTCTAAAAATCAAAGCACGCCCAATGTGCCAAAGCGAGTTGTGTGTGGCAAATCTTTTGAACTTAATTACAGTGATAGTTAAAATAACAGGAAGTATAATGAGGTTTGTAAAGTGTAATCACCTTGTTGGTTTTTAAGTGTGGGTTCTTTCAACATCAGTCAGGAAGCTGGAGCCAAAGTCCTGGGTTTCTGTATCAAAAGAAAAGCGTTGAAGAGAGTGATTCAAGGGCCTCCACGTACATAGTAGCTCCAGAGAGATCTATTATTCTGTGATTGTAAATGCTTGCCACGTAAAGTGTGGTTCATGGCCCAGCGGCCTCAGCATCTCCTAGGAGCTCGTTAGAAATGCAGAGTCTCAGGTCCCGCCCCAGACTGAATGAATCAGAAAGTGTGTTTTAACAATGTTCCCAAGTGAACCCTACGCATTAGGGCGTGACGAGTACAGCTTGAGGCCGCTGGGAATTGCTCTTGGAAAGGGGAAAATGAAAGACTCAGTCATTCAATAAGTAACACTCTCGGTGGTTGTCTGGCAGGCAGTGTACTGGGCACTGGACTGGGTTTGAAGGTGGCAGATTTGGCCCCCTTCTGATAGAAATAGGACCATGCAGTTGTGTATGTCACACGGGACTTCGTGCTCTGTCAGAGCAGGTGAGTGGTACCAGAGGTTCACAGGGGGAGGGACACCTTCCCTGCCCCGAGGAGGTCAGGGAGGTCTTCCCAGGCATATGGCTTTTAAGCCAAGACACAAACGGGTGATCAGACAGAATGAGAAAATGCAGTGGTTTCTAGTGGAGGCTAGGGGCACAGGGGCTTGCTTGGCTTTCTGTTCCGGAAAGAGTTAAAGGCAGATTCAGTTAGAATGGTGGCTGGCAAACTGTGGCCCATGGGACCTAATGTAGCCTACTATTTATTTTTGTAAATAAAGTTTTATTGGAACAGAGCCACGCTCATTTATTTACATACCGTCTCTGGCTGCATTCATGATCCAGCAGCAGAACCGAGTGGTTGCAACAGAGACTTGAAGGTCTGCAAAGTGAAAAATATTTACTGTCTGGCTTTTTACATAAAAAGTTGGTAGGCTCCTTTTCTAGAGCAGTGGTTCTCAAAGTGTGGATTCCAGCTCAGCTGCATCAGTGTCATCTGGGAATGTTTTAGACGTGACAATTCCCAGGCCTCACTCCAGACCCACTGAATTAAACTTTCTGGAGCGAGACCTAATGACGTGTGTTGAACAAGCCCTCCAGATGCTCTGATGCACATACAGTTTGAGAAACACTGCCTTCGAACCAACTCCTCTGTGCTCTGGGGACTTCACATAGTCCCATCTTCTCCCTGGACTGGGAGATCCTTGCATGCCTGGCTCCTTCTGTCCTTCAGGCCCCAGCTCAGATAACCCTCCTTCAGAAAGACATGCCTTGAGCACCCCATGTAAAGGTGACTCCTTGGCCCGTCTATCTCCTCTCTTCTCTGTTTAGTGGCATGTGTGCTATTTCTGCCACTTAACTACCCCTTCCCCCCTTTTGCTATCCGCAAAGTCATTTCTTCTCTCTTTGCTTTAGTTCCTCATCTATAAAATGGGGAGGATAATAGTACTAGTGTTATCTGGTTATTGTGGGGAATAAATAAGTCACCATATGTTAAGTGCTTATCCCAGGCCCATGTAGGTGTTAGCTGAAGAAGTGATACAGTGCTCTAGAAGTTTCCTGGGCTTTATGGGCAGGAGTCACTTGCCAGAGGGAATGAACTGAAGTGGCTTTGATTTGGGACCCAAATCTCCTGAGTTCTAAGCAGAAGTTATTTTCACTGGGTCTCCTTGGCTCTTGTTCCAGTAACTGGACCAATTGGATATTGGAGCTACAGAGTTGAAGATCATCTGCTCTAACCCTCTTGTTTATAGGACAAGGAGGCCCCGTCTCCTCTGTTGTGGAATGCTTCCTAAGTCTTCATGCCTTTTATCTCCTTAGTCCTCACAACACACCTCCTTATCCTCAAGTTTAGGTGAAATACCCATGGGTCAGAGAGTTTCACTGATTTGGCTACCGCCACACAGCTGGAAAATGGTGGAGTGGTGGCTCACCCCCACCAGTCTGCGTTTTTGACAGACTACTGAAACTTGTCCTAAGGTGTCCCAAGTGAGCATGATTTCAACCTGTGTTGGCTTCTTTTGAGGACATATTCTTCTGGAAGGGTAGGATCTCACCTCCCAACATCAGCGTAAAGCTCATAGATGTTCTTACCGCTCTCTGCTGATGTGGTGTTGATGGCCTTCTCTTCTCCATGGACGCATAAATCAGCAAAATCTGGCTAGAGTACATGCCACACAGATAGGTTAGGCTCGTATCCCTCAGATGTTTAGCTTCTTTCATTATGTTTGAAACTGACTCCGAACTTGGCATTTCGAGAGTAGCCTTTATCAGCCAATTAGCTTCAGATCTGGGTAGAGGGGCTGGGTAGAAACCCACATTATATGGGAAAGTGAATCGTTAGGGTAACTAACAAAGATAAGGCCAGTAAAATATCCACTTACCCGCAGATCCCCTATGATGCCTATGGAAAAATATTAATATGTAATGAAGAATTGCTAGCAAAACCAAATAATTTCTTAGAGTGTATGTTTTAAGGGTGAGGCCTCTTTTGAAATAAGAAAAATATGAGATTGACGGTTACATGAAGCCAGGTCCCCCTTGTTCAAAGATTTAAGCAATAATAAGGGATGCCGGCTCTCACAGGCAATTCAGCTCAGGACTTTGTAATTACTTTCATCTTGATAACATCCCAGGCTGGGGTATTTTTATTGCTTGCGAAGAAGAACTGCCCTCAAGTTATCTACGAAAAACCAGTCAAAGGCACGTTTATAAAGGTATTGACCTTAAGATAATAATAGTGTGTGGTTGAGGGGGAAGGCATATTGGGTTTGTGCAGGATTCTGAGGGAAGGGGGTTGTCGCTGGGGAGCAGAAGGGTGGAAGAAGAATGGGAAAACTGGAACCTAGCCAATGATTGAAATGCATTTGGATTCTTTTATTTTTTGTCCTGACTTGGAGAGGCCACAAGTATTTACAAAACATAGAGGACCATTGTGCCCAGGGCTCGTAAGGCTTTCCTTGAGGATGCTTCAGTGTTTTTGGAAAGTGGGGGTGGGGGGGAAGGAAAGGGATTTTAAATAAAAATACTAGTTTAGTGAGAAATCTTAGCTCGCCACAGGAAAGTTCCATACTCAGAGCTTTTCAGGTGGGCTTCAGTCCTCAGACCTGAAGTACAGCCCTATGTTGGAGAACCACTCCGGGATGAGCAAAGCCTCTTTCCTCCCTCTCTGAAATAAATGTCATGAAAATCAAGCCAGTTCTGGTCCTTAACTGTAGAAACGAGCCTCTGTTGTTGGATTCAAGGGAGGAAAGTAGCTTAGAGTGCTCAAAACATCTCTCAAATACTTGCTCCATTTCCCTGCTCAGCAGGGAGTCTGCTTCTCCCTCTGCCCCTCACCCCACTCTCTTGCTCGCTCGTTCTCAAATAAATAAATAAAATCTTAAAAAAAACAAATACTTGCTCCAAGATCACAACCCAAGATGGCAGGTGGTTTTCTTTTTTTTTTTCCCCCCTTTCAGTGTTACTGAGATATAATTGACATGTAACAGTGCATAAGTTTCAGGTGGACAACATAATGACGTGATATATGAATATATTGTGAAATGATCACCACCCCAAGTTTGGTTCACATCCATTACTTCACAGTTACACATTTTTTTTCTTGTGATGAGAACTTTTAAGATCTAGTGTCTCAGCAACTTTCAAACGTACAATACGGTGTTGTTAACTATAGTCACCATGCTGTGCGTGGTGACTTCACCCAGTTCCCCCACCCCCAACCCCTGCCTCTAGCAACCACCGATGTGTTCTCTGTTCCTGTAAGTTTTTGCTGTTGTTTTATTTTGTTGTGTGTGTGTGTCTTTTTAGATTCCACTTGTAAGTGAGATCATACAGTATTTGTCTGTCTCTGTCTGACATATTTCACTAGGTGGCTTGCCTTCTTTGAATAACTCTGATGTATTGGTAGTAGATGCCCGAATTGTTGTGTGGAGCAGGGTTCAGAAGTCATACTTGGCCTCAGCAAGAAGGCATGCAGCAGTTGATTAGCCATGACCGCTGTGCAGATGAAAGGAGAGTGTGGTTCCATGTGTACCCAGCCACGGACGTCACCATGTTCACGCTAGGCTAAGACGCTGTCCCTGAAAAGCACTGTGCTGTGCGAATCTACTGCATAAGTGAGGCAAGAGTCATATTTTTTTTCTTAATTTTTTTTCTCACAGTATTAGCTCCACAGCAAAATGGAGAAGAAAGTATGGAGGTTTTCCACAACCCCCCTGCCCTCACACATGTGTAGCCTCCTGTTACAACATCCCCCATGAGAGTGGTATAGTTGTTACAGTTACAGAATCCGTGTTGACCTCCAACATCGTCCAAAGTCCAGGGTTGACATTAGGGTTCACTCTTGGTGTTTTGCATTCTGTGGGCTTGGACAAATATACAATGGCACATATCCATCCATATATCCATTTTAATACCGTACTGAGTATTTTTACTGCCCTAAAAATCCTCTGTGCTCTGCCTGTGCGTCTTTCCCCCACCAAGCCCTGACAATCACTGATATTTCTACTGTCGCCATAGTCTGACTTTTTCCAGAATGCCCTATGGTTGGAGTCATACAGTTTGTAGCTTTTTTCAGATTGAATAACCACATTCTTCATGAGTGACTTAGAGATGTTCCATAGACAGAGAGGCTTATTGACTTCAGTTCTGCAGGTGGGTATGTGTCTAGTTCTGAAGGCCAAGGGACACTGTAAAGCAAGAGTTGACCAGCTTTTTCTATAAAGGGACAGATAGTGAATATATTAGGCCTTGTGGGTCAAGAGACAAAAATCAAGGTATTTAGATAACCATTTAAAATATAAGCATTTAAAAATCTAAAAATTGTTCTTAGTTCATGGGCCATACCCAAACAGGCGGTGTGCCGGATTTGACCCACAGGCTAGAGTTTGTGGCCCTCTGACAGTGGATTTAGACATGGACTTCACCATGGAGATGGCATTTCATCTTCCGTTTCCCACAGACGATGCTCCACCCATAAACTGGCTGCTTCCTTTATTTACCTCACCTGTCTGAGTTTAGGTAATTAAGTGTGCAACCACCGGGCTAGAGGAATGAGTTCTAAAGCACGAAATTATCCTTCCGATACTTTATATGTCATGTCTTGCAAAGTTGGTGTCAGCATTAGGTATGAAGGAGACTAAGAGGGGCAGTTGAGGGTGGAGAAGCAGTATGAACCAAGAGAACGCAGGCTGGTGGGCTCCGGTAGATGGTGCTCTGGCATTGGAGTAATGCATTAGAACACAGGCCAGCCCTGAGTCGGCCATTTACAAGCCATGTGACCTTGGACCAGCCAGCTTTCCAAATCTCAGTGTTCTCATCCATATGATGGGGCTTCCAGTACCTGCCTACCGGCTGAATAGGCTTGTCATAAGACTTAGGTTGTATTGCTTTTATTATGTGAATCTGTTGGAAAGCGTAGTGTTTAGTGTTTTTGGATCATGGAAGATTGAATGAAGGTGAGTGTGAAGTGTGGTTTGATGGGCTGGGGAAGCATGGGCTGAGAGCCCCAAACTGGAGAACATCCCTGGACTCCTGAATGAGTTCGTTTTAGAAATGAGAGGAGGAAATGTCACTATCTCCCAGCTCCAGTCAGGCAGGCAAGAGTTCCTTCTTACTTTTGAGAAGGTCACGCTTTCTGTTCTATTCGGGCCTTCAGTGCCTTGGATGGAGTCACCCACATTGGGGAGGGTAATTTGCTTTACTCCGTCTACTGATTCAAGTGTAATCTCATCCAGAAGACACCCTCACGACACACTCAGAATCATGTTTAACCAAGTATCTGGGCACCCCATGGCCCGGTCAGGTTCACACATATAATCAACCATCACAAAGACTGCTTTAGAAATGCCCTTTCCGATATATTAGGAGCATTTCCCCATTTCATTATATAGTCTTTCAAAACGACTTTTAAATTATACCATCTTTTACTTTATTTTATTTTAAAAGATTTTATTTATTTATTTGAGAGAGAGAGAGACAGAGAGACAGAGAGCATGAGCAGGGGAGGGGCAGAGGGAGAAGCAGACTGAGCAGAGAGCCCCATGCGGAGCTCGAACCCAGGACCCTGGGATCATGATGAGCTGAAGGCAGCCACTTAACTGACTGAGCCACCTAGGCGCCCCTAAATTATACCATAATTTAATTATTTCACCACTGTGGGACACTGACATGGTCATTCCTAGGTCTTGATGCGGTTCCAGAAAACCCTTTCTGTCCTCCCAAGACAACTCTAGTTTTGTTGCCTGGAAGCCCTTTATGTAGATGTGATGATTGACAACCCTCCTCTCCCGCCAGTGCTTCGCTAAAGCTTAGTGCAGTTCCTGGCATATAGTAGGTCTCTGCCCCTGCATTTCTCACCTAAAATGATCCCCCCACCACTACACATTCTATTGTTTCTTTCATAGCATTTACCTCTACCTAAAATATTCCTGTTTATTTGTTACTCATTTACATGTAATTACATTACATTCCTTACTAGAAAGGAAACTCAATAAGCGCAGGGACCATCATAGCTCATACGTACACTCAGAATATAGACAGGTACATAACAAGTGCTCAGTGAATATCTAAGAATATCTAAGAAATGACTATGTGAGCAACTAGTCTTTTTAAAAAAATCTGAATTTCCAGAATCTAAGTTGCTAGTCTGAGAGGGAAAGGAATATGATTCTCTTGTATAATGAAAAATGACAACAACTATAAACCATAGTTTGATTCGCTTTTGCCACAGTTAGACTATGAAAGCTTGATGACTTTTTCAGTGGACCGTTTTTTTGCCCTGATACGTATTTCTGACGGTATTCTCTCAAATAAGATTTTGGAAGCATATCCTCTAGCACGTGTGGTCCTTTCCTGCTCTTTTGTAGCTTGGCATTTCAGTCCTTGAAGCCTTCCCAACCCCAGTAAAAGGCTGTCACTGAAAACATGGCAGATAATATTTGGAACCCCTGTGAGTCCATTCCACATGAGGCATGGGTTTTGCTCACCCCATCTTCTGGGACTTATACAGGAGAAGGTTGCTGGGGGGCGGTGACAGATGAGGGAAAGAGATGTTTGCCTGATTCACAAAGACCTCGTTGGCCTTACCTTTGAGCTCTTGATGCCAGTAAGCAGGAGCCTTCTTTCTTGTCAGGGGCCAGAGTACAGCCTATAGAAGAGCAGGGTTGGTCAGATAAGGCTGGGTCATCATGGCACAGAGGACCGCCACATGGGCATGGTATCCACCAGCTGGGTAGGTTCTATCGGACAACGAACATTATCAACTGGGTATTTTGGTCTCCTCTGATACCGAGATGAGATCTACTCTTCTCATGGACCAGCACATTAAACTGTACTGAGGTCAGCAAATGTTTTCTGGTAAATGGTCAGAAAGAAGATTGGTTTAGTTTGCAACCACTTGACTTTTCTACTGCACCACGAAAGCAGCCCTACACAATGCATGGGTAAACGGCCTAGCTGTGTACCAGGGAAACAGGTATTTGTAGAAACGGGTGGCAGGCTGGGCTTTGGCCTTTAGGCTGTGGTTTGTGCCCCTCTGCACCACAGCATTGTGATTACGGATGTGGATGCAGGAATCAGACACACCTGGCTTCACCCATTTTTGGCCGGGAGACCTGGGGGAGAACAGCTAACGACCTTGAACTCTGTCTCCTTATTAAAGTTAAAGGAATCAAGGGGGTCCGTTAAGAATGCTGCTCTGCACGGGGACTTCACATTAGCATTACTTTTCTCAAAGAAATTACATTAGGAACAGTTTACTGTTTTCTTCAGTGGGAAAGAAAAAAAAAATCTGAGGCAGAAAATGAGACCTTCCTTTAACTTTGGCAGCGCCTGATTCTGTGGCTCCCTGAGGCACTGAGCAACCTAAGTCATCAGAAAGGAAACTGATCCATAAAGAACCTTTGCTTTTAAAGTCCTGGAATAAACCAGACCCTAACTGGCATCCTTTAAAAATGTTAACAGTTCTTCTTTTCCTCCAGAAAATAAAAATCGGTTTCTAAAAGCAAATTTCCCTGTGCGTCCTGTACAAATGTACTCGGAATAGACAAAATAGTCCCAACTTGCCTGTAGAACCACCTCCGTGGGGTCCAGCCAGAGCTGCCTACCGTCAAGCCTCTTACAGCAGCGGCTGCTCAGCAAAATCCGGGGGGGGGGTTGCTTAATGAGGGGTGAAGACAATATGGACTCAGGGATGCGGCCAGTTGCTTTTTCACAGTTGGTAGGCAGTGTTGCAGGTGCATTCTCTTAATGAGGGTTAATTTGTCTCATATTTTAATCTGACAGAATCTGGCCATGTTGTTCTGTATTCCTTGGAGGTGACTTGGTGGTTCTTGGTTGGCAGAAAGAAAGAAAATGGAGTATAATTTGGTGTTTGTTCGAATGATAAAGAAGCAAGCGGGAGTTGGTAAGAAATCCTACATTTCTGGTGCCCAGAGTAACAATTACATGGAAGAAGAACATTTTAGCACGAACAGCAAAGATGAACGAGGGCTAAATTGAGCTTTTGGAAGACTCCAGCTCACGGTGACTCACTATTCAGTGCACTGAATCAGCGTACGTACCAGGGGTGTTATTTTGCACCGTATGCATGAGTTTGCCTGTTGCAGATTCTGCTATCTACAGGGTACTTATTGGTTCCTACTCCGAGAGTGCATACTGATTCTTTCTGTCCTTAATTGGAGGCAGAAAAAAAAAGTCATAAAAAGTAATTGGTACTAATTGAAAAAGTTGAAATGAGTAAAATTGACCCTGCCCCACGTTAATCATAATCATAGATTATCATATGTAAGTACTGTTAAATTGCTTGGATGTGTTTTGGATTTAGAGATGGAGACATCCAGAAGCCCACAGATATATATTCACAGTATTTGGGAGAGTTCTTTAATTTGCACATGACAGAAAGCAAACTCACACAAGCTTAAGCCACGAGTAAAATGGCCATGTTCCTGGGAAGTCGGAGAGCCGATCTGGATGGATTCCTGATTGGATCCTGGGGTTCGCTGGGAGCCTTCTCTCCTCCTCTTCCTCTCCCTTTCTCTTTCTCCATCATCCAGTTCTTCTCTCTTCTTTTCAGTCCTCTGCAGACAGCTCTCCTTCCCTTGGTGGGAAAGATGCTCACCTACATCCCCACGGTCCTAACTCACCAGGGCAGCCGCTCTTGCTGAGAGAAGAACTTCTTTATCCAGGGACCTGGACGTCAGTCCTAGCGAAGGATGGTGACTGGCTCTGCTTGGGCCAATCTCCGTGGACAGGGGGACAGTAACAGGGCAGACCAGGGTCACCCCTGTGTCTGTACCAGGTGGAGGATTGGTTGTTGGGGAATGTGAAGCACAGGACCACATCAGCTCAAATAAAAGGGAGTTTCTGGTTCCAGAGAAAGGGGAGAAAGAATGCCAGTTAAAAACCACACAGTGAGCCAGTGATGCACACACGTGTACATCTTAATTTAAACAACAAAAAGGAATACAGAGTCTGCTATTCCATAGCTTTGCTTTTCACTTAGTACATACCCTTGTGTGTGTCTCCATATGTCCTTACAGCTTTCTTTTTCAAAGCTGTATAATGCTCACTTTGGCATACATTTTGTTTTACCAAAGCCAAAGGAGCCACCATTTAAGGAAAAACAATCATATGGTATCCATCTTAGAGCACATGACAATTTATATTTTGGTATTTCCTTGTGTGTCTTTGACAGCTTTCCTCAAACTCCTAATTTCATTAAACAGATTTAAAAATCAGAGATGTCATATTATGTGTCAGATTAGCCTTTGTCAGATTTCTGAACCTTCAGAAAAGCCTCTGACTTGTTCCTTTTTGCCTGGAATTCCACTTCTGTGGTTCCTTTCCTTTTTGCTTGAAAAATGAAAATCTGAGCCCTGGAGGGGTGATGATTTTAGCAAAGAGTCATTTTTACTCCTGAAGGTCAATGAGTTTGTCAGAGCTTTTCCTGCATGGAAGTTTGGCAGGAGGTGGGAGGGAACATGGGCCCCAGGGGCAGAGTGCTCCTTTGGGGTGGGGGGCTTCCCTGAGGAAGGGGGACAGAAGTAAATGTGGGCGGGAATAACACTGACTACATGGGAGGTTCAGGGGACGTGTTGGAGCTCAGTGCTTCATTAGAGAGAAAAGCTGTAAAAATCCCCTTCCTCTTAGGGATTTGGCTCCACGTGTGCCAATTTCTGGAAGAGCCCTGAGTGTCCCCACCCCCACCAATTTCTGCCCGTGTCCTTCTGCCTCTATGCCTCCCCATCTGTGCATGTCACTTTGACTCCACACTTGTTAACTTTGGAATAAAGCCCAGCTCCTTCCTTGGTTTCCACAAAACAATTGGTGAGCATCACTTTTTATTGAAAATTTTAGGAGTTCATGGAAAGGAATAATGTGGGGGTTCACATGCCTCTTCTTACCACTTTCTGGCACCAACACGATTGTTTCTTCATTCCCGATTGCCTTTATTTCTGGGATAAAAAGGAATTCTTCTGCTTGCCTCCCATAGGGTAGTTCTGTTTGATGTTCCTGAGTTGTCCCCCTATAACCCCACGCACTTGTCAAGAGGTCCAACAGTTACTGATCGGCTGACACAGTGTAGGGGCAAGAACAGATGTGTTGGAATCAGGCAAGCTTGTTTTCAAATTCTTGTTCTTCTGCTTACTGACTGCATGACTTCGGGCCAGTTACAAAACCTCCCCAGACTGTTTCCTCAGCTATGTAATGGAGCAGTAGTGATGTATCCTGCCCCCGCTGCCCCCTCAAAGCACTGCTGTGAGCCTGAAATGGAGAATCCCTGGCAGAAAGCACAGCACCTGGAGGCTTGTGGGGCTGGGGGATAGAGGATGGGTACCTTGTTGAGAGATGGAGCCAAATGAGTGGGCTACCGTATGGAAACTTCTAAATATACACCCAGTTTTTGGCTTTATGCTTAATCCATTTGGGAGCCATTAAACGTGTATGAATAGAGCTGGGTCTTAGGAAGTTAATTCTGGGAGCAAGGAGGAAGATGTGGGGGTCCAGGCAGGCCCGGGCAGATGCCGATGAACGCTGGTGCTAAGGCAACAGTAGATCTGAGCTGTGTCGTGAAGTGGTGTCAATGGAATTTGACAAATTATTATATTCTACTTTGGAGCTGGCTTCCATTCATGCCTTTTCCTCTGCATTTATTTTTGTGACTTCTGGTACTCATTCATTATGCATATTGTATATTATTCTAACCATTTGTTATGACTGTTTTTCTAATGGCAACCAAGAGAACATCTTGGTAGGGTGTGCAGCCTTTATGGCTCTGATTCCCATGCATGAGGGCTACTTACTTACCGTGCTGCCCTAGAAAACTATCACCCAGCACAGTGGGAACTTTAATTAATATTAAACAAGCCATCCGTTTTGTACGGGTTCACTGTGGAAGCATGAATTGAGAGATATGAATTGAAGGGGGCTTTGATGGACTCCTTGGAAGGAAAAGAAGCTCTCTCCCAAGCAAAATGGCAAACACTTCTCTACAAATGGTAGTTATCCCCGATTAAGAGTATCATCCAGAGGACATATCTGAAAAGAATTCTGTTGCTGCCCAGTTAGACCCGATCCCCAGCCACCTGCATTTAGATGCTGCTTTGGTCTCTTCTGACGCCCACTGTGTGGGGTGGGACGGTCGGGGAGACACAGGGGAGCTGTTTGCAGGAAAGGGGATCAGACAGTGTCGTGAGAAACTGTGTATTCAGACAAAGCACAAAGCTGCCGGTAATAAGTTTTCTGTTTTTGGCAAAGGCACAAGGGCTTCAGAATTTCCCAAAATCTCAGGTGTGAAAGCTCAAGTTACCTCTAGGCTGTTTCAACTATGTTACGTGATTGGTACTTCTTTGATAAACCCAAGTCTCTGGGGGCTTGGCACCCAGAAAGGCTGGTCTTTCATAGGGTTCAACAGTCCTCAAATAACTTCCCTAACATTGAAGGCCCTAGGTTGGCTCTCCCCCACCTCCATCCCTGCTGTATTGGTAATGCCTCCTGCCTCGTTCCACCCTTGAGTTATTTACTATGGGGTAGAGACGGCATGAAATTCCCAATTTCTGTTTATGTCTGACATGCCCCATGTCTATCAGGCTCATCACTCCTTAATTATGAAACACTGAGACTGAACTTTGAAATGGAAGCCAAATCTTATTAAAGACTTAATCATGGGTCTTTAAGTCATATAATTGCTTGTGATCTCTCTTTCTCTGTCCCTTTTAAGCAAGGTAGGTTGGCGTCTGCATTTCTGTAAGGTCATTGAGCTAGAAGAGGCGGGATCCAGTCTAAGTGTATGCAAATTGCCCAGGAATGTGTGTGCTCTACAAGGGGGAGGGACGGTGGGGGAGAATGGACTCTTGTTATGTATATTGTCTGCTCAATTAATCTTTCTAGATGTATGTCCTTGTTAATGAGTCTAAAATCCCGTTGTCTTCCTGGGTAAGTCCTAGAAAAGTGAGGCTTGCCAGCCAGGCTTGGTCTGCGGAAAGACAGCCTCCCTTCACAGCCTGAGTCCCTTACGTGCCACCTGTGAGGTTGGTGTGGGAGTCTCTGTCTCCATTTCTCTTTCGGTAGGATCCAGGAGCCTTCACATCTCGCTCCCAGAGGAACACGAGACCCATCTCCTGATGAAACCAAGAACATTTTTTCTGAGTTAGATCACGTTCGAGTTTGATAATGTTCAGGTCTGCCTGAGGGCTTCCGCATGAGGAAATGAGAAAACGTAGCAGAACTGTGCTTATTGAACAAAGCTGCCTGTCTTGAGTTCATCCAACCAAGACTGAAATACACTGGGTAAAAAAAAAAAATGAAAGGAGGGCTTTTGCTAAATTTGATTTCATATTTTGCTTGCCATACCCAGAACTTTCTGTTGTCCATTTGCAGGGTAATATGCAAGTTACCCCCTGTTATCCTTGTCTATATTTTACAGCTCTTGAAAAATCAAACTGCCCTTTATTCTGACTGTTTTTCATCAAATACAAATGCTTACAAATACACCAAGGCATAAGGTCAGAAATCAATTCCGTCCTCTTAAAATTACTTACATGTGGGAGCTGGTTGCTCCAGGGAGCCTCGTTCAATATCTCATATTTTACTTGTAGAGATTGCTTGTTTGGCTTCCTAATATCTGAAGCATGCTATGGGATATTTTCTCTTATTTTCTTTGAGAGCAAAGAATTCAAAAGTGCCTGATGAAGGAGACCAGATAGTGTGGGACCAGAGGAGGGATTCCGGTGTTTAGATTTGTTTGCATACAGCGCTCCGCAGTGCTCATTGAGCAGCTGGACCCTGGGTGCTGCTCGGTCGCGCCTCTGGACCTTTGAGGAGCTGAGGATTGTGTTTCGTCACCGAGGGTCTGAGTCCGCACCCTCCGAACGATACTGGTGTGGTACATTAGTAGTATCATTGGCCTTCGAAGTAGGAAGATTTTTCCTCTCAAGAATCAACTAAAACATTTGTCAGAGATTCTTTTCCTGTTAATAGTTGTCTCCACCCATTGTGAGCTGTGCTCCAAGTGATTTGATCCTTATAACATATCAAAGCCATCCAGTTATAAGTTATTTTTAAAAGGAAATTAATGATTTCAAGGTCATCTCTATAATAGCATCTCTCTCATCTGAATCCTGATAAGGGTTTTGAGTGGGATAAAAGGAGTAGAGTTAAATTCATTAAAACTTAAATGTATCCCTCCATCTTTCCAACTGTCTGTCCATCCACCCATCTATCCATCATCTATCTGTCTCTCATCAGCCATCCATCTATCCTTTCATCCATCCATCCATCCATCTATCCATTTACCGCTTACCAAGCACCTGCTCTGTGTTAGGCACTGAGGTGGGAGTTGGGACAAGTGGTGAACAAGGCAGACAGGGTTCCTAACCTCATGAAGCATATAATGTATTGGGAGAAATAGAAAATAAAATGGTGAACAAATTATTAACAAACAAGAAATAATTTTAAAAAGATGGCAGAAAAGCAATTTCAGGTCTTCTAGGAAGTCAACATTTGAGCTGAGACCTAAATATTAGAGACTGTGCCATTCAAAGATCTGGAGAAGGGTGTCATCAGAAGAGTGAATGGCAAGCGCAAAGGGCCTGATGTGGGAATGAACTTGACAGACGCGAAGAACAGAAAGGAGGCTAGTAGTTGTTGAAAAGAGAGGCAGCATGGAGCCGTGTTGAAAGAGCATGGACTTGGAACTGCCTCAACTGGAATCCCAGTTGCCTTACTTGTCAGCTGTGTGACCTTGGCTAAGTTCCTTAATCTCTCTGTGCTTTTCCTCATCTGTGAAGTGGGGGGTAAATACAGCCCTACCTCATGGTGTTTGCTGATAATGAAATGAGCTGATATTTGTGGAAGCACTTGGGATAGTGCCTGGCACACGGCGGGTACTCTGTAAGTATTTGCTAACTAAAAATAAGTTTTTTCTTTTAAGATTTATTTATTTATTTGAGAGAGAGGGAGAGCGAAAGAGAGAGAGCATGCACGAACATGCCCACAAGTTGGGGGAGGGGCAGGGGAGAATCCCCAAGAAGACTCGCCACTGAGCAGGGAGCTGGACTCAGACTCGGGGCTCCATCTCAGGACTCCGAGATCATGACCTGAGCTGAAACCAAGAGTCAGACGTTTAACCAACTGAGCCACCCAGGTGCCCCAACTAAAAAATGTTTTTAAATTAAGTTGAGAAATTGTGTGAGATCTATTTTAGCCAGGCCTAGTAATTATAGTAATTCATAGACACAAATCTTACCATATCATGGCTTGTCACTACAGGGGGAAAAGGTGAATTGCTGACCTAGTTCAATATCTTCATTTTAGAGAAGAGACTGAGCCTTACTTGCAGATTTTATTTAAATTATTTATGAAGTACAATATATATGACCATGTTCTTGTTATAAGACATTCATAGAATGCTACCAAAGCTAAATTTTGTGCTGTTCGTACCCTCAATTCTAGGCCCCTCCCTGGAGGTCAGTATCTGACTATGCTGACGTTTATCTATACTTCCATATGCTTAAGTGACACATAGGAAAATGCATAGTTTTGTTTTTATAGATATATTGAGAACATCTTATTTTTTTAAGTTGCGGTAAAAATATACATACAGTTTACCATCTTAATCGCTTTGAAGTACACAGCTCAGTGGCAGTAAGCACATCCCCACTGTTTTGTTAGTATATCTTGTTCTTAAACTTGTTTGTTGTTTTCACTGTTAATTTTAATTTTCTTTTTACTTAACAGCATGTCTTAGAGGTTTTTCTTCAGCATTGATGTAGCTTTTTCTCTTTCCTCTTAACCTCATCTTGGCCTTTCATGGTGTTGTAAAAAAGCTTCCAGGTTTCTGCTGTGGTACAGAAAGTGACTCTTTAAAATATTTTCTTTCTTCCCTGCTAAATAATAAAACAGGATCCAGAGCCATATTGGGTAAAAGCATGACTTTTCAACATTTTCTTGTTGCTTGTGAAGCCCAATGATCCCTTCCACTTTGGCAGAAAGGCATCTTTAAATGAGAAAGCAAGTGATGGGCAATTGGTCTGTGATGATCATCTCAGGTTCCAAACTGGTCCAAATGGAGCTTTAGCTTAATGAATTATGTGGGCAAGATACCTTTTTACATAAAGCGCTGCCAGAGAGAATTGCAATCTGCCTTGTCCCCTGTTTGTTTTCCTTCCATCATCATTTGAGGGGTGCTCAGATGTGGCCTGGTAAATAACGGCAATGTGATTTGTAATCAGACGCCTGTCCATCCCAGCACAACTGTCAGGATTCACGAGGGTCCCGCCACATATGGGGCAGTGCCAGCAGCTCCCACAGGGCTGAGCAACCCTTTAGTGGCTGGGAGCGTTCGAGAGTGTCGGGCCCCCCCGGAGGTGCTGGCTGCCTGATCCCGGGGCGCTGGAAGCCCTCAGCCCCCATGGAACCGTAGAGGTTCTCCAGAACTGCTCTCCTGGCAGGACTGTGGAGTGTGGTGTGGGTGGTAGTCAGGGATCGATTGTGACGCTGCATTTGTCTGGCGAGGACTGTTGCAAAGGAGGTACATAGTGCAGGTGAATTGAAACAGTAAGGTTTGTTTTTCTTCTTCACCGGGCCGAACATCATATCCCCAGGACTTTTATCTTATAAATGGCAGTTTGGACCTTTTTACCCCCTTTGCCCATTTCACGCCCCTGCCTCTGACAAATGCCAATCTACTCTCTGTATCTGAGGGTTTTGTTTTTTTAGATTTCACATATAATTGAGATCATACAGTATTTGTCTTTGTTTGACTTACTGCACTTAGCAGAAGGCCCTCAGAGTCCATCCATGTTGCACATGACAGGATTTCCTTTTTTTTTTTTAATGGCTCAATAGTATTCCATTGTAAATATATACCACATTTTCTTTATTCATTGGCCTATTGGTAGACACTTAGGCTGTTTCTATGTCTTGGCTGTTGTAAGTAATGCTGTAATGAACATGAGGGTGCAGATGGCTCTTTGGGATAGTGCTTTTGTTTGTTTCTTTTGGGTAAATATCCAAAAGTGGAAATGCTGGGTCCTATGGTTGTTCTAGTTTTAGTTTTTTGAAGAAACTGCCCAGTATTTTCCATAGTAGCTACAGCAAAACAAAAAGACAAGAAAGAGAGAAAGAAAGAAAGAAAGAAAGGGAGGGAGGGAGGAAAAGAATAGGAAAGAAGGAAGAGGAAAAAACAAGACTTTGTTCACATTCTACAACAGATTTGGAGATGTCACTTGTCCACATCAAGCATTACTGCTGTTCCCTATTGTTGTGACCACTTCCTGGAGTGATGAGAGATTATTGGATGGGCCCCCAGCCTCTCTCGGAATCTATAGTGGTGCTCTTACCTGTCCTCTGCTGATTTGTTTGCAAGGTACCTTTTGACATAAAGAGAGGCAGCATGGAGATGTATTTGAAGAGCATGGACTTGGAACTGCCTCAACTGGAATCCCAGATGCCTTACTTGTCAGCTGTGTGACCTTGGCTAAGTTCCTTAATCTCTCTGTGCTATTCCTCATCTGTGAAGTGGGGGGTAAATACAGCCCTACCTCATGGTGTTTGCTGATAATGAAATGAGCTGATATTTGTGGAAGCACTTGGGATAGTGCCTGGCACACGGCAGATATCTTTTCCTAATGAGGCAAATTCATGGTCCCTATTTCCACAAACTAGGCCCTCCCTCTACCTCCTCAGATTAGCTAATCGTCCTACTATCAACTCAGTTTGACATAATAGAATTGATTCCAGAAAGGTTTCCTTCTTTGGAAAAGTCCAGAATTTTTCTGTCTGACACTGAAGCTTGGTCAGAATAGTAAAGAACGGGCCTGACGGGGGTCCTGAAGTTGTCAGGGAAGACCTGGTTTGTATGCAGTCAGGTTTAATTGTCTCATCAATTCTGTGAACTAAAACAAAGAAACAAGGACAATAAAAACAACACACACAGCCTAAAATGATCCTACCCTAAGGAACCACCCCAAGTAGACCTTCCCAAGAAGACAGGGAAATGGGATCTGGCTGACGAGGCTGTTTGATGTTTTGAGTGGAATGTGCACAGTTCAGTGTATTGGGAATTCCAAGTCACCCCAAGGAAAGGAGGAACAGAAGAGTCAGGTGCTCAAGTGGCTGCTTTGTTATCTGCAGGCCACAAACATTCCTAGTGATCATCTGTGCGATCTGTTGGGGACATGGACCAGGTATTTTGTAACTGACCAATTCCAGACTTTCTAAAGGAAGGTGTTACATTTCATGGACCCCTAGACTCGCTTTAATTCAGGAGGGTCAAGTGTCAATGCAAGGCTGCCTGTTCAGTGTCTGCAACATAGGACATGTTGAATTGCTGGCAGGGTCTCTGTCCGGGTCTTGTGAAGAGACTGGTGCGTTGGTGTTGCTGATAAGAAAGTGGCCTCATAGCTCAGTTAGATATGGTTAGTGGGTTTGTTCATAATGGGAGTTGACACTTACTGAGCACTTACTACGTGTCAGGCTTCATGATGTGTTCTTCTTGTGCATTAGGTCGTTTCATCTTTCCAGCAACTCTCAGCTATAGGTGGTATGATTATCAAACTTTAGAGGCTTAGAAGAGTTAACTTGCTCAATGTCACATAACAGGACTCACTCCAGAGCAGTCACTCTTAATCAGCGATCCGCAAACTATGGCCCAAAGGCCAAATTCAGTGCCTGCCTGTTTTTGGGGTAGGGCTCAGGATCTAAGAATGGCTTTCATATTTTGAAAATGGTCATTTCAAAACTGCCTTTTCCATTTCAAAATATGAAAGCCATTCTTAGATCCTGAGCCCTACTGAAAATCCAAAGAAGAGTGGCATTTTGTAACTGGTGGCAGTTATACGGAATTCAAATGTTGGTGTCTGTAAGCCAAGTTTTGCTGTCACAAAGCCTCCATCACTCCTTACGAGTTGTCTGAGACTCATCGGCTTTACCACAGCTGAGGTGAGTGGTCGCAACAGAAACCGCATGACTTGCAAAGCCCAAGATACATGCAGTTTGGTCGTTGACTAAGGAAAGCCTGCCCGCCTCTGTTCTTCGTCACTGCACAATTACCTGCCTGTTCATCCTCGCTCATCATCATAGGGAACCCTTCCATGACCTCTGCCATGTGCCAGGCACTGTTCTGGGTGCTGACATTGACTCAGTAACGGCCCTTTGCAACAGATGTCATCATGACTTCTTTTATAAATGAGGACACTGAGGCACGAAGAAGCACGATTGCAGGCACTTGCCCTCTATGAACACAGTCCTGTAGACGGGCACTGTCATTGGCTGCATTTGAGAGGGGAGGAAAATCCAGGACAGAAAGAGCCCGTGACTTCGCCTCCCTTACACAGGAAGCTGGAGGCAGACACGCTCCTCAGTACCACTCTCGAGACCATCCCAGGGCTACGGCACTTTTATGGGGGGGCCATCGCCACGTGTCCAGCAGGTCGGGGTGTGGCTCTTGGTGGCTCTACCAGCCTGCTTCAGGCTGGCCACAGCCTTTGAGAGCCAGCCCCCCACCCCTCGGCGCCCCCGACTCCCATCCATCCCTGCTAAGTGAGCCTTGGTAATGATCTCATTTACCTCTGGGAGGGAGGAGAAGATTTAGTTCAAAACCAAGCAGGCAAAGATATATTCCATTTACTTGCCTTTTAAGCCGCATGCTGAAGCAGGTCTTGGTAATACCTTCTCTCCCTGGAACCAGAGGATTCAAATCCCGCCAGGCCGGTAGCAGGCCCTGCTCCTTTCATGTCAGATTAGTGGAGGCTCACGAGGCATCCGTGGGAATCGTTTTGACGGTCTCGAAAGGTGAGCACCTTTCCCTTTCCTTTGAAAGCATTGCTTTTTAGGAGTTATTGCTGAGTCCCTGTTTGCATAAATTTAGATGGTATTTCTTGAAAGCTCGGGTGCTCACACTATGGATGCATAAGTAGGACATCTGTTTTGGAGGCATGAGAGGAGAAAGGTACTCTTTATAGCCTTAAAACGGCTTCCCGTCAAGATTTCTTTCCATCTCCTGTGAAACTACTTTGTCTGCCCGCCGCCCCTCCCCCCACATGCGCACACACGCGCACACACGCACACACACACACACCCTTGCCTCAGTCCCAAGAAAATGCGCACCTCCAGCCAAAAGTGGCTTCAATTTTTGTGATTCGTATTTATTCCTATAAATATTCATCTCCATTTAAAAATGGGACAGACAAAATTCCACAGACATCTGAATCTGCTGTAAGGAAACTCTTAGGTGTGTATAGATAGGCCAGGGGCTCCAGAGAGGAGAGAGTATGCATCTAAAATAGAAGACAACATATTTTAAAAGCCGTTCTAAGGCAAGGCAGAGTATGCAGTCCTGTAATTTCTGCTGAGCTCCACTGCCTTGTGAGGGTAAGGGGAAAGGCTAATTCATAGTGGGTGGCTGGGGCAGTTGGGGAATGTTCCCTGATGGAGGGAGAAATCAGCTTTGAAGTGAGAATAAGATTTACGGAAGAGCATCGGGGAGGGATTCACCACCGGAAACAGGCAATGTCATTCAAGAAGTAAAAAGAAAAACATACTTGAATTCCTTAACATCATCAAGTAAAGCATGGATTAAAGATTGGTCAACTACAGCACATGGGCCAAATCTGGCCCTCTGCCTGTTTTCATAAATAAAGTTTTATTGGGGCACAGCCACCCGCAATGATTTGCACATTATGTTGCTTTGGCCACACAGTGGCAGAGCTGAGTAGTTACAACAGGGACTAGGTGGCCTTGCAAAGCCTAAAATAGTGACTCTCCGATCCCCGTATAGCGAAAGTTTGCCACCCCCTGGCATGGATAAAGATGTACCAGATGAAGAGAAGGAAGGTCACGTGAGGAGAGGGGAAAAAGAGGATGGTTTAGAAGAGGAGCAAGAACAAAAAGAAAGGTAAATGGACAGAGGCAGGGGCAAGAACCTTCTCGGTTGCACTTGTGCAGATACGCACCCCCTTTGCAGTTCAACGTTTCTCCCTTTCAACCACATATGGCATCACTGTTATTCACAGTCCTTAACAGCTCTGCTCCCTGTGGGACTATGGAATCTTGGTGTCACTGCTGTTGGCCAAAGGAGCCCTAAGATAACAGCTTGCCCCGAAGAGTTCAGTGTCATAGAACATCTGGTAGTATAAATTCAAAACTCCAGAGAGCTGTAGGACACATGGCTAATAGCCACATGAGGCCCGAAGGCCAGTGCCCCAACATCCTGCTTGAGGAGTTCCACCCTGAATATGACAACCACACAGCTCACTAGGGTGAACTTAGCACTTCTCCAATTTTTAGAGGGTTTTCTGTGGTATGACATGTTTGGTCAGGTAAATTAGGGAAGTGCTGGGTTACATACAATTAAACATATTTGTTTGCTGCAGGACTTCTCAGAGCCTTTAATAAGTCTCGTGAAGCTCTGGGAGCAGAAGATAAGGTGTAGTGTTTGTCAAGTGTATTTCACATGACCTTTACCCCCTCCCTGCCTTTTTTATTGATCAAGCATGGGGCTTATGGAGCCCATTTGGGGATGTAGCGGCCTAGGCATTATTTCAAGATCAGTGTATTTATATACATTTAAAGGTAGACAGAGTCTCAGAAGTCATGTAGCTGCATGCTTTCATAGTAATGTTATGAATCTTCTTCCCAGGAATTTTATAAAATCAAATTTAGACCTGAACGTCTGTGCTCCTTACTTTAATGTTGCCCTTGGAAATTTGTTTTTGGTGTTTGGGTTTAGGGATTTTGTAATTGCAATTTCTAATCCAATTCCAGCCTCAGATTCTACACTCCTATTGGCCTCTGATTTTTCTCCTTCCCAAGGGGGTAATGGCAAAAAGGAGGTGGAAATAATAAAACTTTGTAATTGGACACTTAAAGGTCAGTCACTGGAAAAAATGAACCAGCACATTGCATCAATGGTTGTGGATGATGAGTTTTTGGTTTAAAAAAAAAACTCCTGTATTTCAAACACAGCCTAGAATCAGCCCTAATTGCCTGAACCGTGGGCTTCCAAATGAGTGTTTGGAAATTGGCAATCAGCACAAGTCCACATCTGCTGTGACAAACTCCTGAGTCCACTGTGTCCTTGATCACGTGAAGAAGCCTTCCTTATTTCCCTAGTAATACTGTCACTTCAATGTGGATTTTGCTTCCTCTGTGACATGCTTTGCAAACAAGGGAGAGCTACCCTAGGGGCTTGGGGAAGCGTGCCAGGGTTTACTCAGAGCTCTAGGATAAACCCAGTGTATTTTCCTGGCGTCTTTTAAAATAACTTTTTATTGAAGTATAACATACACAGATACACACACACACACACACACACACACACACACAGAGGAGTACACACATGTCCTGACTGAGCAACTCAGATTTTCAGCATATGAACATACCCACATAACTGGCATCCCTGAAGTATCAATTTCAATCACACATGTTATATTAAAGCAAGTACAAATACATTACCAAGTAATACACCTTATGCTTAAAAATAAAATACAAGATGTCAAGGAACTTTCAGAACTCTTCATGAATTACTACATTTTTTTGTTCTTGGAAAAGCTGCCCACTCCTGTAAGCAGACAAATATATTCTTTTTTGCCATTAGTTGCTGTTTGATAAGAAAAAGTTCAAGGAGAAATTGACGAGGCAGAGAACAGAAGTAACCAGCATCGCCCTGAGTCCTTAGGCTGTGTTAGGCACTGGGCATTATGCATTGCCCTAAGTGTTCATAACAAGCCCGAGGGCGAGTGCACGGTACACTTGAAGCAGCTGAGGCTTCTAGGCGCTGCCTGGGAGCCACAGAGCTAACATCCCAGATCCATCTGACCTGAACATCTATCCTCTTAATTGCTCTGTTCAATTGCCTCTGTGGCATTTCTCTGTTTCCTTTTGTTTGGGGCAAGTGATGTCACAAAAGAATATTATTATTATTATTATTTTTTAATGAATTGAATATCCTGACTTCTTTGTGTACTGCTCTAAAAGTATAAAATTTATTTTTAGGTTGGAGACACACAACAATGGTCTTGTTGCATAGCCCACTGTCAGTTTTAGAGGAAAAGCAATCCAAGTTGAATTTGGAATGAATTACCTTCAAATGGCCATGCTTTAGCAATGTACTACTGTAATCTGGGATATTGCAAGGCAGCTTAATGTGCTGGGTGATGACACGTATGACCATTATGTGGCTCTCCCTCATTGAATGCGTTGGGCGCAACCCAAATCATAAATCTGCCAGCAGACAAAACATAAAATTTACATGCAAGATCAAATCTCCCCTGTTCTGATTTTTACACAAGGGTCACCAGTGGGTAGTAAATTAAGATTCAGAATAAAAGTTACCTGCAGGTGCTAAATCACTAGACCGTGTCAGGATCATAGAATTTTCTTTTGTTAATAATGCTACTGTTTGTTATCAGAGCCTGTGCTTACATTAACCCTGGGACACTGTTTGTATAAGGAAAGGTGCCCTTTGTCCCTCAGAGATTTTGGATTTCTTTTGTCGGAGGTAGTCGCGTTGTTTTCCCAAACAGCAGGATATCTGGGACCAAGATCTGGGTTTGAAAGCTCAACGTAGGCGAGCAGGCATGCTTGGATGATCTGTCATACTAATAAATCTCATGTTGCCAAGAAATTACACATATATTTTAATTTTATTAGATTTCAAGAAATAGTTATTGAGCACCTGCTGTCAGATCCTGTTTTAGGTACTGAGTGTCCAAATAGGAATAAGACAATTCCATCGAGAAATGATCAATCAGGATCAGTGCAAGAAAAAGAAATCACGCTAGGTATTTTAAGCATGTGGAGATTTAATGCCGGAAATCTGATGCTTAGAAAATCCAAGGAAGTGTCAAAGGAGTGATTCTCTGAGCACCTCTGAGGGACATTCCCCACACTGCCATCTCAACAGCCCCTTGCCACTCGAAGAGTGGAGAATGCATGCCAAATCCTGTTGTACGAAAACCTCACTTCTCTCAGACCTTTATAACAAAGACGGGGAGATGCTCTCTGCCTCACTTCTGCCTTCCAGAGGTTTCATGCGTGCAGTGAACATGCAGAGTTGCGTTTATATCCAGCTGCAGAGGAGTTTGGCAAAAGTCACCCCAAACTCTTCCAGTGGAAGAAAGATGGAGTAGAGATCAGGAGAATGGGTCTGTAATATCCCCCAGTGGGGTGCAGGTGCAAAAATGCCTAATTTCAAAGTAATATGTTCAGTGCAGTCACTGTCCTCTGTGTTGAGTGTTGTGGGAATAGAGAGGACCTACACTTATCCTAGCCTGGGGGATCTCTAAGAAGGATTGATGGCGGGAAATGCATCCACATTGAATCTCAAAAGGTGAGTAGGAGTAATCCAGGTAGAGAAGTAAAGGAACATTCACTGGGACAGCATGAGCAAAGTGGAGGGGTGTATGTGTATGCACCCACGTGTGTGTGTGTGTGTGTGTGTGCGTGTGCAAGCCCCTACAAACCACAGACAATTCAGAATTAATAAACAGCCTGTGAATGGATATTATCAGGAGATGGATGGACTGAAGACAGATACAAATAAAAGCAAATTAAAAAAGGCCTGTTTGCCATATCAAAGCACACGGACACTCCATAAAATGATGAAGCATATTATGAACGTTTATTGTTTTTGCCTGTTTTCATTCATTCTCCATACTTTTAAGAGTATCCCTTAATTCCTCTGGGGAACTTATTCTCCCAAACTCAATCAGTATGGTTCAAGTGAGATTGACCCCACCTCCTGGCTATGGTTAGAAGGCACGTGATGCAGGCGTGCCCGGGAGGGTATAATGTATTCCTGGCCATGTGAACAGGAGTCTTGAGTCAAGCCGATCAAAGACAATAAGCATCGGACCTTAGACTCTCATTGCATTTATAAGTAACTATGACAATTTTGGATTTGTTTTACTTTGCTGGGGTTGCTAAGTAGAAGATATAAGCTGGGAGATGCTGAGGTTCCCCCAGAGGCTGCCTGGGAATGACATCAACAGGGAGGAAAACAAAGCGCAGGAGTGAGGAAGATGAAGTGCTATCATTTCCCTTGGATCCATAAGCCATTGGCCATGCTTATAGCTAGCCTGACAACCCCCAATCTCCTCAGTCACATGAGCCAGAAAACTCCCCTCTCTCGTTCAAGTCACTGTGAATTGGATTTCTGGCATTTGCAATGGAAGAAATCTTGAAGCTTATGCGGGGCCATCGTAAGGTCTTAAAACACGTATCAATATGATCAGATAGAATGAGTGGATGTAAGACTGAAAGCAGGGAGATGAGTGTGGAGGCTTTTAGCCTCATCCCAAGGAAATACAGCATGAGCTGGGCTCCGAGGTGGTGGAGGGCACAGATTTGGGAAATGGTTGGGAGGTGAAGTCAGTAGTGCTTATGACTGCTAATTTTATCCGGGCTAATGGCCACATGTCATAACCTTGCTTGCAGCTGGAACAGTCGTGTTACAGCGTAGTAACCCGTGGGAAGTGCGCAGAGGTGATGTGTGCAAACCCTGGGTCATGTCTTTAAAACAAAGGTCCTATCCTCTTCTTCTGCTTCTCCTCCTCCTCCTCTTCCCACTGATGGGCTGAGATAGGGACACGGCGATTATAGGCAAGCTCAGAAATGCTGAGGAGACCAATATTTGAGGAAGTTCAGGGCTTCAAGTCCCTGGATTCTGACAGCTTCATACAGCAAAACCACCTACATTCTTGCACCACTGACCACCTTCTCCTTTTACTGAGAGAGAAAGGAAGGTTTTATCTTGTTTAAGCCACTGTTTCTTAGTCTGTCAAGGAAGCTGGCCCGTTGTCCTGCCTAACATGGCAGCCATTTAAATATAGGGAGTGAGGCTGAGGAAGGAGTCCAGGGGGAATGATTGCTGGGCAGATTAGTATTTCAGAAGGATTGCTCTGATGGTGAATAGATTTGGAGCGGGGACCCATCTGACATCATGGAGGCCAGTGCATGGGCCTAAGGGGGAGAGAATGGCATTTGGGACTAGGGTAGTGGTAGATGGGACAGAAGGAGATACATAGATGGACTCAAGATATATTTAGGAGCTAGAACCCACAGGACATGATGATTGATTATTGATGGGGTCAAGGGGAAAGAAAGAAGCAATGGAGCCTTAGGCCATTGGGTGGAAGATGGCACCATTTACCGACTTCGGGACCACAGGAATAGGACAGGTCTGAAGGGAGAGAGAATGAAGTCAGGTTGGGGCACACTGAGTTTGAGGTGTGACATCTAAGAGGGGATATCCAGCAGGCTATAGGATGCAAGGGACTAAAGCTGAGCAGGTAAAGTAGGACTAGGGGTAAAGACATGCAAATTGGCAGCAGATAAATGATAACTGAATTGATGAGTATTGATGGAATTGCCCCAGAAGGGGACAAGGTCTAGAACAGAATCTTGAGGGAATAGAATTTATGAAGAGAAGTGTGCAAAATAGTGGAGTGGTCAGAGAGGTGGGGTGGGGGAAAGGTCAGAATAAGAAAGGTGGGTTGGAGAGGAGGATGTGGGTTAGAAATAGCTTGCTGCTGGGAGGCCAAAAGAGAATGGTTCTGGAAAGTGTCCCCTAGATTTGGTAACAGATGGGTTTGATGACCTTGACAGGAGTAATTACATCTTGGTGAGAGCAGAAACCATCTGGGAGTGGTTTGAGACGTGAGTAGGGGTAAGATAGGGAAGAGAGAATGTAGACACCTCCTTCAAGAACTTGGTTATAAAGGGGAAGCAAGGGATCAGGTGTTGGCTGGAGGATGATAGTACATTCAAGGTGAAAGTGTATCTGTGTTTTTTTCTTCCCTATTTCTAACTCCCATGAACTGTGAATCAGTGGGTATGCATAAAGGATGTAACATTTTCCTGAAAAGACCTAGGAATTGCTTATTTTAATGTCCTAGCCAGATAAAACATTGGGAAAATCTTTAAACCAGCCAACTGGCCCATAATGTGCATCGCCAACTCACTCTGTTTTCATTCAACCATTTGGCGTGTATTGGGCAACTGTTGTGTATTCGGCACCGTGCTGCATGCTACGAGGGAGAGAGAAGACATGGAAGATGTAATTTCTGTCCTATAGGAGCTTACAATGATAAGACCTTGTAAAGGCACAGCGTTTTAAAATGACAAAGTGCCCCTGAATGCATGTTGTTGGTATGACCTGCTAGCCACACGCCTATGGGAGTGCGCTGCTAGGGATCGGCAGGAACAGACCTGATGGGGCTAGCAGTGCTCTCTGCCTCACAGAGCACAGACCCCTGAGTGGAGAGTCCTTGGGAAGCAGAGCTCTTGATCCCACCCCCCACCCCCACCATGTTGCCAGGAGTTCCCTAAGGACATGCTCTGTGTGCAAAGGATGATGGGTGTGGTGGTAGGGATGCACATCAGGAGAAAGGCACTGATCAATTGTTCAGGGCCCTGAAGTGGGCAGAGGTGCCTTTGGGTGACCAAGAACCCTGGAATCTGCATTTCATCTTGGGCTTGTCCACATCCCTGAATAGAGCTTTTGTAGCTGGAGTGCTCCCTCAGGTTTCCAGGAGTGCAGTCCTCCTTGGGGTGATGTTAGCAGGAGAGGAGGGGAAGGGATGGCTCGGGGTAAGTTCATGTGAAGATAGTGTGAGGAACATGGAACATTCAGCTAGGTCCCATGATGCCAGGGCCATCATGGAGAACACAGTAGGAGCTCTGGTGTGTGCTTAAGTCTCCCAGGACAATAGTAATGATAAATAATCATAACAAAGGCCACTAATAGTTGCTGGAACTTATTACATTCCAGGGACTGTGTTAAGAGCTGTTCATCTATTCCGTCTTTTTTTTAAGATTTTATTTGTTTGTTTGTTAGAAAGAGAGAGAGAGTGCAAGTGAGCAGGGAAAGAGCAGAGGGAGAGGGAGAGGAAAGAATCTCAAACAAACTCTGCGCTGAGTGCGGAGCCTGACTCAGGGCTCAGTCTCATGACCCTGAGATCATGACCTGAGTTGAAACCAAGAGTCCGATGCTTGACCAACTGAGCCAACCAAGTGCCCCTCTTTTGTTGTTTTGGGTTTTTTTTAATTAGTTCTTGAATAGATAATAGAATCACAATTCAGAAAAAGCATCAGTGAATACTCCTGTCTGCTGGACAACAATACTATTAATGGTTTTTGTATGTCCTTGCATATATTCTTCACCCTTATCTTTTTTGTTTTGTTTTGTTTTTAAAATACAAGTGGAAGCATTCTGTACCCCTGTACTGGACCCAGCATTTTCACTTCACAATATACTTATGGTTCTTTCCAGGTCAGAACATAAAAGAACCCGTTTTTTGTTTATCTTGGGGAAGACAGCATTATATCCCATCCATTGTTTAGATTAACATAGTTTGTTTAGTTGTCTATAAAAAGCCATTGAAATTTGTTTCCATTTGTTTGCAAATACAAGTAATGCCACAGTGAGAAACCATGCATCGAAGTCATTTTCCATCACAGCTTATCTGTAGGATAAACTCCTAGAAGTATAATTTGCCACGTCAAGGGGTACGTGTCTTTGTGATTTTGGTAGATAATGCAAAAGAGCCCTGCATGATGGTTACATCTGTTTATACGGCCTGCAGCCATGTGTCTGTTCCACACAGCACAATGGGTTACCCAACTTTTGCATTGTTGCCAGTAAACTTGGTAAAAACTGGCATCTTAGTATAGTTTCTCTTAGCATGAATGAGTGTCTTTGTGTCTGCTCGGTCATTTGCCTTTTGCATTTATATTTTCTTCTGTTTCAGATTGTGTCCTTGACTTCAATTTCTAGAAGTTCTTATTTATGAGAGAAGTTAGCATTTTGCCCTTGATTCTCCTCAGCTTGTCAGTCTTTCACTTTGCATAAGTGGTTTTGTCATGCTAATTAAAAAATATTGTATATAACTGAATTTATCAATCTTTTGTGTCTTGTGCTGTTATCAAAAAGGTATCTCCCTTTGTGATGTATAAAAACACCCTCCCAATTCTACCCCCCTTTTTTTAAAAAAAGATTTTATTTATTTATTTGAGAGAGAGAGAGTACAAGCTGGGGAGAGAGGCCAAGGGAGAGGGAGAAGCAGACTCCCTACTGAGCAGAGAGCCTGATGTGGGACTCGATCCCAGGATCCTGGGATCTTGACCTGAGCTGAAGGCAGACACAATCAACTGAGCCACCCAGGCGCCCCTCCCCAGCACTTCTTTGGCTTTATTTTCATATTTCCATCTTTGATCCATTGCAGTTTATTCTGGTGTATGATCTAGGTATGTATATTTCTTTGTACATTTCTCTTTCATCTTTTAAAGATTTATTTATTTATTTTAGAGAGAGAGGGAGCATGAGCAGGAGGAGGGGCAGAAGGAGGGGGAGAGAGAGAGAGAGAGAGAGACAGAATCCTCACAAGCAGACTCCCTGCTAAGCACAGAGACAAACAGGGCTTAATCCCAGGACCCCGAGATCATGACCTGAGCCAAGATCAAGAGTCAGGTGGTTAAATGACTGAGCCACCCAGGCCCCCCTTCTTTGTATATTTCTGATAGCTACCCTATTATCCCAACACCATTTATTGAAAACCCTTCTTTTCTCCCTGATGTGAAATGCTTCATTTATTATACACCATTATTTCATTTAATTCCCATGACACCCTTTGAAGTCAACATTTGTCTCCTATTATACAGATGAGGAAACGAAGACTCAGAGAGGTAAAACATCCAGAAGTGGTATTACCCAGATTTGAGCCTGAGCCTGCTCTGATGGCTATATTGTTTCTCTCAACAGAAATCCTAGAAGATGCTCTAATGTGAGCTTGTGTCTTCTCCTCAATACCAGTACCCTCATGTTATTGGGGTTCAGCTTTTGTCTGTCTCTGTTGCCCCTCTCCCAGCCACTGTCTACTGACGTTCCCACTCTGCAGCTCTTGGGCTCAGATGCTTGAAAAGCGAGAATGGTCAGAGCAGCCTGCAGGCATCCCCCGGAGCACTCTTGCTGGGTGACCCTGCCTCACTGCCCGTTCCACTGGTGGCCACGGTCAGAAGCGCCAACCTGTGTGGTAACACAGGGGAGTGCCCTTCATTTGGAGGCTTCCCAGATGGTGGGGCACTTTGCGTCTGGGGTATGGGTAGCATTCCTCATTCTTGGTATGAATGAAATCTTGTGTCCTCTGTAGAGATCAGGGCTTTGGGGTTGTAAATAACAGAAACCCAACTTGAGCTAACTGAAACAAAAGGAAAGTTTATTTTCTCTAATAACATGGTGGGAAAAGCTGTGGTCTTACTGGCCTGGGGATGCCAGGATTCAGCAACCTCAAAACCATTAAGTGTTGGGCGCCTGGGTGGCTCAGATGGTTGGGCATCTGCCTTCGGCTCAGGTTGTGATCCCGGGGTCCTGAGATCGAGCCCCCCATTGGGCTCCTGGCTCAGCGGGGAGCCTGCTTCTCCCTCTGCCTCTCTCCCTGCTCATGTTTTCTCTCTCTCTGTCTTAAATGAATGGATGAAATCTTTAAACAAACAAACAAACAAACAAACAAAAACCATTAAGTGTTTGTCTGTCTGCCTTCTCGCCCCGTGTTCCTCCTTTTCCTTCTGTGACCGTGTAATTCCAGAAGAGGCAGCCAAGGGCTTACAACACTACGGGTCACAAAATCTTGGGGAAACAGTCCAATTGCCCAGTCTTGGGTCATGTATCTTTCCTGAAATGATCAGTGTGGCCAGGAACGGGAGGTGTGGGACCTTGGACTGGCCCAGCCTGGCCAGGCAACCACCACCAGCGTAAGGGCGAGTGGGTAGTGTCTTTGGAAATTCCACCAAAATCATGTGGTTGGAGGGAGAAGAACAGGGAGAGGTGACTTTTACTAAAGGCCACTAGGCAGAGCCGAACAGATTGACTCCATTTTGTTCTGCCCTTTTGTTCAGAGCCGAAGCAGAGTACTTCGCCTGGTGTTACCTAGTTGTGGTAACAAACGCTGCCTCCTTCTCGCCTTCCTCTTCCTAGGAAATGACTCGTTTTGCTCGGATGTCCCTGTGAATTATAAATCAACCATCCTCTTCTTGAGTTTGTGGCTACTGATCAGTTTGTCTCACATACGTCCATTTGCATATTTATTCCCTATCCAGCAACTTTAATTGAATTCTCTGTTCATTACTGTTACTGTGGCAATAGAGATTCAAGACTTATAAAATGCTTGTTGTTGAAACAGAAATCTCCTGGAACTAGCTCGAGCAGAATGACAGGATTCAATTCGGGTATAATGGGAACCAAAACCTCAGGAAGAGGCCAGAAACAGGCTTAGAAAGCACTCGTGAGTTCTCCTGCACCTCTCGTGTCTGCTTCTGCCCAGGGACCAACCTGCTAGGGTTCAGCTGACTGACTCTCCCACTGGCCACGTGTGTCCTGTGTCCATCTTTTGAGCTTATGCATTATAGTTCCAGACACCTGGAGACACCAATTAGTTGGCTAGCACTGTGGTAATAAAGTATCACAAATGTGGTGGCTTAAACAACAGAAATGTACTGTCTCACAGTTCTGGAGGCTAGAAGTCCCAAAGCAAGGCCTCCGCAGGGTTGGTTCCTCAGTGGACTCTGAAGGAGAATCCTATGCCTCTCTCCTGGCTTCTGGTGGTTTGCTGGCAACTTTTGTCTTCCACGGGACATAGAAACGTCCCTTGACCTCTGTTTTCACTGTAACATGGTGTTCTTTCTGTGGGTAATGTCAATCTGTCCAAATTTCCATTTTTTATAAGGACATAAATTGTTTTAAGGCCCACCTTAGTAACCTCATCTTAATTACATCTACAGTGATCCCATTTCTAGATAAGATCACCTTCTGAGGTACTGGGGATTAGAACTTCAGCACATGAATTTTGGGGGATGCGATGAAGCCCATAACACCAACTAATTTTCCTTTTTTGCCAAATCCCAAACTCCCAGAAGAAGGAAGCTGACTGGTCCATCTTGAATCAACATGGGGATTTGGTGGTGTAGGAAGGTGGCGAGTACCCCTGTGGATTGGGGAGCTTTCCAGAAACCACATTGACTTCTCCCATCCACTTCTAAACTGCTAATGCCCCTCAGTGGCCATTCACTATTGGCAGACGTCTTGGCAATGAATGAGCAGAGCTGTTCAAGTGTGTCTCCGTCAATCCAGGAAACAAAAATCAGGCTTACCCTAGTCAAACTAGGACCCAGTCACATTCCCTGAGCTTTGTTATACCTGGCAAAATGTACTGCATTTACTCAAATACTTGTTCTCCTTTTTTATTGTCCCTAAGAAAGGAATAAACTTTGTTTGGGATTATAAATGTTCATTTTTTTTTTTTAAAAGAAAACTGGATAACACAAACTAGAAGAAGAAAGTATGAGACACACCCAATCCCACCTGCTTGAAATAAACACGATTAACAGTTTGATGCACTTTCTTTCAGACTGTTGTCATTTATCAGTAATTGTATACACATGCAAATGCATGCATGTATATATTAATAAGATCATATTGTATGTAGTATTGTGGCTTTTTTACTTTTTTATTGATACCATTCCATATTAATCTTGTAGATGTACATCAACTTCGTAAAATAGCTCCATAGCATTTTAATGTATTTATACATTATATTGATGGATATTTTAGGTTATTTTCCATTCTTTTTTTTAACAGCAGTATGTTAGTGATTATCCTTGTCCCTGTATCTTTATGAATTCCTGGAAGGAGCATGGCCGGGTCAGATTGTGCACTCTGGATTGGTAGCCACATGGTCATTCCAACCCTCTCCCCTGCCTTTCTCAGCACACACACAGACACTTAGAGAAAATCTGCTTCTGAGTAGCATTCAGGAGATGAGAGAATGCCAGTTGCCCTGGTAGGGGCTCTCTCGGCAGGAGTCCGAATCAGGCTGTTCATGTTCGGGGGCGGGGGGGGTGGTGCTGCTCTCCTTTGCTCTCATACATCAATTCACAGCTTCCAGCCTTGTACCCCTGCGGCTGCAGGCACAGACCCATGATCAGGTTCCTACCCATCAGAGTCAATGTGGATGAGTTTTCCTATTCTGTTTACTATCTCCTTGTAGATTTCTTTTCTTCCTGTGTCTTTCTATGTCTAGGTTGAAATCTTGTTTGTAAGATGGCCTGATGCCCGCTGAGCCCAAACTGGATGCCAAGCAGAGCAGGTGGTGGGCCGGCTGTGGCCCCAGAGGGTGGGGGAGGGTGGGTCTGGCATGGGCAGGGGGTTTCTGCCTTTAAAGCCACCCACGAACCAACAAAAACAGCAACAAGAGATAAGTTGAGTGGCCCTTTGCTCTCTAGGAAGATGTCTCAGCGTCCCTGATTTTAAAGGTCTCTGCATTAAACAGAGGGATTGATGTATGGCATTTTATTTAAGCTGCTCTTATTCATGATGTCCACAAAGTCTGCTTTCAAATCACCTGCCTGTGACAGATGATAAAAATCAGGCAGTTGGGATGTCTGGGTTGAAAGACAGTCCCCTGTAGGTCTTTGTTTTCTGGGATATTTGTAGTTCCCTAAATGTTGGCTTATTTGTCTTTGGGTTTTGGGAGCCTGTGGAGGAACTCTGCGGGGAGGGGAAAGGAAGCCTCTGTGTGTGTGTGTGTGTGTGTGTTGCACACCGACAGGCACAGCTCACAGCTGTCAGGCATCCTATTAGGGCATTGTCAGGGGAGGTTAACCTGTGCACAGTCGTCCAGCTTCTTAAAAACTTCATACAAAAATCTGTTCTTAAAAGGGTCCCCACACTCATGTACTCCCTGTCCTTCATCCTGAGTGTATTGCAGTCGGACACAGGCTTCATTTCACCACAGCCATTCATCACCCCGTGGGCCACAGTGACCGTGCAGCAAAAGATGGTGGGGTCCACGAAGCCCTGGGTCCCCCAGTTTGAGATGGAAGAGGGGTGCCAGCACAGTTTTGAGAAAGCTTGTGTTACAGGATGTGAAGTTGGAGAAATAGATGAAGGGAAGCCGGAGAGCATATCCCCTGTGTGTTTGGAGAGAGATTGAGCTATGCTAATTTTATAATTTAAAAGGTAAACTCTATGTACCCAGAGCTTACCATGCATCAGGTACCAGTGCTAACTGCTTTATGCGCATCGTTTCATTAAATACGCATAAAACCATTTTGTGCCTTCATTATTCTTCCCATTCTCCAGACAAGAAAGCTGAGTCTGGGAGAAGCCACACCGTTTGCCCAGAATCACGCAGCTGATGCACAGCAGGGCTGTGATGTCAATTCTGTCCTCTTCAGCACCTACCTGGGCTCTTCACCACCACCCCCTAAGGCTCCGTGAGGTCATACGCCGTTTTTGGTTTTGGTGAGATGCTTCCCTGAGCAATAAATGAAGGCAAGGTGAACAGTATCTCATCAGCAATATGCTTTGTTTCCATCCTGGGTGAGATGTTAACAGTAATTATTTGTAATGATAGTGGGAGTTAATTGAGCATGGCCAGGGGGCCAGCTTTTGCACTAAGGCCTTGACATACATTATCTCATTTAAACCCACCCAGTAACCCTATGGAATAGACACTATGATGATCCCTGCAATTTCCAACACTTTCGCCTGTTTCCTCCTGCTTTGTTGTGACCCCCCTCCCTGCAGTTTGAATTAGCCAGTAGAAGCTTCATCAAGGTAGGGACCATTTCTGCTGTCTCACCGACATGTTGCTGCCGTCACCCCCCGTACGTAGCAGATGTTGAGGATCCAGGAAGCCACTGCTGAATCCAAGAATGAACCAGTATCCTCGAGAGGCAGTCAGTGAAGCCCAGAGATGTGAGGTCACTAGCCCAAGACCTCAGGTCTTGGCTAGTGTGCAGGGGCCTCGGGAGCGCTTGGATACTCTGTCTCCTCCAAGCAGGAGTTAAGAACTTCACTTGCTGACTTCAGGAGGTCTAATATGAATGGTAATAATTAGGGGAAATGAGAATATTAGGAAGATTTTTAGAGGGAAAACATTTGACCCATTCGGCCTTGGATAGGCAGTGTGTATCCACCATGGAGTTCCACTAGCCAGCTCATGTTCCAGAGAACAGGGCTTCCTACCTGTGGTCAAGTTTGCCTCCCTCAAGTTCGTGGACTATCTATGGTTGGAGCACCACTATCCCAGCTTAGGAGTTGGAACAAGCTGTTCTTTAAAATTCTTTTGTATCGAAATTGGGAAATACCAAGGTTCCTATGCAAGGACTGCACAAACTTTTTGCAAGAAGGGCCCCAGTTTCCCTGGCCCTTCTTGCTCTGAAGTTGGTCTTTCTATGAACCCATTTAAAATCCTGCCCTGTAGCTCTATAGGCAGGAGCACTGTGCCCCAGGCACATCTTTCTCTAAAACCAGCAGAAGAAACCTCAAGGAAGGAATTTTTAACAAAAAGCTATGGGGTTAGTGCAGCACAGACCCCAGAGGCTATTCCTTTCCACTATTGAGCCTGAAGGTACCTTGCTTCTGCACAGGAGTTGGTGAGACGAGACCAGATGGACCAATGAGACACTCATCTGGGCTTCAGAAAAGAAATAGCCAAACTTACGAAGAGGTGCCAGGTTCCTTTTGCCTTGTACGTTTCAGTCACTTAACTATGTTAAGTACTCACCGAGTCCTTGCTCTGATCAGGCATCGTGCAATGGAAGGGTTTGCAGACGAGGGCACCAATGATGTCTGTGGCTGGAAAATTTTGTGTTGTAGGGGGCTGTCATGAGCATTCTAGAATCTTGAGCAGCATCCTTGGCCTCTGTTCACTAGATGCCAACAGCACCCCCTTCCCATCTGTGACAACGGCAAATGCCACAAGACATTGCTACCTGTCCCTGGGAGGCAAAATCACCCTCGTTGAGAACCACTGTGCTAAGTGATTTACGTACATCATGGCATTTAATCCTCCACAACCTACCAGTTATTATTCCCCATTTTGCAGGGGTGGAGCCTGCGGCCTAGGGAAGTTCAATGTTGTACCCGATGTCTCAATGCTAGAGCATGTGTAGCCGGAGCTGACGCTTTAACCGCTGTGTTCTGTCACACTGAGAAGTACAGTGGCATCTTACTAGAAAACCATGTTGCCTACCTCCGCTGAGCAATTTCTGTTCTATTTCTGTTCCTTTATTGGTTTAACACATATTTTTGGAGCATCTGCGACGTGCCAGGCAGTGTTCTGGATGCTGGATGGGATAATGCAGTGAATGAAATCACATAAATCCCTGCCCTGTGGGATTTAGAAAGTACAAATATGCAGCAGCTCATTGCCTGAGCCCTCAGGACAAGTGAGGGGGCAGTGTGGCCGCATCACCCCACAGGTGACAGCTTATGTTGACCTTTTGCTTTTCTTCCTAATATTACTGTTATTTTTTCCTAATAATGACCTCTGTTTAAGAGCTTTCCTCCAGCCAAACTTTGAATTCCTCAAACTTAGCTTTTAAAACTAAACTCTGTGTGACTTTGGTGGAAATGGAAGTAAGACTAGGGAACAGAAGGCATATGTATTTTTAATGCAATATTGCAAAATAGCTGCTCAGCATTTTTTCAAGTCTAATCAGGTAAATTTTTTCTCACTTTCTCTCCCTTCCTGGGTAAGCGATGAGGTTTTGATGTTCTTGCAAGTCATTTAATAATAAAGGCATGGATCTAGCCTGTTTTAACTCCCTCTTAATGGGCTGGAGTTGATGTTGTGATTTTTTTTTTTAAAGGAGAATTTTGTTTCATTTTAGGTTCAATGTGAATTTTTGCCATCAGAGCACACACATAAATTTCTAACACTTATGGAAGTCTTTTGATGAATGGCACCATAAACGCAGGCAATTTTCTACATCTTGTTCGTCGGCTTTTGAAATTTACAAGGTTTCTCTTTAATACAATTGTCTATGCCAGTTAACAGGCGGTTTTACGGTCTCTGCGTATTTATCATTAGGATAAAAAAAATCCTCACCTTAGATTCTTTATTCTCACGGGAACATAAATAATTCCAAATAACCAGCAATATGTTGGCCACAATTTGATTTGGTAGCTCTGGAGAAATAGCTCCTATTTTGCTGTTAAGCCCCTTTCTGCAACATGCATTTGAGTTTTAAAAGGCCTGGGCAAATTCTAAAATGTGTGCTATCAATCTGATGCATGTATACAGAAAAGTCCAAATGCAGTTTTGAAACAATCATGACATGATTGAAGTTGCTCCGAACACTTTGCACACCTTTTATCTTAAGCTACTCTTGGGGAGGGAAAGAGAACTGTGTTCAGGGAGGGCGGATTTTCAGGTTGTGTCACAGGTCACAAATGCATAGAATTGTTGAAAATTGAGTTATGTTTCTATTGGGACAGTCAAACAGTTTGTCATGCTTTTAAGACAATCAAATCAAATCAGTTCCCCCTTCCCCCATAAATGCCTTCATTAACATGTTAGGATAATTTTTAATAGTGATTTTTAAAATAGACTTTGGCCCCTACTCTCTATACATCTCACTAACTGCTACCAACATGTTAGAAAATATAACAAAATAAATATATGTGTAACTGGTGATATATTTTATATATATTTTATAGAAATATGTGTTATACCGGGATATGTTGTATCTTAGATGTGTAAAATATTATATTTTTCTCACCTGCTATTATTTCTTGCGTATTGCTCACAAGCCACTTTATCAGGCTTTCTCAACTGTGTACAATTGCAACAGGTAATAGGAAAATGATGGAGACTTAAACAAGATTAAGTGAACTTTTTTTTTTCACATTAAAAAAAAGTCTGAGGTGGAAGATTCAGGGCTGATATGGTGGTACTACAAAGTCATCAGGGATCTTGGCTGTTTCTAGCCATTTGTTCTCCTTCCTTAGAGTGTGGTCATTGACTTATGGTCCAAAACGGTTGCTGGGATACCAGGCATCACGGCCAGGCTCCTGGCAACAAGACAGAGGAAGGAGAGAAGTCTTGGCTCATTCTCTTTGAAGAGATTTTGTGGGAGTGCCACATAGTATTTCTATTTCCATCTTACTGGCTGAAACTTACTACATGGTCACCTGTACCTGCAAGGGGTGGTGGTGATACAATCTTGCGGTTGGTTAGCAACGTACACAGCTGAAAATCAGGATTCTGCTACTGAGAACGTTGGACAACAAGCCACACCCTCGTTCTACCAGGGGAGAGAAACTTAACAAGTAAATGTAACTCGGACCCTTCCTGTTTAAGACAGCTGCTTTCAGGTAGACTATCTCTTTTGTGTAAATGCTGATTCTCTCTTCTTCCTTCTCCCTGGGTGGCGTCTGGTTAAGAAGGAGGTTAGCAACCTCAGAGGGGGACAGCTGAGTGGAAGGAGGTGCCTCTTGTTTGTGCTGACCTTGGGGATGAATAGGTCCTGCTGTGGTGTGTGGACATGGCCCAGGACATCACGCTGGCAGTCACTGTCCCGTGCCTGGGCTGGTTCTGTCTCTGGGGCTTGCACGGGCTCCCTGCTGCGGCTGACTACTCGCTCATGCCTTCCGGTCATAGGTCTCTCCCTCTCTCCTGATCTGCCAGCCCTCTCAGAACTTCCACGCCCACAGAAGAGAACCCAGCTGGGACCCTAGATCCATATCTTTTTACCTTATTTGTCTTCATCCCACCTAAACGCTTGTCTCAGGGCGGTGGGTCTCCCCACAGTTCTATGGGATGCAGGGTGCTGGCCCCAACGTTTCTGCCACCTCTTTCTTTCAGAATCCACCCCTATGGGGGGAGGAAGGAAAAAAATTGGGGGCTTGGAGGTCTTAAGTCTTTGTCCTGCTTTTCTTCCTTCTTATGTCTGTGTGTCCCCCTGCTCCGTGGACTTGACTGCTGAGAGATAAACTGCCTTTTCCTTCCCCAGTAGACTTGATGCCTAAGCCTTAGTGGCCAAAGAGCTGCAGAGGAAATAAAAAGAAAAACATTTATCATAAGGGAAAATACTTTGTAAGTTGTCCTTGCAGTATATGCCCAACCGGCTTATTTTCTAAATAAGTCAGAAACAGCATTGCAACATCCTGTGTGTGTGTGTGTGTGTGTGTGCGCGCGTGTGCGTGCATGCGCATTTGTGTATTTTACTGTGAATGTCATAAAAATCAGCATGAATTCTGCCTTTGTCCAGTTATCAAGAATATGAAATTAACAAAAATCCCAGTCAGATGTTGTTTATAATACTAGTAATATGTGGTAAGATTAGAACATGCCCTGCTTTAATGAATACTGAGTTATATGGATTTAAAAAAAAAAAAAGGATACTATTTCTTACTCTGATCAGTGTTTTTAGTTTCTGGCATGTGTTTGTTGAATGAAGGAGTCAAGGAATGAACAAACTACAGATATACCTGCAATCAAGTCTAGGTAAGGGAAAGAAAGAACAAAAAAGAATTCACAATCCTCTGGATCGGTCTTTTATTTTAACCTTAGATATTCTTTCCCCTTTGGCATTTTGATTGTCTTAATTCAAACTCAGATGCCCCTCGGCACATTTTTTATCCTGCTCAGAGGCAATATGAAATTTACGCGGTCTGTCATTGACAGTAATTGCTTAGGGAGAACCATCAACACAGTCCTCCACCACACATCAGCTTATCCCTGTCGAAATGCATGGCACCCACATTAAGCACATGTTTTATTCTGCCCGCCTTATTCAGTGACACTGAGAAAGAAGCATTGTTACAGAGCTGAGAGGGAGTGCCCCTGTTTCTAAAGCAATAAGCATTTTCCCTATCTTTTTCTTCTTTCATGTTGGTGGCTATTAATTGTAAACTTCCGTGATATCGAGAACAGTAAAAAAGGGCAATAAAATTGTTCCTGTGAATTGTGGGGCTTTGTGCCTGTGGCATTTATTTGTTTATATATTTGTTTATTACTTAAGATTTTTTTTTTTTTTTTTAGAGATCTAATAAGTCTGCTTGAGAGACCCAGGGTAGCCACTTTTTTATAAGGCGACCAAATATTAATCTAAAGATTAATAAAGTTCTGCCTGTTTCCTGGGGCTATACAAGGTACTATGACTTTTGGTCATACTTATCTTTTTTTTTTTTTTTTTCTTTGAGAGAGGAAAATGCCTTTTGATTTCAGGAGGGCTTTATTGAACTGTAACTGGAAGTTTGAGGCTTTGTAATTTATCTGTTGAAGGGAAACTGCCATCTCTGTATTACTGGTATAATATTTGCTGGGTGTGTTATTTGTGGCCCCCATTTGCTTTGGAAGGAAAAGGCCGGTTTTTCACTCCCCTTAGTGAGCTATTGGAATGATTCCTCTGGGTCAACTTGGATCCTTTGAGGAGTTTATACCTGTGCAATCCCCTAAGTCCTAAACCACATCCTAAAGCAAAACCTAAAGGGATATGAGCATGGGTTTCATAGTACCCCTAAGTATATAGGAGGTTGTCTGCTTCACTCACACTTGGAAGAAATCCCCAATCCCTGGTCCCCATCACTGGTCCACTGCAAACTAAGCTAATTTAGATGTTTATTTTTACTAATCGTTAAAATAGTACAGAAATATATATATATATTTCACACACAAATATATGTATATATTTATACAAATATATATAAAAATAATAGAGAAATACGAAAAAGTATACAGTACAAGTATATCTATTAGAAATAACTTATGTCTATTATTCTGTATCTATTAGAAATAACTATTACTTGATAAAATTACATGGGTTTTAAAAGACGTGGAATATGTAGACTGTATGGGAACCGTAGGGTTTAGGACGTGAGGCAGAGCAGATGAGATGGGGTCATTATGGAGATCAATGATTCCCACTTATAACCATTGCCTATTGGAGGAGGCGCGATGTCTCCAGTTTCTGGTGAGATAAGAAAGTAAGAATAATGTAGGTTCTGTCCTTCCTACTTTCGTGGTGTTAAAATATCATTATCACAATGATAAGAGATGTTTTTAGTATTTTCTTAAGTCCTTTCTTGGAGTTGTAGGCTGGGTGGTTATTCAGAGTGTTTGTTACCCCTCCAAAGAGGAGAACTATATATCTCCTCGCACCCTGGCCCCTAAGACTTCAAGCTCTGCCCTGCAACCTGTTTCATTGGCCAGGTGTATCATTGCCTACCAGAATTTTTAAGAGACAGTGTGTGTTCCTCCATTATTTCTCTCCCTTCTTCCACAAGGGATGACCTGTTCCATCTGCCTGGTCTCAGGGTGAAGACGACATGGAGTAGAGTGGCAGGAAACTCATATTGGGTATGTTGCATGACGAGGAAATAAAAGTTGGTTGTTGCAAGCCACTGAGATCTGGGGCTGCTTGTTAATGTAGCATGACTGTCTAAACAAACTGATACACTTGGCAATATTAAATATGGTTAACCCTCTAAGGCTTCATCAGGTATTTGACATTTGTAAGTCTATAACATTGAAGCATCTAGGGCTCAGTGCTCTGTGAATAAATAAAATGGTAGGTCACAATTTTTTTTTTCTATTTATTTATTTATTTATTTATTTTTATTCTTATGTTAATCCCCATACATTACATCATTAGTTTTAGATGAAGTGTTCCATGATTCATTATTTGTGCATAACCCCCAGTGCTCCATGCAGAATGTGCCCTCCTCAATACCCACCACCAGGCTAACCCATCTTCCCACCCCCCTCCCCTCTAGAACCCTCAGTTTGTTTTTCAGAGTT
>NC_138369.1:34450311-34467276 GCF_054177405.1 Leptonychotes weddellii
TCCATCCACGTCGTTGCAAATGGCAAGATCTCATTCCTTTTGATGGCTGCATAATATTCCATTGTATATATATACCACATCTTCTTTATCCATTCATCTGTCGATGGACATCTTGGCTCTTTCCACAGTTTGGCTATTGTGGGGTAGGTCACAATTTTGAATGTGACTGTGAGTCTCTGCTGTTGAATACAGTGGCCACCAGCCACACGTGGCCGTTGAGCACTTGAAGTGTGGCTAGTCAGACTTAAGATGTGGTATAAATGTGAAACACACCAGATTACAAAGATTTAATACAAAAGAATGTGAAATAGCTCAATAACTTTTATATTCATTACATCTTGAAATGATAATGTTCCAAATCTATTGGGTTACTGTCAAATATAGTAGTAACATGAATTTTGTCTGTTTTTACTTTTTTGCTGTGGCTACTAAAATTTTGTAAATCACCTCTGTGGCTCACATTAGATTTTCGTTGGACGGCTCTGCTCTAGGCCGTGTTAGCTCTGGCAGTGTTCACCAGGGAGACCTTGTAGAAGTAGCTTCCTGTCTCACACTCACTCCTCATCTGTAAGGCAGGGAGAACAATATCTGCCTGCTAAGGATATTATGAGGGCTCAGTAAGATCCTGACTGTAAATTGTACAGCCCATCAGAAATGCCCTTCTTCTCCCTCCTGCCCTTCACAATAATGAATTTTTTAGAAGCTTCCCTTTGCATTACAATTTGCTCATATTTTCTGCTGGGGCGGGTGGGGGGGCAGTTAATTTCATAACTTCCAAATGTCTCCGAAATTTAGAACCTTGGAGTCATGGGTAAGACGAACGGATTGGGCCAAAGTTTTGCTCTGAATAACGTTAAGTGAGGACTTCTCATTCTGCTTCTGTACTTTGGCTTCTCTGGAGGGTAGAGAATTGTCTTGGATTATGGTTCACCCTGATTTCATTATTCACCTCTTTAGAAAATGCAAATGACCAATGCACTCTAATGTATTATGTTGGGATGTTTATCTAGAAATCATTCATCTTTATTGATTCTTTTGACACAACACATTTGGGGGTGCATAAAGCAAATTCCCTGTGGACTACAAATTAATTTCCTTCATGAATCTACTCAAAGATGCCAGGTTAGTTTATTTTTCCTGATGGCTGATCCACGAGGCAGATGGAGTCATTTGAAAAATGTCTGTCTTCTCAGTCTAAAACATTTTTATATAAAGACTTCCTTCTACTTTCGTTAGGTATTCAAATTAATTTATAAATATTTGTGTTGACACATATTTGGAATCCTCTTGAGAATTCTTCGCAAAGTTTGCAAAGTTTGCAAATCTGCAAAGTTTTAAAGCATCATTTATAACATAAACCTATTGATCCAACAGCCTCAAATTGTGATGGGTTGCTTGATGTTGTGACCAGCAAATTATGAAGCTGCAAGCTGCAAGCTCTCTGACCCAAGCGTCAGACAGCACCCTTCTTTGTGGCCTTCACAGTACTTTTCTAAAAAGCGTTTCTCCTTATTTCCATCAGCAAGTTCTAAGTTAGAGGAGTGGGGGTTGGATCTAGCCTTCATGGGACATAGAAGATCCAGGGTTGAGGGATGGTTGTTGCTCCTAAAACCTCCACCACCATCAGCAGCCTCTGTCGTCAGGCTCTGATACATACAAAGCACTCCAGGAGCCTTGTCTATAGGAGCGCTTCCTGAGTTTCTAATCTCCCACATGCCTTGTTAGCCTGTCTCATTACTTGGGATACCCTTCTCTCCAGAATGGCCCCTGGGCTTCTGAGCCTCCTCAAGCACCTTTATTATTTAACTTCAAGGTTCGGCTACAAATGAAGCATGACCCAAAACAACAGTGATTTGAATAAGATTGAAATTTATTTCTCTCCTCTGTAAATAAAGACCCAAGGTGTAGGCATCTAGGATTGCTCGTGTAGCCTAAATCCCTGGGGACTCAGCTTCCTTTCATCCTGCAGCTCTGCATTTGTCCACCTCATGGTACAAAATTGCTGCTGGAACATCAGCCCAGCCTGGTCACATGCCGGTCAGCAGAAAAGAAAAAGGTAAAGAAGGGTCTGCCCATAGCCTTTTCCTTTCAAATCAGCTTTCAAAAAATGACTCATCACACTTCTGCTTACAGAAGACTGGCCAACGCTTGGTTTCATACACTTAGTTGTATCAAGCGGCCAGGGAGATTGAGAGATACCATCTTGATTCAGAGCAGCCCTGCCCCTGCCAGAAGTTAGAGGTTCTATTAGTAAAAAAAAAAAAAAGGGGGAGAGAAGATATTGAGGTAAAGAACTAGTAGCCTTTTTTCTATCATCCTTCATTTAATAATCCTTAAATAGAGACTTTTGTGGACCTTATTTTGTAATACTTGATTAGTCTTTGCTCCCAACCAAATGAGGGAGGCAGAACTATTTCCATTTTTCAGATAAGTAACTGAAATTCAGAAAGTTTCTGTTAAATCATAGTCATAATAATAATGCCAATTATTACTGAGGATATTTTATATGCATTACCGTCATTAATTTTAGTCCCTCCAAAACCCAATGAATTGGCTCCATTATACCCAATTTTACATGAGGAAATGTTGGCTAACTTGTCCAAGATCACAAGCTGCTAAGTAAAAGGAAGAATTGGTAATAGAACACAGCAATCGGTTTCAAACTTTTTGGATTTTTTTTTTTTTTTTTTTTTTAGTTTTCTGTTGTTGCCATAATAAGTTACCCATGAAGCTACACCCATGTGTGATCTCCCAGTTCTGTAGATCGGAAATCCTATGGGCCCATTTCCAGAAATGCAGGAACATCTCCCTATTTTAAGACTAGCAGATTAGTAGACTGATTAGTAACCTGATAATTCCATGTGCAAAATCGATTTTTTGCCGTGTAATGTAGCCTATTCACAAACTCAGGGTATTGGGGGTGGAATCTCTAGGGAGCTGTCATTGGCCTCACCACAGTCTATGGCCTAAAGCAAGACACACCCTTCACGTTGCTTCACCAAACAGTGCTCACTTATCCAATTCTATTTCTTCAGTGTTAAGAAATGCCAGGCTTGACCCAGCACATTGATTTTATGACCCACAGCTGGAGAAAGGCTGCCTAAGCCTCCCCCATTTCCACTGCTGCCCCCTCAATCTGGTCATCTTCCTCTCTCGTCTGGGTTGTGAGGAGCAGTTGCCTCCCAGGTTCGATTCATGATTCTCCACTCTCCTCCTTGAAGAGACCCCAGCAACCCAGCACCCTTTCCCCTCACTACTCGTGTTCTCCCAGATATCTGTATTCCCCACGATGCCCGAGCTAAGAACCCTGATGGACATTTCAAAGAATGTGAGTGAGGTGATCCTTACTTTTCATAACCACAAGGCCTGGGAAAAATGGCCACTTCAAAGATGGCAAATGGGTTTAACTTGGATCTGCTGGTCATGCCTAAGGCTGGGGTACCATGCAAAGCACCATGACATCTCATGAAGGACTGGCAGAGGGTGCTGGTATCGATGGCGGACGTGTGCTGTGGATGTAGGAGGGGAGAGAGATGGCACACGGCCTGGGCACTTGCCATCTCTGCAGTTGGTGGATGTCTCTCACCCTGCCCTTCCAGTTAGCAAAACCACAGTCAACATCCCTTGGAAAGCAAAACCAAAAGGAAAGGGGAGACACTTGAAGCAGCACTAGATCTGAATTTTAAGAAGAGAAAGGTCTCCTGTGTTTGTGTAGTGAACAAGATAAATAAGATCTAGCAATTTGTGGGAGGCTGGGAAAAAATGATTTTTGTGATTTGGGAGTATGGAACTGGGAAGGATACAAATCACTTTCTGAGGCGAAAAGAATTCTTAGCTCATTAAAGCCCATTGCTGCTTTTACAACCACTTTCAGCATCATAAATCTGTACTTTATCATTTTGAGAGGTCTTTGTATTTTCCTTGGTCGTGTGTCTGTTTCCCTGGACCAGAGATCGGAAGCTCAGATGCCTATAAGAAAGACATTTGGAGGCAGCAACATGACCTGGTTCAGAGCCCTGCTCTGGAGTCAGGCTGCCTGGGTTTAAAGCCCAGCTCTGCCACTTATATTGAGCTTGATTCTCAGCAAATTTCTTTATCTCTCGGGGTCTCAGTTTACCTTTATGCCGTTGACAGCTGGGGGTGCCAGGAAATGGGATGGCATTTGCAGACTGACAACCTGTGGATAATGCCTCATGCTTTGGAGTAATGAATCATAGAATGAGTGAAGTTCCCAAACATGCAAAGAACATTACGATAACGGAGCTAGAGACAGCTCTGGGGGGATACTTAATCAAGGGCCTTCCAGGGGAAGGTGTATTTAATCTACACCTAAGAGGATCAGTAGGACTTAAGCTAATCAAGGAGTATTTGGGGGGTGGGGAAGAGTGTTTGTGGCTGAAGTGGAAACTTACCCAATCACTGGAGGGCTTACCCACACCATGCGGGCTGCAACATCTCTATGCAGTAGGGATTTAGGGGCAACAATTTGGTTGAAAGGGGGATTGCTCTGAAGGAGTACTGGCACAAGAAGTTTGTGTTTAGATCTTATTTTATTTTCAGTGGGGGTTTGGGGGGTCTGAGAAGGATGAATTAAGAGGCAAAGTCACCCCTGGACCCCTGTTAGTGCCACGACCATGGATGCTCTCACAGAGGCTGTTTGGCAGACATGACAGTGCGTAATTCCCTCGACTAGGCCAACTGAAGCATTGTGGCCTCCAACATGTCTTCTCTCCTGACTGCCTTGATGTAAGGCAAGTTGGCCACAGGTCATGAGAACCCTTAAGCAGCCTATAGGGAGGCCCACAGCCGGAGGAACTGAGGTATCCTGCCGATATCCAGCACCACGGGAGTGGACCATCCTGGCAGGGGGACCCTCCGGTCCCAGTCAAGCCTTCAGATGACTGCAGACCCAGTCCACATCTCGAATGACCCTTCGTGAGAGGCCTTGAGCCAGAACCACCCAGCTAAGGTGGTCCCGAGCTCCTGACCCACAGAAACTGCAAGGCAACAAGTGCTTGTTTTAAACCACTAAGTTTTAGGGTGATGTGAGTCACAGGAAGAGATACCTAACCCAGACTTGTGCTCCTGTTGTTGGTATTTCTCTCCTGTAGTAATCAACACTTTCCTCAGCTCTTATCCCAACTTGCAAGCATGTTCTTTTTCTACCTCCTCCATCTCTGTTATGGATCATTATTGACCCCCCTGAATAAAAAATTGAGACGGGTTACCAGGGTGGCTCAGTCGGTGAAGTGTCTGCCTTCGGCTCAGGTCATGATCCCGGGGTTCTGGGATCGAGCCCCGCATGGGGCTCCCTGCTTCGCAGGGAGTCTGCTCTTTCTCCCTCTGCTGCACCCCCTGCTTGTGCTCTCTCTGTCTCTCTCAAATAAAAAATAAAATCTTTAAAGAAAAAAGGAAATTGAGAAAAGATTTCTTAGCAGATTTAGAAAAAGCCCATCACACAACTGGAATTGGCCCACAGTTGCCTTCCTACCATTGCCCGTTTTTACCATCAAGCGGGCACTTACTATGTGCAAGGCATTCCATTGTGAATACAGTGAATACCTCATCTTTAATCCTTTCCTCATTGCCTTGAATTGTTCCTATTATTTCTCCTTATTTTCAAATGAGAAAACTGAGGGTCAGCAAGGCTGAGTCTGCTGACTGAGATCACACAGCTCATCAGTGGCGACGTTGCTCTCTCAGGAACCGCTCAGGGAGCCCAGCTGGAGGTAGGCGGCAGAGCAGGGAGGCAGGACATAAGAGTGCTGATGGCATAACCCAGGGTTTCTCAAACTTGAATGTGCGTGCGAATCACCTGTGCACCAGCCCGGGAATCTGCATTTCCAGCCAGCCCCCTGGCCGCACCACCACAGCTAACCCCAAACCACACCGTGCTGAGCACGGGTGTAGAAGACTTGAAATGTGAGATAAAATGACCAAGGGGACCCCATGGACCCCCTGCAACCTCACGCCTTACCATAAAGCTTTGGAGATCAGGCTTCTTAGAACAGTAAGTGCCGAGAGAGCTGTAAAAGAAAGAGCGCTCGGGAGCTTCGCCTCATTTTGGAAGCAGTTAGCCCGCTAATCTGGTTTAATCATCACAGGAAAATGCAAACAGAAAGGAGAGGGCACACAGCCCTCATCCGCCGCCTTACGTTTCAGGCCTCCAGGCTTTCGCCGATACTACACGGAGGATTTATATGTGGAATAAATATTCTTAAATCTTTATAAGGTGCCTAAAATATTTATGGTTGTTTTAGTTTGGTTTGCATGCCATATTGCCTGCTTACATTAAGCAGTTTTTACACCATCAAGCTTTTCCATTAATCATTTCGGCCTGTTCCCAGCAATCTTAACCGAGGGGAGATCTATTACATTCAGTGACCAGAGCCAAATGATCTAATTTCTCCTTTGGCTGTTTCATCGAATGGTTCATAAACCTATGGCTATTATTGTATTAGGAAGACACATTGTCGTCCCCGAGTGTCATGTTGACATGTGTACGTTTCTTTTTCTTAAGAGAAATCATGATTAAAATGGAATATTCTTTCACAGGAGGACATTTTATAACAATTTCAGCCTGATGAAATTAAAATAGGGGAACATTCAGTCTCCCACAAATGCTGAATTGGTTGAATCAATGTCGCTGAAAGATCAAAACAATCTTGCTCCTCTCTTCTTAGGACAGGGAACTATTTCAATGGAGCTTTAAAGACAAGAGAGATTGCTGAGTGAGAATATTGTCCTGGGGGAGACAAAAAGTTGTGGTGGTATTTTTTAGGGGGCGAGTTGTGGCTTGGAATGGGGGCTCCTGGTGGCGTTGCAACTTTCCTGTGGACAGAGTGTGTCCACATTCTTGAGAAATCATTTTTGGGGTGTCTCAGGGTCCAATCTGACCCTTGAGAAGATGACAGATACCATTTTAAATATATTTGGCCCTCGAACGATGTGGGTTTGAACTGCGTGAGTCCTTCCTTAAGCAGGAGTTTTTCGATAAACACAGTTCTGTCCTGTACATGTCTTTTCTCCTGCTTATGATCTCCTTAATGGCATTTTCTCTTCTCTAGCTTACTTGATTGTAAGAATACAGTCTGTCGGGGCACAAGGGTGGCTCAGTCAGTTAAGCGACTGCCTTCAGCTCAGGTCATGATCCTGGAGTTCCAGGATCGAGTCCTGCGTCGGGCTTCCCACTCATTGAGGAGTCTGCTTCTCCCTCTGACCCTCCCCCCTCTCGTGCTCTCTCTCTCGCTCACTCTCTCTCTCTCAAATAAATAAATAAAATCTTAAAAAAAAATACAGTCTGTAATACACATAATGAACAAAATACATGTTAATCGTTGATGTTATTAGTAAGGCCTCTGGTCAACAGCAAAAGCTATCAGTAATTAAGTTTTGGGGAAGTCAAAAGTTACACATGGATTTTCGACTGTATGGGGAGTCAGGACCCCCCCACCTCTGAGTTATTCAAGGGGCAATTATAATGTTAAGGACTAGAAAAGGAGCACAATTGCCTCAAATAAGTTTGGTTTCCATTATCTTTTTGGATTGTGTGTATGTGTTTCCTTTTCGACTGGAAGAAAAATGATCATAATCATCCTCGCACCTAAGCCATATTTAGACTTTTCTGTGTACTAACTAATGTTAAGTAGCAACCACCACAAAAACAACCCATCAACCTAATTCCTTCAGTCATGGGATGGTTTGGCTGTTAGGAGAAAGCAAAGCCCTCAGTCTATTTAAGTTACAAAATCGCCTTAACTTTTTAAACTTACCTTTGATAATCTCTACATCCAAAGTTCATGCGCCCTGGAAGGAAATATATTATTCTTTGCTTCACCAGTAGGAGAATTTGTAGATAAATCTAATTAAGTTCAGAAGTCATTTTTGTAAACAATCGCTTTCATTCCCTGAGTCATCACCAGCTGAATGTTGACTAATACACACCCGAGCCGTATTCCTTTGAAAACTACACATCCCTCAGTATTTTTCACAAGCGTCCCTTTTTGCTTTGGGCTGTTATTTTGCATTCTTATAAGCAGGTATGAACTACTTGTGCCACGATCTGCTGCGTAAACCTGATTAATTTGCCATGGTATCCAAAATTATATATAGCAACTGGGGAGGGCAATTTACATGTAATCAAAACCAGCCCAAATCAAGTCCAATGGACTGAACCACAAACCCTGGAGACTCCCACCTCCACCCATCGTCACGGCTGCTTTTGTGAACACAAGATGTAAGATTCAATGTTTCTCCTGTTTTGCTTACAACTATAATTCTTAAAATAATTCTTGCTGGAGTACTCAGCTGGTGAGGAGTACTGACGAAGGCCCAAAATTTAGTATTTTCGACCAGGATTCAAAGCTTAACCTAAATTTTGTTTGCAGGTTGACGGCCCAAAATGGTCCATTAAAAATACATGAATGCAGATGGCTGTCTGTAAGAAAAGTCACAGCTGTTCAACCTGGTAAGATTTACACGCACATGTGCTCAGCCAAGGTATCTAAAGCTTTAAGCAAAAGGGCGCAAGAGGGGGTGTCCTTGTTCTGACCTAATTACCTCTTACTCTGCCCTTTCTTGCTCCCCTCCTCGCTCCAGCATTATGAGCCATGAAACATGGCCAGGCTCCCTAAGTCCCACAGGGCCATGATTATTTCATGATAACAATGTTCCCTGGAGTGGTCTTACTGGTATTATAAAAAGTGTTTATTGTGGGGAAAGGCTATATTTTTGGTGCTGCCAGTAAAGCCTATTGAGAGGCAAGGACAGCTGTGGTTTGAATCGACTAAATCTCATGCTTTAGACATCTCATTAGCCAATCAAAGTAATCCTAAATTAAGAAGGAAATTTGTAGAGAGGAGCAGAGCACATTCAGAATGAGACCGTTCCTTGTCTCCTGCTACAAAACAGCAGGGAAGCTTCTCCTGAGTTCTGCTTGCTCCCGTTGCAGGAGAAAATGATTCTTTCCAAACCCTTCCCTCTCATGGTCAAATTCAGGGATCTGATTGGCCCTCGCAGTATTTTCGAAGCCATGAAATATCTCAGTTTTATCTTCAGAGACCAGATGAGGAGCTAAACATGGGAGGCAGCCAGAAATCAAGTGAAGGTTGCCATAAATATGGGGATATTTGCAACATGATGGCTGGGACTGGGGGCTAGTGGCAATTCATGTGATTTCTGGAGGGAACTGCGCATATCACACGTGTCCAACCAGCACCCCCAGAATCACTACCCAGGGTGTGGGCCTCAGTGTAGGTTGCAGTGAGGAGTCCAACCGCACAACCCTAACATAGACATCAAAATGCATCTTTTTTTTTAAAGATTTTATTTGAGAGAGAGAGAGAGAGAGAGTGGGGGGAGGGGCAGAGGGGGAGGGAGAGGGACAAGCAGACTCCACGCTGAGCATGGAGGCCAATGTGGGACTTGACCCCACGACCCCGAGATCACTACCCCAGCAAATTCAAGAGTCCGACACTCAACCCACTGGGGCCACCCGGGTGCCCCATAACGAGTCTTGTTAATGGAGGGAGAGCAGATACTGCCCGACACGCCAAAGCGGGCACAGTGTGGGCACAGATTAGCAATTAGGGATGAGCTTGGGGCCCCTAGGGTGGAGAGAGGTCATAGAAGTGGTTGGTTCTTTCAGGCACAGACATAACTGAAAATACCCAATACTCTGGCTCTAAAATGTAGCCTTTCTCCCTTAGCTCAGTAGCAAAAACTTCCTTATATGCCATTAGTGGAGAGAGGGTGAGCATTTTATGAGGACTCTTTATTGAGTATCTATCATGTGCATTGTGCTGGTACAGGAGGGTGGGGTTCAAAAGTGAGTGAGGTCTGGGCTTTGCCCTCGAGCCAAGGCCCTCACAGTCTGGAGCACTGATAGATGGTTCTTAACCTATTGAATGCTGTGGACCCCTTTAGCCCTCTGGTGAAGCTTTATGCTCCCTTCTCAAAATATGTTTCAGAATTATTAAATAGATATCATAGGATCACAAAAGAAGCCAGTAGTACTGACAGTTATCAAAATGCTGAAAAAACCAAATCTGTGATACATTAGTAAATGTGGTTCTTTATTATTATATTAAATAACCATGATTAGTAGTGCATCTAACAAATTAGGTATTTATATAAATAATATTTTGATATATCTATAATAAGTATGACATGATATGAAAATATTTGCCATTTCTATGAATGGCAAAGTGTCAGGTAATTATTGCCTTTATTTATAATGGAAGGATATGTCCAATTTCAATTAGATGTCCATGAAAGTGGGGGTGTAGGTTTTTTTCACATCTAAGTTCAAGTTGGCATTGGCTATTTGAAACTTTTTTTAAGTCTGTGGGACAACATCTGTGTTCAGAATGCTTTAGAATTCTCACCTTGACTTCTCTCCCTGGAACACAGGTTAAAGCCAAGGTCAAGGGGGAAAGATAGAATGTTATCTACTGCTGTCTCCAGTCATTGAGACCTGGATGATGGAGGCAGGGATGAGGGAAAGTTCCTATCAGAGTCAGGAAAGTAGGAGGGGACATGACATTTGGGCTGAAGGATCCCTTGAAGTGGGTGGGGTATTGATAAACAGGCGTGGTAGGTCTGGGATCCTCCTCTAATAAAATCCCTTATTGATCAGTGTTCTAGCTTCCCCCACGGTGTGAGCTGGTACATGACGCTCCTCTGGTGGAGCTGCGGGTACCAAGCCCAGGTGATGTCCCCCCCTGATCCCATGCCCAGGGCAGAAGATGTGGTCCCACAGAACTTCTTAAGAAGAGTTTCAAATGCTGATTCATGGGTATTCAGAAATCAAACGTATTTGCCATTTCCGCCCTAAGGCAAAAGTGCCCCCCACAGTATTGTGTAGGATAATTTATAAGATCTTAAACTAATTACCCAGCTCCAACTCTGCTGAGTTCGTGAGCAGTGAAGATTGCTTGGTCTTATTGTGACCTCCTCCATCCATGATCCTTTTGTACAACCAAATGAATTCAGCTTGCTCTGAGCAGAGGTACTGGGTGTGATTGTGAGGGTTGTGAACCGACCAAGTGTGTTAGGTCTTGAGGACAGGTGGGGCTGGAATTCCCATCTGGTGCAGAGCTGAGTTTACCTGCTGGGGCCCTTTCATGCCTTTAAATTTTCTCCAAAGTATCTTGTATGTCAGTAGGAATTTTAGGTCTTGATCTAGATTCTTCCTTAATTCTATGAAAAGTGCATTTTTCTAGTTCTATCCTCTTTCTCTGTCCAGGGCCAAGTAAAGACCTCCTCTTTGGTCACTAAGGAACTTAGAAGCCCCCAGGCTGTAGGAGGAGACCACTTAAACCTTCCTTAAAAAATTCTGCTTTTGCCCTCTTTACAGAGGATTCCACACCTGCTCCCCCAAACCTGAGTCATTTCCATTTCATGTGTTTTTTCTCATATTCCCTTGCTAGCTATGCTATTATTTAATATTTTAAAATAAAAAGTCCTTTTAAAACCTAGATCAGCATACATAGTAAGAAAATACATACATACATACGCACAATTTGAAACTATTAATGGAAAATAGGAATTAATTGCCATAAGGAAGTGGTGACTGTGAGAGTAGGTACCATGCTATGAAAATCAAATACTAACATTCAATTCTAAATTCTTTTACCTGAAGACTGAGTTCAAGGCCCACCATCTATTAGAGCAAAGAATTATAAGCATTATAGAAATTTTAAGGACCCATTCATGCCAAACTGAGGTTTTTTCTTTGGAAGAACAGAAAGCCAATTGAAGAAATAGCTTTCTCTCTGTGTGTATGTGTGTTTTATTTGAGTATAGATGACACACAATGCTACGTTAGTGTTAGATATGAAGCATAGAGATTCAACATGTCAATACGTTATGCCATGCTCACCAAAAATTTAGCTACCCTCTGTCACCATACACTATTATAATATCATTGACTATATTCTCTATGCTTTTACTATTACATATATATTCATATATATATATCAATATATATTACCTTTTATTCTTGTGACTTAATAACTGGAAGCCTGTGTCTCCCTCTCCCCTTCGCACATTTTGTCCATCCCCTCCCCACTCTTCTCTCTGGCAACCATCATTTTGTTCTCTGTATTTATAAGTCTGATTCTGTTGTTTGTTTACTCATTCGTTTGGTTTTTAGATTCCACATATAAGTAAAATCATATGGTATTTGTCTTTCTCAGTCTGACATATTTCACTTAGCATAATACCCTCTAGGTCCATCCATGTCATCACACATGGCAACACCTCATCTTTTTTTTTAATGGGTGTGCAATATTCAATTGTATATATACCATATCATCTTTATCCATGCATCTATGAGTGGATACTTGGGTTGCTTCCATATCTTGGCTATTGTAAATAATGCTGCAATACACAGGGGTACATATATCTTTTTGAATTAGTGCTTTTGTTTTCTTTGGGCTAAGTGACCACTAGTAGAATTATTGGATCATATAGTATTTCTATTTTTAATTTTTTTGAGGAGAAAGTCTGTACTGTTTTTCACTGTGGCTAAACCAATTTACATTCCCACTAACAGTTCATGAGGATTCCTTTATCTCCTTTTCTCCTCACCAACATTTATTTCTTTTTTATTTGAGCTATTCTGACAAGTGAAAAGTGATATTTCATTGTGGTTTCGAATTGTATTTCCCTGATGATTAATGATGTTGAACATGTTTTCATGTGTCTGTCGGCCATTTGTATGCCTTCTTTGGAAAAATGTCTATTCAATTCCTCTGCCCATTTTTTTAGGATTTATTTTTTTAATTCTTTAAAAGGATTTATTTATTTATTCCAGAGGTGGGGGGAGGAGGGGCAGGGGTAGAGGGAAAGAGAGTCTCAGGCAGATTCCACACAGAGCACGGAGCAGGACATGGGGTTCAGTCTCACAGCCCTGAGATCACGACCTGAGCCAAAACCAGGAGTTGGATGCTTAACTGCACCACCCAAGCACCCCAAGATTTATTTATTTTAGAGAAACGGGGGGTGGGGCAGGGTAGGGGCAGAGGGAGAGGGAGAGAATCTCAAGCAGAATCTGTCAGAGCCTGATGCAGGGCTCGATCTCATGAACCTGAGATCATGACCTGAGCCAAAATCAAGAGTCAGACTGAGCTTAACCGACTGAGCCACCCAGGCGCCTCTCTGCTCATTTTTAATCTAATTGTTTTTTGGTGTTCATTTGAGTTGTATCAGTTCCTTGTATATTTTGGATATTAGCCCCTTACCAGATATATCATTTGCAAATATCTTCTCCCTATTCAGTAAGTTGCTTTTTGTTTTGTCAATGGTTTCCTTCACTGTGCAAAAGCTTTTTATTTTGGTGTATTCCCGAGTTTATTTTTGCTTTTGTTTCCTTTGCCTCAGGAGACATATTTAGAAAAATGTTGCTATGGCTGGTGTCGAAGAAATTATTGCTTGTGCTCTCTTCAAGGATTTTTATAGTTTTAGGTCTCACATTTAGGTCTTTAACCTATTTTGAGTTTATTTTTGTGTATCGTGTTAAAAGGTGCCAGTTCCATTCTTTTGCATGTAGCTGTGCAGTTTTCCCAGCATCATTTATTGAAGAGATTGTCATTTCCCTGTTGTATATTCTTGCCTCCTTTATCATAGATTAATTTGCCATATAATTGTGGGTTTATTTCTGGGCTCTCTTTTTTTCTGTTCTATTGATCTATGTGTCTACTTTTGTGACTGTATCATACTGTTTTGATTACTATAACTTTGTAATACATCTTGAAATCTAGAAGTGTGATACTTCCAGCTCTGTTCTTGCTCAAGATAATTTTGACTATTTAGGGTCATTTGTGGTTCCATACAAATTTTAGTATTATTTGTTGTAGTTCTATGAAAAATGCTGTTGATATTTTGATAGGGGTTGCATTAAATTTGTAGATTGCTTTGGGTAATATGAACATTTTAACAATTTTAACCTTCTAATCCATGAGCATGGGAAATGTTTCCATTTGTTTCTGTCATCTTCATTTTCTTTCATCAGTGTTTTATAGTTTTCAGAGTACAGTTCTTCTACCTCCTTGGTTAAGGTATTTTATTCTTTTTGGTGCAATTGTAAATGAAATTGTTTTCTTAATTTCTCTTACTGCTACTTTGTTATTAGTGTATGCATATGCTATCAATTTCTGGGTATTAATTTTATATCCTGCAACTTTACTGAATTAATTTATAACTTTTCATAGTTTTGTGGTGGAAAATTTAGGGTTTTCTATATATAGAATCATGTCATCTGCATATAGTGACAGTTTAACTTTTTCGTTACCAATTTAGATGCCTATCATTTCTTTGCCTTGTCTGTATCTATGACTTTTAGTACTGTGTTGAATAAAAGTGGTGAGAATGGACATCCTTGTCTTCCTCCTGATCTTAGAAGAAAAGTTCTCAGTTTTTCACCATTGAGTACGATGTTAGCTGTGGATTTCTCATATAGGGCCTTGATGTTGAGCTATGTTCCCTCTAAACTCACTTTGTTGAAAGTCTTTATAATGAACAGATGTTGAATTTTGTCAAATGCTTTTCCCACATCTAATGAGATCATCACATGATTTTTTTGATGTGTTGTATCACATTGATGGATTTGCAAATACTGAGCCATCCTTGCATCCCTGGAATAAATCCCACTTGATCGTGTTGTTGAATGAGGTTTGCTAATATTTTGTTGATTTTTGCATCTAGGTTCATCAGGGATATTGGCCTGTAGTTTTCTTTTTTTCTTTCTTTCTTTCTTTCTTTCTTTCTTTCTTTCTTTCTTTCTTTCTTTCTTTCTTTCTTTCTTTCTTTCTTTCGTGGTGTCTGTGTCTCATTGTGGTATCAAGGTAGTGCTGGCTTCATATAATGTATTTGGAAGGCTTCCTTTTTCTTCCATTTTTTGGAATGGTTTGAGGAGAATAGGTATTAACTCTTCTTTAAATGTTCGGTAGAATTCACCCGTGAACCTATCTGGGCCTAGACTTTTATTTTTTGGTAGTTTTTTGATTACTGATTTAATTTTGTTACTAGTAATTGGTCTGCTCAGATTTTCTATTTCTTTCTGGCTAGGTTTTGGAAGATTGTATGATTCTAGGAATTTATGCATTGCTTCTAGGTTGTATAATTTGTTGGCATATAATTTTACATCATATACTATTATAATCCTTTGTAGTTCTGTGGTGTCAGTTGTTACTTCCATTTTGCTTCTGATTTTATTTATTTAGATCCTTTCTCTCTCTCTTTCTCTGATGTGGCTGGCTAAGAGTTTATCAATTATTGTTTACCTTTTCAAAGAATCAGCTCTTGGTGTCATTGATTTTATATATATGTGTGTGTAAATTGAGTCTGTCATTTCTTTCTGTTCTTATTTTTATTATTTCCTTCCTTCTACTCACTTTGATCTTTATTTGTTCTTCTTTCTCTAGTCCCTTTAGGTGTAAGGTTAAATTGTTTATTTGAGTTATTTCTTGTTTCTTGAGGTAGGCCTGTATTGCTATATATTTCCCGCTTAGAACTGCCTTTGCTTCATCCCGAAGATTTTGGACCATTGTGCTTTTATTTTCATTTGTCTCCATGTATTCTTTGATTTTTTTCATTGACCCATTGGTTATTTAGTAGCATGTTGTTTAGCTTCCACATATTTGTGTTTTTTGTTTTTCTCCTTGTGATTGATTTCTAGTTTCTTACTGTTATAGTTGGAAAAGTTGCATAGTATGATTTCAGTCTTCTTAAATTTATTGAGACTTGTTTTGTGGCCTAACATGTGATCTCTTCTGGAGAATGCTCCATGTGCCTGTGAAAAGAATGTGTATTCTGTTGTTTGGGGATGAAATGTTCTGTATTTATCTGTTATGTCCATCTGGACTAATGTGTTGTTTAAAGGCACTGTTTGTTTACTCATTTTCTGCCTGGATGATATATCCATTGATGTAATTGGGGTGTTAAAGTCCCCTACTATTACTGTATTACCATGCATTTCTCCTTTATGTCTATTAGTATTTGTTTTATGTATTTAGGTGCTCTGATCTTGGGAGCATAGATATTTATATTTATTATATCCTCTTGTTGGATTGATCTCTTTATCATTATGTAATGCCTTCTTTTGTCTTTTGTTAATCTTTGATTTTTTAAAAAGATTTTATTTATTTATTTGAGAGAGAGAGAGATTGCGAGAATGACTGGGAGGAGGGACAGAGGGAGAAGCAGACTCCCCGCTGAGCAGGAAGCCCGATTTGGGACTTGATCCCAGAACCCTGGGATCATGACCTGAGCCAAAGGCAGACGCTTAACCGACTGAGCCTCCCAGGTGGCTGCAGAAGCTGTTCAATTAGCCCTCAGTTTTTCCTTCAGGAGGACTTGATCTTTAAATAGTTTTAATCTGGTGTGATCTGTGGAGAAGGTAAATTCAGGGTCTTCCTAGGTTGACACCTTGGACCAGAAGCTCCTCTTTGTGTTTTTATTTATTTATTTATTTATTTTATTTTATTTTAGTATGTTAATCACCATACATTACATCATTAGTTTTCAATGTAGTTTTCCATGATTCATTGTTTGCATATAACACCCAGTGCTCCATTCAGTACGTGCCCTCTTTAATACCCATCACCAGGCTAACCCACCCCCCCACTCCCCTTCCCTCTAGAACCCTCAGTTTGTTTCTCAGAGTCCATAGCCTCTCATGGTTCGTCTCCCCTTCCGATTCCGCCCCCCTTCATTTTTCCCTTCCTGCTATCTTCTTCTTTTTTTTTTTTTAACATATAATGTATTATTTGTTTCAGAGGTACAGGTCTGTGATTCAACAGTCTTACACAATTCATAGTGCTCACCATAGCACATATCCTCCCTGATATCTATCACCCAGCCACCCCATCCCTCCCACCCCCAACCACTCCAGCAACCCTCAGTTTGTTTCCTGAGATTAAGAATTCCTCATATCAGTGAGATCATATTATACATATCTTTCTC
>NC_138369.1:34467776-34520623 GCF_054177405.1 Leptonychotes weddellii
TCGCCTCGGATTCACTTCTCCGCACGTCCTACCTTCCAGAAAGTGGTCGCTTTTCTGTTCAGAGAGTTGTTGCTATTCTTTTCTTCGATCTCCTGTTGAGTTTGTAGGTGTTCAGAATGGTTTGATCCCTATCCAGCTGAATTCCTGAGAGGAGACGAAATCCAGGTCTCCTACTCCTCCGCCATCTTGCTCCGCCCCCAGTCCTTTCGGTTTTCTATTATTTCTGTGCTGATCTTTGGGCTTAGGGGGTTTGTTTCTTTGCATTAATGTGAGTTTTGCGTCATCCTGGAGGGCGCTACTATTTAGTAGTTTAAAAAAAATACTCTTAAAATTACACTTCAATTTTTCCTCACACTTCTTAATTCCAAATTCTAAATCTCATTATTCTGTTTAGAAATCTCACATTTTAGCAATCTCATTAATGGGGATTTTGTTCACTATTTGAGCTCATTTATTAAACTTAGTTAATTAAGCCTTTTTAAATATTTTAAACTTAATTAGCTGACTATTCAATTTCCCTTTTAAGAACTTCATTTTATTCAGTTGTATGAGTTTTCTTTTTTCTTTTGACTCTTTAGAGTGGTTCTTTTTATTTTATTTAAATTCAATGAATTAACATATAGTGTATTATTAGTTTCAGAGGTAAAGTTTAGTGATTCGTCAGTTGTATGTAACACCCAGTGCTCATTATATCTCATGCTCTCCTTAATGTCCATCACCCAGTTACCCCATCTCCCTGTCTCCCTCCCCTCCAGCAACCCTCAGTTTGTTTCCTATAGTTAAGAGTCTCTTATGGTTTGTCTCCATTCTGATTTCAACTTATTTTTCCCTCCCTTCCCCTATGATCCTCTGTTTTGTTTCTTAAATTCCACATATGAGTGAAATCATATGATAATTGTCTTTCTCTGATAGACTTATTTTGCTTAGCATAATACCCTCTAGTTTCATTCACGTTGTTGCAAATGATAAGATTTCATTTTTTGATGGCTGAGTAATATTCCATTGTGTGTGTGTGTGTGTGTGTGTGTGTGTGTGTGTATGTGTATCAGTATCATGTCTGCTTTATCCATTCATCTGTCAATGGACATCTGGGCTCTTTCTGTGTTTTGGTTATTGTGGAAATTGTATGAGTTTTCAAAACTTTCCAAGTACTCAAGCAGTTCATATAACTCTAATAAATTAAACTTATATAAATATGGTGAGTCTTAAGATCTCTTAAATGTTACAATACTGTTTTGAAAATAGATCACAATTGCAAACTCGAGTTAGTTGAGTGTGTATCTCAAACAGGAATTTATAAAGGTGTTTGATTAACTCAATCAAACTTACTTTTCTCAAAAAATTTCTGTAAGAAAATAAGCACAGATTTTCTTTCTTTTTTTTTTTTTAAGATTTTATTTATTTATTTGACAGAGAGAGGCACAGCGAGAGAGGGAACACAAGCAGGGGGAGTGAGAGAAGGAGAAGCAGGCTTCCCACCGAGCAGGGAGCACCTGAGCCGAAGGCCGATGCTTAACCGACTGAGCCACCCAGGCTCAGATTTTCTAATGTAAAAAAGGTCATATGGGTTTGTTGCTCACAGACATTCCTTTACTTAATTCTAAATATTTAAAAGATGCTTACCCAGGTAACAGATGCCTTTTCAAAAATTGGGGGTCTGCCTTTCTCCAACCAAATGTGAGCTCATTTCTCAGGTTCCTAAAATTTCCCAGTGACCAGATATACCAGCTGGAATACAGATTAGCTTCATGTCATGTATCTGATTTAGCACACTTTGTATATTTGTTAGTCTATACCAAGGTCTCCATAATCCAGGCTACTGATCCTACAGATCCACTCAGACTCTGTCAGATTTTGCAGTTCTCCGACCTTTAAAATACTTGAACTTGATAGACCTCTGCGCTTAAAATCATATAGATTCTTATTGATATTAAAATTGTATCTGATTGGCTTCTCTACATCAAAAGGCTGTTTTTGACTCATGAATACTATGATGAGCGGAATTGTGTCCCCCAAAAAACCCGTACTTCAAAATGTAATCTTATTTAGAGAGTCGGTCTTTACAGAGGTAATTAAATTAAAATGGGATTATCAGGGTGGGTCCTAATCCTATAGGACTCGTATCCTTATAAATGGAAAGCTTGGACACAGAGACAGACATATACAGAGGGAAGACAATGTGAAGATGGTCCTGTGGCGTTGGAGAGATGGAGTCAGGACTGGCTGATGCATCTACAAGGCAAGGAGCTCATGAGCCTCAGCAACTGAGAGAGAGAGAGAGAGAGGCATGAAACAGATCCTTCCCTAGCACTTGCCAAGGGGGCATGGCCCTGCCAAAACCTTGATTTAAAACTTTTGGCCTCCAAAACTGTAAGACAATAATTTACTGTGGTTTTAAGCCACTCTGTGATGCATTGTTATGGCAGTCATAGGAAACGAATCCATGTACTGAGGAGATCATTCCTATGACATTTTGTTCCTGCAACTGGAAAGATTTACCTCAGCTTCAGAGTAAATTGACGCCATCTTGTTTTTTTTTTTTTTTTTTTTTAAAGATTTTATTTATTTATTTGCAAGAGAGAGAATGAGAGACAGAGAGCATGAGAGGGAGGAGGGTCAGAGGGCGAAGCAGACTCCCTGCCGAGCAGGGAGCCCGATGCGGGACTCGATCCCGGGACTCCAGGATCATGACCTGAGCCGAAGGCAGGCTCGTAACCAACTGAGCCACCCAGGCGCCCGACGCCATCTTGTTTTTAAAAATCACCTCTACTTCACCCAGCCCTTTGTTCTTGTTGCTGTCTCCTCCTATGTCACCTCCTCAGAGAGGCCTTCCCTGACCACCCCATTGGAAGTAGCAGTGTCCTCTCTTACTCTTCATGACTGACCTCCCTTATGAACTTCTGAATGCTCTTTCCGGCCTGAAGTTGTCCTGTTCAGATATTTGTTCATTGTTTATTTGCTCTCTCCTCTCCCATTCCTCTAGGACATGAGTTCCAAAAAACTAAGGACCTCACCTGAATTGTTACCTGCTGTATCACTGGTCTCTAGAACAGTTGCATGGTACATAATAGGAATCTGACAAATATTTATCCAGTGGCTGAGCTTAGAGCAAGTTCAAGATAATAAAATACTTCCTGACCAATAGTTCTTCCCTCACTACTTTAAGTTCTTCCCCTTCTTTTCCCTTTTCCCTGGAAGATGCCAGTGGAAAACCTAACTCCCCCCGCTTCTCCCTCCCGCATCTCCCTTTCTTCCTCTTCCTTTCTTCTTTTCCACTCTCTCTCTTTTTATTGCTACTTCCATCACAAGAAGCATCTTCTACGTCCTAGGCATTGTGCTAGCTATCAGTAGGCTTCAGGCTGAATGGGGACATGACCAAATTTGTGTTTAAAAGAGACCATCTTGACTGCCTCCAGGAGGAAGCACACATAGGATGCACAAGACTGAATTGGGGGGACCAGTTAAAAGACAATGGCAGGGACACTGCTGAAAATGCTGGTGGCTCAGACGTTTTGTACCCCCCCCCATTTTAACAGTCAGCCATTGTGTCAAAGACACTTCATGGTTGTCAAGCGAAGGCATCTCCTCATGTGCTCTATGCAGCCAGGTCATAGCACTTGGCATAACCTTCTTGGAAAGGGTGTCTCTCAAAATAAAAAAGGACTTCGCAGTGCCTCATGTGGGATGGTTAGATAATGAAAGAATGGCACAGAAGTGCAAAGATGGTTCTGCTAGGAAGTTGACTGCAGGCTGGTTGTGATAGTCACACACGGGCAACAGTTTAGATGGCCCTTTCCATGGCGCGACTGAATGCACGTGCACCCATGTGGTGGTACATTCTGCAGCTCTGAACAGTGATGATGCAGATATTTATTCAAGGACATGGGAGAATGTCTGCAGTATCTTTTTTTGGGGGGAAAACAAGTTTACAGAAATTATAATCCTATTTCTGTAAATAAAGACAAGTGTGCTCTGGCTTTCAGGAAAACATGGAAATGCTTCTTTGAGTATTTTCTTATGTAGGAAACTGTAAACTGGCTCTCACTCAAGCATGAGGAAAAGAAAGGAACTGTTTGGGGGATGGTGTAGGTGGTCTCTTGCTGAGACCCAGGGCTGAGGCAAAGTGACCTCATGAGGTTACTCTCCCTCATGCTCTTGGTATTAGGACTATCCTTAAATGCGAAAGGAAATCCTAAAAGACATTTACTTGTTCATTTAAAGCAGTGCCCGCAATGTCATGAGTACTCAGCAGGCCATGTAGATAATGGCAAAGGGGGCTGGCTCTTCAGTGAGCCCTGAGGGTGCACCCCAGCTCTGAGTGGGACTTGAATGGGTCACTGAGCGTTGCTGAAGGTTGATATCCTTGCTAGTGCAAAGGCACATATCTCAGAGGGTTTTCTAAAGAGCCAGCTGAGATTCCAATTTTAGCTCAATGCTTGGCACATCTTAGGTATTCGGTAAATGTTGAGAAACTGTTATTGCTATTCTCTAAGTATGTGCCTGCTCCCAGACATCTGACATGTTCTCCTTGAATTTGATTGACTTTTACACCCTTGGGGACCACATTCAAGAAAAGATGGTGGAGAGATAAAAGCACTGGGGTGTAAGTAAAAGGCCTGGTTCTTTTGAACTCTTGGTTTTCCATGAACCCTCTGTGTGACCTTTAGTACCACTGAGCTCCACTAGGCTGCGTTTCTTTAACTTTAGAGACAGAAGGTTAGGCTGAACCAGCTTCCATCTCTATAAATCTAAGACTGCATGATCTAAGGCCCTGATAAAACCCACGTGACTCTCTTGTTGAGACTTCCAGGTAGAGACCCTTATCTGTGTGCCCTCGGCTGGAAGGGATCTTTACTGAACTAATAAGAAAGAGTTCTGTTTCTATTTGCTTTCTGACCCCATTGTACCAGCTGATAGGCCTACATAATGTTGTTATCAACAATTTATGGTCACCTCAATGCCATGCTTTTATCAGCAAAGCTAATCACATTTTAAGCTTTTTGAGCTTTTCTCCTTCAAATAATTGCTTGGCTTTACTGTCTAACAAATCTTTAAATGATAGTTTGATTCTTTGATGCAGGAGAGCTGGAAGATGGTTCTGGTAAATTCCAGCGATTTCTACTCCAAAGAGAGTCCTATTAAAAGAAAATGGCAGTGACACACTTTTTCTTTCTTTGCAAGGTGCTGTGGGCTTTGACTCTAGCCAGCTCAATATTGGCTGACTTATTGCTTTCTCTTCTGTGGGTGTCTCTAAAATTATCCGTAATTCAAAGTTTATTACCAGAATTTCCCAATTAAGTTTCTTAGTGAGTTGTTCTCAGAGATGTGATTGATTGGGTATTGTGAAAAGAAATACAAGAAGAAAAAAAAAGATTGCAATGAAATAAAACTGGAGTCTTTGTAGATTATATTTCTTTCTTTTTTTGGAGACTTATAAAGTCCCTTGTCGTATCAAAGTCACTAAAACATCCTGTAGTCAAGAAACTGTTTCCACATAGTTTAATCCACCATTTTTGTGAAGGACATTTTGTGTGTGTGTGTGTGCGTGTGAATGACTATTGTGTTATAACACTTATTAGCATCTGTCCCAGAAAATACTCTAGATTGTGCTGTTGGTCCTTTGAGCAGAATTGATCCCTAATTGTAGCTTCTATTTATAAGAGTTCTTGAAAAGCATTTGACCTTTACCACCAATTACCTAGCTAAGGGGTGGCTGCATGAGTTATCTTTGTGGAGGTTCACTGGCTCTCCCTCCTTCCCTACCACATTGCGTGCACCCTTTGGGTTCTATGAGATGTCTTCTCAGCCTAGCTTCTTAGGCCTTTATGTAGTGGACTTAGGCTTCCAGGATCAGAGGTGAGGGGAGCATAACCTCCTCTTGCTCCAGCCCCCTACCTTTCTAGGAGCTCTGGGGCAGGCTGGAAGTCAAACGGCTCTTCTGGCTCCTGAAATCCCGGTTCTTCTATGCCTTCTTGTTCTTCTGTCATTGGGAATCTGGGCTGTCTGCTTCCTGTCTTTGCCTCATCTTCCTCCCACTTGCTGACCCAAGGGTAGGTCTGTACTTGCCTCTTTTGAGACTGGCTCTGATTTTATTTTTGAAAATAGCCACTTAGAAAAAGCAGGCAGTGATCCTATTTGAAAGAAACCAAGAGCATTAGGAAACTTCCCCATAAAGAGAAACCCAGGTAGACATTTTGCCCCTGTTGTATGCTTGAGTGTGCTAGTTCACTAGGGCTGATATGACAAAGTACTACACACTGAGTGGTTTAAACAACAGATATTTATTCTCTCACTGTTTAGGCTAGCTGTCCAAAGATCAAGATGTAGGTAGATTTGGCTGCTTCTGAGAGCTGAGGGAGAAAATCTATTCCACATCCACTTCCTAGCTTCTGGTGGCTTGCTGGCCATCTTTGGCATTCTCTGACTTGTAGATGTGTCAGTTTGTTCTCGGCCTTCATCTGCACACGGTGTTCTCCCCGTGTTTGTGTCTGACTCCGGATTTCTCCCTTTCATGAGGACATCGGTCAGATTGGATTAGAGCCCACCTCATTTTAACTTGATTACCCCTATAAAGACTCTGTCTTTAAATAAGGTCACATTCTGAAGTGCTGGGGGTCCGGACTTCAACCTATGAATTTGGGGGGGCCCAGTTTGAACCATAACATTGAGCGTTAGGGAACACCAGAGTAGTGATGATACCATGGCATCCTCCACTCCTGATGGAAAGCTGGAGCAAGGGGGCTGTTGCCATTACCTTGCCAAGACCTGTGGGAGGCTGTGGTTTACACATCAGCAGGAACATCAAACATTCTGTATCTTTCTTTTGTTTAATGCTTATAGAGCATCAAGCAAGTTTATATAAATTATCTCATTAAATCCTTAGAGAACTACCCCACTCCCCTTAGCCTCCTGACGAACTCCTCCTGACACCTGCCCTCATTTCTCTGACAGAATCTCCAGTCCCTTCCCTCCTGTTTTCCTGCCCCAGCCCTACAGGCATTCTTGCTGTTCCTTGAACTTACCATTGCATTTGGTGTCTCCTCTGCCTGGCGTGCCCACCACTCATCCCATTCCCACAGTCCTCCCTCCTCATTCTTAGCTCCGTTCAAATGGCACACATCATCAATGAGGCCTTTGTTGACCATTCTGTTTAAAATGACAGTATCTCCCTACCTTACCCCTTCCTTGCTTTATTTTTCTCTGCAGCACCTATCATCAAAAGCACTCTATGATTTTCTTTTTTGTTGTTGTTTATTGTCTGTCTCTCTGCATTGGAAAATAAGCTCCAAGAAGGCAAGGATTTGTTTTCTGTTTTGTTCACTTGGTAGCCTTAGCCCATCAAATAACATTTAACCTACCATAAGGGTTCAGCATATATCTCTTTAACAAATGGATGAGTGATTGGAGTAAGTGTTAATATCCAAAATCACAGACAAGGAAATAAATTAAGAGTGCTAAAGACCAAGAACACACAGAGATGGGTGTTGGGCCCACAATTAAAACTCATACTCGTAGAGATACATAAATCAAAACTACATTGGGGTATCACCTCACCCCATTGAGATGGCCACCATCAACCAGACAGACAGTAAGTTTTGGGGAGGATATGGAGAAATTGGAGCCCTCCAGCACTGTGGTAGGATTTTAAGATTGTACAACTGCTGGGGAAAACAGTGTGGTGGTTCCTCAAATAATTAAGATGATAACTACCGTATGACCCAGCAATTCCACTCCCGGATATACATCTGAAAGAGTTGAAAGCATGGCCTCGAAGAGATATTCACACACCCATGTTCACAGCAGTGCTATTCTCAAGGGCCAAGAGGCAGAAGCAACTCCACTGTCCGTTGACAGATAAATGGATTAAGAAAATGTGATGTATATGTACAATGGAATATTGTTCAGCCTTAAAAAGGAAGGAAATTCTGACATATCCTATACTATGGATGAATCTTGAAGACATTATAGTAAGTGAAATAAGATAGTCACAAAAAGATAAATGCTGTAGGATTCCATTTTTATGAGGTACCTCAACTAGAGACAGAAAGTAGAGGGGGTTTAACAGGCCCCGTGTCGGGAGGGTGGCCAGCGGGGTGGCAAGGCACATTCTTGTTTAATGGGTATTGAGTTTCAGTGTTACAGATGAAAAAAGTTCTGGAGATCCGTTTCACAACAATGTGAACATACCTGACACTGATCTGCACACCTAAAAATGGTTAAGATGGTAAAAAATTAATAATGACAGTTATTATTTATATAACATTGAATTTAAACAAAAATATTAGCTCAATGGAATAAAATGAAGGAGGGTTGCATTGCAGGAAATGGCAACTAATGAACACAGAAGGAATGTAAAAAGACCAGGCCAAAATGACCCATGCCCTACAGCCTCCTGGGGTGTTACCTCTTGGGTGTGCCTCTGGGTGCGGGCCAAGGTCTGTATCAAATGGTCATGACCTCAGCAAGAGCTGTCTCTGGTCAGAACCAGGAGAGACTGGCTCTGGGCCTTAGCATGAAACCAAATAATGCCATCCAAGGCTCAGAGAGTGCCTTTGCCTGCACAAAGAGGATTCCTTCCCCCAAGGGGAATCCAATATCAGGGAGGTAAGCAGAGGCCGCGTAGAAAAGTCAAGGGTGAATGCATTTGCTCTGTCCCCGGCAGAGGCTCTTGTACCATCACAGCCTGGCCATCCCCTAGAACATGCTGGTGGATTGTTGAGGGAGTCTCTCAGAGCAGTTAGGGCAGGAACTCTAGAAGAGCTTGCACTGGGTAAAAGTCGAAAATAGGACCTAAAAAATGTCTGTAAACACTACATACCCAGGAAGTTGTTTTTCCACCACGGATTAAAAGATGGGACGCTCGGGGAGGGGAGAAATGGCCCCTCAGGGAATGTCGGAGGCAGGGGTGTGCCTGAGAATGGCTGGCATGCAGGCATGGGGGGCATCTCTAGGGACACCTCAGGCCTCATCGGACAGAACCAGAGCCTCCACCTGCCTCCCGGAGCTGTGCCCGTGCGGGTGTAGGTAAGGCCGCTCACACCCTCACGGCCTGAGGAAAGCAGTTTGCCAGAATGCTTGTTGGCAGCTGGGGCTACAGGGAAGGAGAAAGAGCCATGTTTTTTGAAATCATGGTCTCACGAGGAGTCCTTAAGTGTGGATGGTGGTGGTTAATTTTATGTGTCAGCTTGACTGGGTAGGCCATGAGGTGCTCAGATACTTGGTCCAATGTTATTCTGGGCACTTCTGAGCATTTTTGGATGAAATTAGCATTTGAAGTGCTAGATTAAATAAAGCAGATTGCTCTTACCAATGTAGGTGGGCCTTGTTCAATTCATTGAAGTCTTGGGTAGAACAAAAAGGCTCACCGTCCTCAAGTAAGAGAGTTCTTATTGTCTGATGGTCTTTGTACCAGGTCATTAGCTGTTTTCCTGCCTTCAGACTTGAACTGAACCAGTAGAAATTCCTGGGTCTCAACTTGTCAGCCTTTGGACCGGAACCAAACCACCTGTCCTTGTGGGTCTCCAGCTTGCCCACTCACCCTGCAGATCTTAGGATTCTCCTGCCTCCATAACCACGTGAGCCCATTCCTTATAATTAGTACCCGCCCCCCAAAGATACATATGTGTACACACACACACACACACACACACACGTCCCATTGGTTCAGTTTCTCTGGAGAACCTTGACCAGTGCATGTCCTAAGCTAGGAGTTAGAAACCTATGACCCATGAGCCAAATCCAGCCTGCACCTGTTGTTGTACGGCCCATGAATTAAGAATGGTTTTACCATAAATATTTGGAATCAATGTGATGACAGGAACCCTAACTTTGAACCCCAAGTAAGCAAAATATCTCACCATCCTTGCATTCTTCTCATTAGTAGGCCCATATTACTAATGATAACACATACTTGGAAATTCATCAATAAAAAATAATGGAAATCTGTTTTCTCTCCCTCCCCCACTTTTTTTTCCCCAAATGTAAGCTTGTGCCCAGTGTGGGGCTTGAACTCATGACCCCGACATCAAGAGTCACATGCTCTACCAATTGAGCCAGCCAGGTGCCCTATTTTTTCTCTTCTTATATAAGTATCCAGTTAACATTCTTGATTTTGTCTCTTGACCCATACATACTAAAATATTTACTATCCAATCTTTAATTAAATAGTTTGCTGACCTCTTACCTGAATTCTAAGCTTCTGCTCTAAGTGCAAAAATTATGGGTACCTTAAAGACATCCAACACAATTTTTTTTTACTTCTTAAATTTTAAAAAGTATCTCTTAATATTCCGTTAATTTTTAACATTAAAAAATGACATCAAAGAAACGCTCCCGGCTTCTTCCATGTCTGCCTGGCTGCTGGCTTTGTGCGCTGCCACACTTGGAACTAGGCTGGGTACTGATGATGAAGTATCCACATTAACTTGTCCCAACCCCTTCCCCTGGCTCCAGGCAGCTTGAATCACTACCACTGCGTTCGTCACTGCTTTCTCTCATTTGCTGCCCTCCTTATGACGCCCCCTTGAATGTGTCTGGGAGCGTGCTTTGTTCATGGTGGAAATGAGGACAGGGCTAGCTTCAGAATGCCCTGGTGAAAGTCGCAGCTGCTGCACACTGCCCAGGTTCTCCAGCCTGGCCTACTGGGGTGACACCTGGGAGCCTTCTTGTCCAGGGTCACGGAGAGGTCATTCTGACAGGAGAACAGAGCAGGCTCTGCCAATGATGGCCTTGTCTGCAGCATGGCACTGCATGGTGGGCTCTGCGTGCATGCCCGAACAAGAAAGGTGGTCATGCTCACAGAGAGGTCAGGTCTTTCGTCTGCTAGGGAAGCTCAGAGGAGACCTAGTCTTGCGTTCCTTGGAGAAGTGAGACTCTGGACCCCAGAGTCAGAGATGGGACTCTTGACCTGCAAAGCATGGCTTGTCTGGTTTTGAAGGAAGTTTTTTCCTACCCCAGGACTTTTACACTTGGCTCTTACAGTTGGCTTAGAACATTCTTACCCACACTCTTTGCATGGCTGAGTCTTGCTCAGCTTGCTCAAACTTTAGATCTCAGGTTAAATATTTAGAGAGGTCTTCTCTGATAACCCAGCTTAAAGTATTGTATCCCCCCCCCCCGTTGTTCATTTATTTACCATACTTTATAAAGTGTCCCATATGTCCAGGAACTGTTCTGAGGATTAGAAGTAAAAAAACAAAACACCCAAGTGGTCAAAATCCCTGCTTATTTGTAGTGTTTGTCAAACTTCAGCGTGCACCTGAGTCATTTGGAGGGCTTGTAAAACAGATGCTTTGACTCCTGAGTGTCTGAATCAGGCAGTCTTGGTGGGGCCTAAGAATTTGCATTTCTAGCAATACTCCAGGTAAGGCTGGGGCTGCTGGTCCAGGGACTCCACTTTGAGAACCACTGGTCTGGTGGGTAATTCTCCTCTCAGACCTATGCCTGTTTCCTTATCATGATTTGCTAGTCTTTTTCTTTCTTTGTTTACTTGACTTTTTTTTTCTGAATGGGTACTCTTCGAGGGAGGATCATCTCTGCCTTGTCTCCAACGTAGCCCTGGGACCTAGCAGAGTGACCAGCACATAGTAGGTGCTCCGTAGATACTTAGAAGAGGGAAGGCCAGCAGGCAGCAAGAAAAAAACCTCTCATTGCTCTTCCTCCCTGCGTATACCCCTCTTAATTTAGCCACTTCCATTATCCATGAGAAATCTGGAGGGACAAAGAGCACCTGAGTGAGAGGGAGACAAATCATCCCCAATGAGAACTTCATGTACTCAGTCAGATTACTTCAGTGAAAGCAGCACTTTATGATACGGGGTGAGATTGCAGAGTAGGTGAGTGTACAAGAGCTAAGAGTCAGAGACAGAGAGACAGCTGGGGATTATGCAATGGTAGGTGTCCACAAGTAGAGAATGGGTGCTAGGGGGAAGGAAGGATTTTGCAATCGGAGACCCCGTGGCATTTAAGCTGCTGGGCAATCTTTTAAAAAGAGTTCCTAGACTCTGGGCAGTGAGATCATTCTTGCTGGGAGCCATCTTGGTGCCTAGGTTTTCTAGATTAGAGAGAACTCTGTGCTGTGAAATCTCATGAGGGCAACAAGAGGCAAGCCAACCAACTCTACTTCATGCCTGGAGATAGACCCTTGTCCCCTGCAAGTTGCGGTGGAGCCCAAAGTGTCTTTGTAACTTACAACTAGGCACCCTAAGAAGTTTTCGAAAGAATGTTTTGGTATTTGGGACCATTTGCAGTTGTTGATTTCATAAGAGCTACAAAACATCTTAGTCTGTTGTGATTGCTATTTAAAAAAATTACCAAAGACTCGGTGGCTTAAAAACAGCAGAAAATTATTTCTCACATGGTGGAGGCTGGAAGTCCAAGATCAGGGGGCCAGCATGGCTGAGTTCCAGTGAAGGCCCTCTTCTGTGTTGTACGTGGCTGTCTTATTGTTTCCTTACTTGGCAGAAGTGGGGAGGGAGCTCTCTGGGGCCTCTTTTATAAGAGCACTAATCCTATTCATTAGGGCTCTGTCCTCATGAGCTAATAACTCCACAGAGGCCCCATATCCTAATACCATCACCTTGTGGGTTAGGTTTCAACATATGAATTTTAGGGGATACAAATATTTGATTTGTAACACTAAGGTAGGCATGAGTCCCTGCCCAGGCGTGAGCCGTCCGCAAGCCCAGGAGACATTGGTATAATTTATTTCCTCGGCACCTAGATTAATAAAAGCATCCTCAGCTCACATGAAGGGGCACTGGCCTCATTTTGCCTTAGATCCATTCTACCTCAGATCAGAACCAATGTGGTGTCTAATACTGCTTTTGCAAAAAGCGCGATCCCAAATAAATTAAAATCAGCATATATATTCATTTTCTGATTGAGGGAGTGTACATAGTTCTCAACAATGCTTGCAACAACCAATGCTGTCAAGAAGCCAAAGGGAATTTGGCTTGAGAGTTAGAAGACATAAATTATTTTTTAGTTGTGATCTTAATTATGATTATACATATACACACACATCTAAAAATTTACAATTTCAACCATTTTAAGCACACAATTCAGTGCATTAATTATATTCATAATGTTGTATAACCATCACCACTGTTTCCAAAACTTTTCTATCACTCTAAACAGAATACTCTGTATGCATTAAGCAGTAATTCTGCGCCTCTCTCCCCTGGTTCCCTGTGACTACATTTTGGCTTTCTGTCTCTGTGAATTTATTCTATATATTTCATATAACTGGAATGATGCCATATTTGTGCCTTTATGTTTGGCTCAATTCACTTAGCATAATGTTTTCAGTGTTCATCCGTGTTGCGACATTTATCAGATCGCCATTCCTTTTTCATGGCTGAATAATATTCTGCCGCATGCATATACCACATTTGGTTTATTCATCTTTTAATGGACACTTGTGTGGTTTCCATCTTTTGGCTGTTATGAATAGTATTACTTACATGAACATTAGTTTACAAATACCTTTTCAAGTCCCTGCTTTCAGTCTTTCTGTTTTTATACCCAGAAATGAAATTACTGGATCATATGGTAATTCTGTGTATAAAATTTTTTGAGGAAGCACCAAACTGTTTCCCCAGAATGGCTGCACCATTTTACATTCCCGCCAGTAATGTACATACTCTGATTTCTCCACTCCTCACCAACACCTGTTATTTTGTTTTTGTTTTGTTTTGGTTTTGATGGTAGTCATTCTAGTGGATAGGAGGTTGTATCTCCTTGTGGTTTTGATTTGCATTTCCCTAAGGATTAGTGATGTTGAGCATTTTCTCATGTGCTTATTGGCCCTCTGTACATCTTCTGTGGAGAACCTTCTACTGAAGTCCTTTGCCCATTTTTAAATTGGGTTCTCTTCTTGTCATTGAGCTGGATTAAGGTGGGCTCCCAATCCCATATGGTTGGAGATCTTTATGTACTAAGATATTAAACCCTGATCAGACATATGATTTGCAAGTATTGTCTCCAATCCTTTAAGTTGTCTTTCACTCTCTTAATAATGTCCATTAGTGCACAAAGTTTTTAATTTTGATGAAGCCCAATTTATCCATTTTGTCTTTTGTTGTTCATGCATTTGGTATCCTATCTAAGAATCTGTTGCCAAACCAAGGTCATGAGGATGACATGAGATTCTCTGGACGAGGAGATCAAGTCAGTATTTGTCATGACTTTGCTTAAGACAGTACATTGTTTTGTGAATCCCCTGAATTATATACAAAATGTTGTACTTTGTCTGGAGTTTTAAAGGGATCTCTGTGTCCAAGATAGATAACAAGCATCTGGCATGATATCAATTACTGGCTGCTTGTTTTAGAGTTCTGTCTGCTGACATCTCCCAAAGCATTACTCTGAGAGGCAGGTGTCCTGGCTCACCCTGTGGCAAGATCTTGAACATGTTCATTGTATTTGGTAGCGGATCTGTCAGACTTGCACGTCTTCCCTCTTTATATATGCTGAGTGTTCATGAGCTTTTGTGCGTTCTAAGAAAGACATTTATACATAGCCTTGTTTCTAACTGTACGACTCTATGCTTCTTTTGGAGTTATGCTTGATGTTAATTGAAGGAGCGAATTCCAAGCCTGGTTTATAAATTGTACTTGTTCTTAAGGGAAATGGGGTCCTGATACCTTAGGTAGATATTAGAGATGTGACCTTGGTGTAGAGGTGGGAAAAGCAGGAAGGTTAATGGAGTAGAAAATAGAAACAGTTGGCATTCCTGAAAAGGCTGTGTCAAAAAGAGCCAAAAGATTGAAAAGTTGATTACAAAACATTGGTCAAATATAAGCCTCCTCACCAAAGTACTCCTCAGAATGTTGGCTTGGAATCTAGAGAGGGGGCATGAACATGTTCTTAAGGTAACTAAGTCCATCAGTGCTGGTAATGAGGCTCAGGTCATGGTGAAGGTGGCTCTTATTAGAAACTCATTATTTTTTCATTAGAACCAATACCCTTCTCCCCAAGACTCTGCTCTACAACCACATGGGCGGGTTTTGTTCATTCTGGGTAAATGTGAGGCATTTGCAAACCCCATGTTCCTTGTCTTAAATGCCTACTTCTCAGAAAATGGAAAGACTTAGATTATATTCCATTAAGATGTATTTAACTCCTCTGTGCTTCTGGCTCATCATCGCTGAGAAACTTCTCGATGGAGGTGGATGTTTAGTGCCTTTGGAAACTTGTGGCTTCTGCTTAGGACACCTTTGAGATCACTTATGGAAGGAAGAGCTGAATGAGTGGCAGCAGGGGTTAGAAAACCGCCCTCTGATACAGAGTCACCCCGTTAGTTCACACAGCGGGTCATAACCCAAGGGGGGTGTTTCCGAAGGCTGGCTAATCAGAGAAGCTGTGTGGCCCTAAAGCTGCTTAAATTGCCTCCTTCATTATACATTCAGTGGGACTATTTCATCAGGTCAGGTTCTTTATCTCTGGACGGTGGTAAGACCTGGGAGGCAGGGTTTTAGCTGGGGAGGAAGGGAGGAGGATACTTGCTTTTTCTTAGCTCCTGATCTGTGTGTTCAGGATGGTTGATGGAAAAGGCAGTCTTGGAAAGGGAGATATATTCTTATCAATAGTCAACTTGGTGAACTCTGCAGAAGTGAATGGACTAAGCTTGTTAAGTTTATCACCTGCAGTAACATAGAAATGGGAAGCAACAGGGTTACAGACAGATGTATGCCTGAGCTGAAGAAGGGCACAAAATGATCAACAAAGGTCATGTAGATTCTTAGCAACTAAATGTTTGTATGCCCCTCCCCAACCCCAAATTCATGCGTGTTGAAGCCCTAACCCCCAGTGTATGGATATATGGAGATTGAGCCTTTGGGAAGTACTTAAGTTTAGATGAAATCATGAGGGTGGGGTCCCCATCATGGGATTAGTGTCCTTAAAAGAAGAGAAAGAGACCAAAGCTCGCTTGCTCTCCCCACGATGGGGAGACAGCCCTCTACGGGCCAGGAGGAGAGTTGTCACCAGAACCTGATTACGTTGATCTTATACTTTCAGTTTTATACTATACAGTTTTCCAGAACCGTAAGAAATACAATTTCTATTGTTTAAGCTCCAGCTAAGATGCAAACAAGCATCTGGCATCTGCTGAAATATGAGCGTGTCTCAAAGTGAAAATCTATGAGCCCCCTGTCATGGAAATGCTATTTCTAAGCACAGCAATCCAGAAGTTTTGCTTCATTATCATTGATCACTTTATCTGATTGTCAGTTCAGGGTATTTGGTGATAAAACTACAGTTCCTTAAAAAAAAAAAAAAAAGAGTGGTTGGAAAGAACTGGTTTTACCTTTCCCCTTGGCCCTGTACTAGCTCTTTCACTTTGAGCAAGTTGCGTCCCTCAGTCATCTTTGTTTTCTTATCTGCGAAAGAGGATAGCACTTCCACCCATCTCATAGGCTGCTTATGCTTAAACAAGTTAGCACACATGAACATTTAGTACAGCTTCTAGCACACGTTAGGTGCTCAATAACTATTGGCCATAGGGAATGGGTATTTATGGTCAAGTAGAGAATTGGGCTCTTTCCTACCACTCTGGTCTTAATCACACACCATCTTTTCCACTGCTTTCTGAGCATAAGCTACACTGCTTTCTTTGGTTTTTGTTTGTTTCAAATAAGCCACGTCTCTCCCACCTCAGGGCCTTTGCGTATGCTGTTTCCTCTGCCTGGAATATGACCATTCCCTTTGCCTAGTTAACTCACATTCCTCCATTGGCTTTCAGCTCAACCGTAACTTTTTGGGAGACTCTCCTTGAACTCTGTGGCACTAGCTCTCCCATCCACCGCCTCCCCGGCTCTAACCACGCTGACATTTTGTTTTTAAGTATCTGTGTGATGATTGGATGATTATTTTCTTTCCCACTAGACTGTAAGCTTTATGAGAACTCACTGTGGCCTTAAACCGTGGGGACCAGAAAAAGTACTGGCTGAACACGTCCATGCTGGGTCGTGATGTAGCTCCTAGAGCACCAGGGTGGTAACAGTTCCTCAGAGATCAAAGTGCTAAGTCCAACCCATCATGTTTGGGGTGGCGTGTAAGGAGGAGGACTAAATGCATGGTGCAACCTAATCCTAATAGATTTTCATTTAGCGAGTTTCATTTGGCTTCTGAGGATTTTGGCAAGACTCACTAAGCTGGTGAGCCAGTGTACTCTGCAATAGCCCCACTGAAGTAAGAGTCCTTAATAGCCCGTTTTTCATTGTAAAAAAGCAGCTGAATGCACAGAGGTCAGCTTTCCACCACCGAAAGGCAAAACCACGTTACTGGCAAATCATAAGACCCCATGGGCGGCGCTCTTTCAGGATTAGCTGAAACTGGAAGCTAGAGCAAAATGGATCATTTAAGCAGAAAAACCCACCTGAATGAAACCCAAAGAACCATACTTTGTTTTGTAACTGCTTTAGGGAATTCACATTTAATCAAAATTGAAGACTACAGCATTTGCCATGAGAATTCTTGCATCTTATCTCGGGTCTTGGTGATTTCTTTTTAATTAGTTGCTGCTTTGCAGAAATTTTAATGTGCTTAAAACAATCAGGAAACAAATAAAACTGGGAGCTGCAGTTGCTTATGTTGCAACTGTGTTTGCTTCCTTGGTTTTGGGCAATTTTGCTAAGAAGTGACCGGTAACCTACTTCTAAGGCTACAAGGAGATAATTATGTGGTAAATTTTCATACTTCAGTTTATAATACTAATTAGTTCTCCAACTAGTATTCCCCAGGCAATGTGTACCGTCCTCTCTTCACATTTGTGATTCTTTCGACTTGGGGTCTCCTGTTTTCATTTAAAAGATGAAAAGCTTAATTTGTGCCCCAAATTCCTGTCTTTTTATGTGTCGTCTGTCATATGTTCTTGCCAGGAGAGTTAGAACACTCTAATTTAAAACTCAAAGGGAACTGAGCAAAATGCCTGTCATTTTGAAGCAATTTCTTTTATTGCAATCATGACTGGGTTACAAGTAATGGCAGAACTTGAACAGACTTGAAGTGACTTCTTGAGAGGCGGATGGAGGCACAGTGGTGAGAGGTGAGGGGTATGGCTTCAGGTGGATGCAAATTCAAAGCACCTCTCTACACTCATCAGGGCGGATTTCATCATCCGAGTCTCAACTGTGGCTGAGGCCGGCTGTCTTGCAGAACTGCCCCACTGATGTGGTGAGATCTCGGGGTGGTTTTGCATATGCATGTCTGATAGTCTCTATCAGTGCTACAGGATAGAATATGTGCCACATACGTAATTAAAATGTTTCTAGGAGCCACATTAAAGTAAAAAGAGATAAAATTAAAAGTATTTTATTTAACCCGACATGTGAAATATTATCATTTTAACATGCATAAACATTGAAATAGTTTATGGGTTTTTTTTTTTTTTCAGTCTTTTAAATTCATTTTCTCAGAACATTTCAATTGAGGCAGCCGTACTGTAAGTGTTTAACAGCCAGATACGGTTAGTGGCTCCTGTGTTGGGCTGTAGCACTGAATCATCCATAAATTCTCATTTCTTTCCCTGTGTATTTCGAAGTATGGTTTAAACTTGAGTTATCCAGCCAGTGGAGTGGCTGCTATGGAGAAGTGGGGATCTGTCCTCGTAGTCCTGAAATTTATTTAGCTATGAGAAGAATAACCATCAGCACAATGACTGGGAGAGTACGGGTACTAGTGGTTGGTTGAATTTTAATTGCTATCGACAATATGGTTCTAATGGGGAAAATCTTTATTCCTTGACATTAAAAATGGGTGCCCAGATCAGACAGTGCCATCAGATGCAACTAAAAACAGCTTGCAAAATAAATCCATACAATTGTCCAGTTCAGTTGGTCTCATGTTTAGGTTTTTGTAACTTCGGGGGAGGTCCATGAATGGACTTTGGGGGGTACATACGGCCTCCAAAATGATATGCAACTTTTTCTGTGGAGAGACTCCTTAGCTTCCATCAGATTCTTCCCTGGGCCAAGGAAATCAAAGTATCAGCAGCTGAGGTCTGTCGGTTACAGTGGAAGGTCTGTTTACATGGGAGCTAGGGTTTCACACCAGTGAGAACAGAATTGTAAATTGTCTCTTGTCACCATTACCCAGGAAAATCCCTCCATTCACCCACTGGCTCCAAAATGCCTGCACCGCGAGGCACCTGGGAGCTCAGACTCACTAAAGAAATAGCAGATTCATGTCTCCTGGCTTATGCTCACTCCAGGGCATCCACTGGTGAAATGTGTTTATTTTTTGGTTGAGGGCACAGGATCGCATGCATCTGAGTGAGCTGTGGATAGAACAGCTACCTCTCCCCTGTGGCCATGGCAGTAAGAACTGTGGGAACAGGAAGTGGGTTCTGAATTCAAATCCCCATTTGTTTTTTAAATGAGCCACGTTTGTCTCCTTGAGCTTCTTGCTCGTGGATAAAGTGACTTCTGGGGTGCCTTCCAGAATGTCTTATCAGAGTTGATTTGCCAAATTAGATTTGGAAACTTCTCACATTGCAAATTACGACCAAATGTATTTATATGATGAAGTGATTTAAAATATAAGTTGTAATTGAAGGATCTAGAAGTGGATTTAAATGTATGCTGTTTTTTAATTTCCCTCCACTTTTTTGTAAGTGGCACTGGCTGACTCTTAAATCTGGAGGAAGGTGGGGAGGGGAGCTCTGGTGAGGAACTCTTCTCTGCTTGACTCTCACGGCACATGGTTGATTCGGCTGGAGCTCTTTGTTCTTGTGGCCACGTACACACCTCTGACCTCTCATGAGAACACACAAGGGGAAGAAAGCTATTTCCCCACAGAAACCTGCACACTTCCATGTGTCTTGCAGCAATGTTTATTCTCTGTGAAACATGAGCAAGAAAGGGTGTGAGGTAAGAGCGCTGTAGATGAGCTGCTTCTGGGAACCAAGGACCCACTTCTGGTGGTGGGTGAACGTTGGAGAATATTGGAAAATCATGGCCCTCATAGCCCACCTTTTGCGAAAACTTGTCTTTGGAGGGCTGATGAGAGTAGTGTAGCAGATTTAAAATTATCTTTGCAGTGCCTGGTCTGGGAGAGGGAATGAACAGACATCTTGAACACTTCAGTGTCTCACCTTCAGTAAATTGTTCTAGTGCAAGTGTGACGATGAGTTAGCCTCAAGATTTGAGCCCCCAAGGAGGAATTTTGGTTGGAGGAGAGTAGAGGGGACTCTCTATGAGATACCTGACCACCTGGTCATTTCACGCAAATTTTTAGATCAGTGAGTAAACCAGAAGTCTGACAACATGGCAGATGAAACAGACATCTTTCCTAATCCTATCTTTATTTTGTATTTTCAGTAAGTCTTACAGCTGCGATTGGTGCCAACACTATAACCCGGGAACGATTTGTAGCAAATTCATTATTTAAGATCCTGGGGATGGTTGGGATTCTGAAAGAAAGATACCAGTTTTAAAACCCACTCACTTTGGTGACCTAGGTTATTCTGTGAAAATATGAGCTAGTTTGCAGAAATGGGAAGTTGGATCTAGCCACCAGAGTTGTTTTACTGGCAGACAGTAATGGTTGTGATAAACCAAAGAGATTTCATTGTAAACATGACCCTGAGTGATCAACTTGCTCATACTTATTCTTGCTTACAGGATAACTGGGCCAGGTTGAGGCTTTCTGCAAGACAGCAGTCAGAATGCAGGATTCAATGGTGAGTTTGATTCCTTCTTCTTCACTGACAGAGAGGTCTGTCTTTGGGTTCTGGGCAGAATGAAGGTACTGGATGATCTGAAAGACTCAAATATTCCCAAGGAAGTACATAATGTAATGGAAGAAAAAAAGAAACACTGCAAAAGGCTTTTATTTTATAAGCACCACTGCAAAAAAAAAAAAAAAAAAGGAATCACTTCAAAATGTATCAAATAGAAAATAATTTATTTTAACTTCATTTTACTTAATGTTTGTAACTAACCATGATTTCGTGAGCTTGCTTGTAAAACTCTGTCCCTTCAAATCTACAAAGCAAAGGCTTACTACAATGAGCACTTAAAATTCCACAAACCACCTCCATCCACAACTTTCCTGTACATGCAAATTCTTCCATCGGGCTGCAATATTTGCAAACATGCTTTAAACTTCCATAAAGCTGCATGATATTTTGCTTTCCGGTAAAACCTTTACGCTTTTGGGAACTTTAACCAGAAAAAAATGTTTAAATGTGTATCCCAACAACTCTTAAACACTGCTGGTTTGATTATGTGTATTAAATCCTGAACCATACAGTTTGGGAGTTTTGAGTTGAAGCCTTGACCTAAATTATATATTAATGGTCACCCATATGAAACACATTCAACAAAGTAACATTATAAAATAGGGTTCCATTAAAAATACACACTGGGGGTTGTATTTGTGTTTTCGGCAGGAAAAAAAAAAGCGTGTTTAACTTTTTTATATGAATATAGTTTAAACAAATTATTCTGTGAAAGTATGCTTAATAAAAGATCTTTTTGAAATTTAAACACTTTATGTAAAAGGTAGCAAGTAAAAAAGTACAATTGCTATTTGAAAAAAGCTCTGTTTGTTAATATTGCCTTCCAAGACAGTTAAGGGTGGTTTTTCTCCACTTAAAAGAGAGCTATTGACACCCAGAGCTGCAGCGTTGGCCAATTGTGACTATAAACAGGATGACCGTATTTATCTTATATACAAAAACTTGCCGCATTGAACGAGGCAGGAATTTCTACCCCAATGGTAGTGTTCTCTTTTATGTACACCACGCAGAAGTGAAAATTATACAGTAGTCACGGATAAGAAGGAATTGTATACTCTCGTGCCATCTGGTGACTTTGTGCCGTGGGTTAAGAGTTCTTGGATTGTCATCCAATTGTCAAATATCTTTTTGTTCCTCTTCTTCATCATCTTTTTGTGGCTCAGTTCAAGGATGTTCATCTCCTTCCTGTCGTCGGCGGCTTGCTGCTCCTTCAGGCAATCCAGCCGGCTCTGCATCATGAACTCGCGCCTGCGCTTCTGCTCCTTGGCCCTCACCACGTGCTGCTTCCTCTCCTCTCTGCTCCAGTAGCGCCCCAGCTTCAGCTCGCTCACCGCGTCGTCGTCGGTGGTCATGCCGCTGCGCTCCTCGCGGATCTTGAGCGCGCGCTCGCGCAGCAGGCGGTCCCGCACCGGCCGCTTGGTGATGTAGCGCGTGCCGTCGCTGCGGACCTTCACTTTCCACTCCAACCTGGCTTCCGCCTGCCCGGCCGAGGTCAGGTCCTTGCACATGCTCACCAGGCTCATCTGGCTCTGCGCGTACTCCACGGCCGACTTCTGCTGGATCAGCTGCATGTAGCTCTGGTAGTGCTGCGCGTGCGCCGGGATGTGGGCGTGTTTGTAGGGCGAGTGCGGGAAGGGCGGCAGGTACGAGCCGCCCAGCTTGGGGCCGGGGCTCCCGCTGTCGTCGCTGGGCCTCCGCTCCCTGCTTTCCGGGGCTGGGCCGGCCTCCAGCTCTCGAGGAGGAGGCGGCGGGCTGTAGCTGGCGCTGCCCACCTCCGGATCTTCCGTGATGGAGAGCAGGTTCTTGGGGGCTGGCCCGTAGGCTTCCATGCTCCCCGCGGCCCCCTCGCTGCCCGCGCAGCTGCTGCCCTCTGCCACTCTCCTCAGGGAGTTGTCGGGGGACATTTCCAGGGTGAGTGGGGTGCTGCGGCAGCTCTCGCCCGTGTTGTAGGCGCTCGAGCTGTCTTTGTCGGACTTCTCGGGGAGCTCGGTGATGTCCGACAGCTCGTGCCTGCGGACGTCGATGCTGGTGTTGTAGTTGCGGAAGCCGCTGTTGTGCAGCATCCACGACTCGCGGTACTGCTCCCGGAGCTGCTGCATCTTGTGCGCCCGCACGATGCTCAGGCACTCCAGCTCGATGCTGCGCAGCTCCTCGTTCAGCAGCTCCAGCTCCTTGTCCACGCTCTCAGGGTCGCTCTTGCTGGCATCCAGGGGGCTGCTGGCGTAGTACAGGCTGTAGGGGCTGCTGCTCTTGGCCTGGCACTTGAGCTCCAGGAGCTCCCGGAACCGCTCGCACTCGTCCACGGGGATGCCCAGGTAGTCAGCGTCAGTGCAGTCGGCCGACAGGAAGGACTCGTTGCTGAACGGCAGGTCGCCGCTGCCGAGGGTGTCCTGGCTGCACGTGAGCTTCCTCTGCCCGGCCAGCGGGGTGGATGACGCGGTGGCATCGTCCCCGTTGTTCTCTTGCTCCGAGCTCTCGTCATTGCGCGTGCTCTCATCCGTGCGTCCCACGCCGCTGTCCTTCTCGTGCTGGTTGGACAGGATGGTGGCTGTATCTGTGGTCCCCCCGTCTTCTTCATGCTTCTTCTAGAACAAAGGGCCACGGTGAGGGAGGTGCCACATTTCCTGTAGGACAAGGGCTGCCGGCCAGGGCATCCGTACCTGGCCATCAGGCAGACCCACCCAGGCAACACCTACCCTCCTCCTCCTCGGTTCTCCCCCCTGTAAGACGAGGGTATTAGTCACCTTACCTCAGTGAATGATCCTAGCCATTCCAGCACCCAGGGCAGGAGGCATCTAGGGCCTTACCACGAACTAGTACGTTTTTAGGACCCTGACCATGGAGGTGGCACCGAAGGGAGCTAAAGGGCTCTAAGCAGCTCAGGCTACACCGAGGGAGTTGCTCTACTTTTGAAAACATGACTTCAGGCTTTCTAATCTGCCTTAAAGCTGGCACACGTGTCTTCCCAGACCCCAGCAGGACTACTCAGCTCTAAAAGCCAGGCCACACTCCCTTGGCAGGGAGGGTATCGGCTTGCCTCTGCCAGTGTGAAGACCGGACGGCACCTTCCAGGCCGGCGGGTTTGCACGGGACTTGCGTGCCGGGGGGGGGGGGTGCGGGGGGGCCGGGCGTCACCTGCTGCAGCACGCTGGCAGTGAACTGCATGGCCTGATGGTGCTGCTCCTCCAGCATGTCCATGTGCAGGTGGTCCAGAAAGTCGTTTCGGTCGTCGTCCATCCAGCCCTCGTCCAGCTGTGGGGAGGGAGCAGCCATGGGCCTCAGAGAAGATTCCTTTTGCTTTCATCTTATTTACTTACTTTTTTTAAAAGAAAGGCCATTAAGCTGGGGGAAAAAGAGTTCTTGGGCTCCCTCCGGGGGTCATGAAAATGCAGTGTGCCCGCTGTTTGGCTCTACCTCGGAAAACTAGCCTCCCTTCACGTTCCAGAGACTTTGCGGGCCATGGTTGTGTTTTTTTCCTGGCGACGCTCATGCATCCACGGTGGCTACTTTCAGGGAAGTGGGCCACCCGTGAGGGCGTCCGGGAAAGCTAGCCCTGCACCCCTGCTGGCTGGCCCACACACAAGCTTAGCAGGCCCCGAAAACAAACTATTGGCAGTGTTGCAAGAGTTCTTTTTGACACAGAACGTGGGTCTGCTAACTAGCTGTCTGGGGCAAGGCCCGTCACTTTTACCAGGCCCGTGTCTTCCTAGAGCAGACTATTCAGGGGGTCTGAGATCTTAGAGCCCACGGGTCAGATGTGGCCTGCTGCTCGTGGACTGTCACGCCCACTTTTGTGCTACTGTGGCAGAGTCCAGCGATTGCACCAGAGGCTATCTGGCTCCCAAAGCCAGACATATCTGGCCCTCTGAGAAGTTTTCTGATCAACGGTTCTTTCACTTTTTAAAATAAAAGTTGTATTTTATGTTTAAGACGTACATGGTGATGATTTTAATGTACATCAACATAGTGAAGTAATTCCGAGACTGAAGCTCATTAACAGCATTTCCTCCCCGGGCTACCGTGTGTGTGTGATGAGAGGGCCGGACATTTACTCTCTCAGCAGTTTCAGGAGGAACGCAGTATTACGAGCCACCATGCTGTATGTGCACTACACTCTGTAGCTAGCGATGAGGCCCACGCAGATCCAGGCTGGAACACCTGTCGGGCTTGGGGAACGCAAACATCTTGATGGTTATGACCTTGGCTGTGTTTTTCCGGCCCACCATGTTCCCTTGTCTTCTCCTTCATGACCATTCCTACGCTAATGAGCCTGCTGGGCCTACAGTGTGCTATCAGGCTGGATGTCAGCACTCTCCTTCGATGCTTAAAACAGAAAATAGATTTTAGGTCACATCAAGCGAGACGACATTTTCAGGGTGTACAAAGTGCCTTCAAATTCAGACCAAATACTTGGGCAGGAGTCTGCAGTGCCACGGACTTGGGTTTTTGGTTGTAGGAATACAGATGCAGCTTCACATGCAAGAGGCTGACTCACCTGGAGTTCGGGCCTTGCAATCAGCAAGGAAAAGTTCTTGTTTTCTTCACTGGTTAGGAGAGCCACGGCCTCTTCACGGTTCTGTACCTCTATCCCATTAATCTTAAAAAAACCCAAAAAAACCAAAATGGTGAGGAGGCGATGGAGGGGTGGACAACAGGATAATGAGATCATACAAAATCATTCTATACAGATGGAGCAGAGAACTTGCATGTAGCTTGCAAAGAATGCTCATTTTCAGAAGGAAAGGCCTTGCTCAGACTGGTCTGTCAGCCATGACAGGTGTACAAGGCAACTAATGTGGAAACTATGTGAACATAAGTTGCTGAGACTCCAGAAGGCAGACTGAGAAAAATCACCATGTTGTGAAGAGGGAACATCTGAGCAATTTAATCAGACATAATAGGCAGGAACATAAAGGAAATACACTAAAGCATTATTATAGACATTTTCAGATAATAGGAGAGAAAAAGCAGCAGCAGGTCTCATGTGGCCATTATGGAAACTGAGGGCAAACAAGGAAATGGTATCCTACGTGGTGGTCTGTGTGCCCAGTTTGTCACTTGAACTTCATTAGCTGGGACAGAAAGTCTAGAGGGAGGGACTCTCATAACGGGTCTGGAGGGATGATTCCTCCAGGGGACACAGAAATGGTCTCACTGAGCAGGGAGGGGACCCTTCCACCCAACTACTTAGGCTAGTGAACCAAGAGGCAGCGAAGAGGGTGACTACTGGTTGGGGTGACTGAACCCAGTGACCAGTGGAGATAGGCGGGGCCATGTACAGAACCCAGGACTTCCGTGCCCCATAGTAAAAGCTAATGGAAAAGGACAGCATCTCCAAATGGCAGGACTGAAGATGAGTCAGGGCATTTAGGAATGAAGGTTTGGGTTATTCCACCAGCAAATGGTCCTTAAGCAGCTGAGGTTGGGGTTGAAATCTGGGGAAATGTAGACTAAGCAGTGGAAAAAGGTTAGATAGGAGTGAGGGGAGGTAGAAGCGTTGTGGGACACAATGGACCAAACAATCTCCATTTCTGGGAAATTAAGGAAGACTGTAGCTGAAACAAGCAGTCTCATTTTGACTCCAAAGAGCAACAGGGCTTCAGGTAAAGAAACTATCCTTAGAAGCCCTTCTTAAATGTCAAGTCATGAAATTTAGAAGGCTTCTCCATCAATTTTACTAAATTTGCCAAAGATGTTCCTATTTAAGGACAAGACCAAACTTGACACTTGTGGTCCAAAATTACTCTTTCAAAGAAATCTAAAATGAGAATTATTCTGGTTCATAAGTTGCAGACTATGGGCTTGACTTGGGTCCCAGCGGTGCTGTCCTGGGCCCTTCAAAGAGACTGAAAGGAAATAAGGTGCGTCTTCTGTAAGGTGCTGGGGCAGCTCTGTCCAGTTGTCCTAGGCCTCACCACTCCCTGGTGTGTGTCACTTTGTAGGGTTTTTGCTTCCCTCATTAATTTAACTTCTGGCCTCACTATACATCCGCCTTGGTGATCCTTGTTCCTTAACATCTGCATTTTCAACCCTAAAGTTATTATCATCAACCATTTCGGCCTCTGGTCGAAAGCTGACCTACCTGGATAATGCGGTCTCCTTCTCGGATGCGCCCATCCTTGGCCGCAATGCTGTTAGGGTCGATCTGAAACACACATGGACAGGTCAGCACGGAGTGGATAACTAAGACACATATGAAAATAAACAACAGCACTTCTCAAAGGCTGTCTAACACGCAGTCCTGCTTATCCCTAGTTTTTGTTTTGCACATAAATAAACAAGACTTAGTTCCTGCAAGGAGAGACAAACATGGATTGATCTGTTTCCAAGCCCTTTCCTGGGTGTGCTCTTGGAACCCTGCGTGGCCTCCTTGTGACATGGCAGTGTGCACAGACCCTGCTGACCTAAGGGAATAGAGAGGCACAGCTGACTTTTGTTGCAGTCACAGAAATGAAAGCCAAAGTGTGATGCAGAACAGGGTAAACGGCACCCTTGGCTATGCGGATGAGCAACCATACCTTGATTATTTTACTAAATGCTTCCATTTTGGAAAATAAGTTTAAAAATACAATTGAGACAAGTGGGATTAAGTATGGGAAAAATCTCCCCAAATGCAGTAACGGTGGACCATCTTAAGCTTGGTGAATAAAGTACATCCAAAGGAATAATTATTAAGCCTAGTAAACACATCCCTTGGTTCATCCCACAGAGAGAGGTTTTATTTCCTGACAAAATTGAGTTCCTGTGCTTGCCTAGATGGGAGTCTAGGGTAAAGTATTCATACTGTAATCATACTGCATTGTCTTCTCTAAGAAGATCAAAATAGCTTCCATCTCTGTACTTTGCAGATGCATTTAACTTACATGAATTCAATGATATACACATTCAACCAAAAGGAAAAAGAAAGAGATATAAAGAAATACTTTAAAAAGTGTAAATGACTCCATCCACCATCCCATTCAATGGACACGAGAAGGGAAATGTGAATCTGCTGTCCCCTCGGGGTTGAACACACAAAACCATGTAAGCGGCTCCATTTTATGGCCGATTTGCAGGCTTCTCAAGGGTAATTTCGCCTTATGTGCTGATTGACATTTGAACTTAACCCCTATGTAAAGATGTTAACTCCATGGACTGTGTGATGAAGGGGAGAAAGACATTTGGGTCTTTCCAAAGACTTCTCAATGAGCCAGAGTTAGGGCTGGTTAACACATAACAGAAAAAAACCAAAAACCAAAAAACCAAAAACCTCCTCTGGTCTTAAGATGATAGTTACACAACACTCAGCCTTCATACCTCACTTATGTAAATCCCAATGTCATCTTCATCATCAGTCCGGTAGCACACGGTGAGGCCCAGCTTGTCCTGGCTGTTCATTCTGTAGAGATCCACTTCCTAGACAAGGGAAAGGCATTTGCAGTGAGCCTCCAGCGGGCAGGGAGAGCTGGGAGGGGTCAAATGCTTTAAAAATATTTTGTTTCAATGATGAACTGGATTTCTTTGTATTTGATTGTGTAGAGTGGTTAACGTACTAAACAAAAAGTGATTATGGACACAGGATCAATGCCCACGGCATTTCTGACCTTTCAGTCAATATAAAGTCATTTTGAAAATAGTTATTTTATTGATCCCCCAAAAGAAAAATTACCTATATTTCACTCAGTGTCAAGACTTCTGGGGTAGGGCTTTTAAAAAGCATTCTTTCAATGCCTGCCACAAATGAGAATATTTCCATACCCCAAACCATCCAGCCATTTCAGTACAAATGTTTCCAATGTGTTCAGTTAGATTATTTCACATTGCGTTCCCTTAATATTCACAGTAATAGAACTTGCAAACAGATTACACATAAATTGATCCAAGAAAGGAGGGTAACGGGATAGCGTGCAATTAATGCTTTCCACAACAGCTGTGATATTTACAGTCGAGAAATTAGTTTCAGTCCCTATTACTGCAAATTAAATAAGATAAAAGCAAAGTGAGCCCAAATGCGAGACACATGAGCACAAGGAACGCCACTGTATTTGCCAATTAGTCTTGCGCTTCAGAATGAAGTCAGAACTTTGAACATTGTTGAAGCCTTGGGAGGAAGTTCTGGGTTTTCTGAAAGTATCAACAAGCCAAGTTGCCCTCTCCACCACACTGCCAGTTGCCCCTGCAAGATTCTGCAGCACTAAGCTGAGGCCTGTCCGAAGGGCTGCCTGAGAAGAAGGTCTCCAGCAGGTCTCTCGCTCTGGTTTTTACTGCTGACTGCTCACCAACCAGGAGTGGAGGTGCTGAGAGAATGGGTCTCTGAAACCACGGTCTCTGGGGACCACTTCCTCTCTCCATATTATTCTTGGAGGGTGGTAAGGATGCAGTGGTCTTTGTGGGGAAGCTCAAAGCAGGTATGTCAAAGCAGATAATTCCTGAACCCTCCCCTGTGAAAGGCAGGGTGCCCAGCACCATGGACACCTTTCAAGCTGGAAGAACGGCAGGTGCAAATGTCCTGGGCCAATAATGCCAAAGTCCTGTGTGCAAGGAGGAGAGAGGTGGGCTGAGCATGGCAAGGCATGAGGCCAGACCATGTTAGGAGAACCCCATAGGCCAGCATGAGGAGCTCGGATCTTACTTCACCATTGTGGGAACCCATGAAAAAGTTTTAAAAGTGAGGACTGCCCTGATCTGACAGACTATTTTCAGCAGTTTTTCTGGCTGATGTATGGAGTGTAATGTGGTGGTGAAGGGTTGGGGCTATGAAGACAGGCAGACCTGTGTTCAGATCCCAAATCTATCTCTTTCTAGCACCTCCATCATGGGCCTGTTGCTGTATCTAAGCCTGTCTCCTCACTAGTAAATGCCATCCTGCTGCCTCAGGCTGGATGAAGACTCAGTGAGGTAAGGCCCACAGAGAACTGCAGCACAGTGCTTGGCCCAGAGAAAGTTAATAGGAAATGGTAGTATAATAATCACTGCAGGTATGTTTACTTGCCTCAAGTCCCAGCACAGAGTGGTTATATTTCACGTGCCCCTCCCCCCAATAAGATAACTTTATTTTCTGAACATTGATATGTTAATTCACTGACTTCCTAATTATAGCTTTAGCAACATGGCAGATTTTCATTAAGTGAAATCCTATTAATTTCTGATACTTCAGTTAAGTTGGGTGGAAAGAACTGGACTAAGCACAGTAATGGAGGAAGCATGAGTTTGAGGGTCACGTTTAATTACAAGGGCCGATTCTTTCCAAATACGTGGGAGTAACCAATTTGCATACCTCACACACACTATTAGTCACACATCCTCCTCTTACGTTTCAAACACATGCCCACATCTCTGTCTCAGGTTACATTTTCTTTGGGTCTGGGTAGAAGGAAAGACTTTCCCCGTTTTGGCCCTTCTCACAGTTAGTTTGAATCAGTGGAATTTCATGATGGTTTGTTTGGGTCCAACTGCACAACTGTAGCCAAATGCTACCACCGAGCCCTGTGCTATCATGGTGGATGCCAGATGGTTCGGGAACAGGTTCATGGGCAACCAAAGCAGAGAGAGAGAACGGGAAAGACTGTAGGAAGAAAAATGAGAAAGACAATAAATGTGGTATTCCCTTTAGCAGAAGTATAAATGGTAATGTGAGTTATAGCTTTCTCTGAATAGCTGGCCACCAAGGTGAGTATCTAAGCATAAAAGAGATCACAGTTCCACTGGGCTTTATTCCAGTACTCAAAGTAAGCGCCCAAGTGTGGTTGTGAGGAACAACTGCAAAAATTGAGGGGAGGGTTTAGAAACTACTAGAGCATTTGGATATTGTCATAATATCCAAGAACAAGAAGAGCAAGCTTGTCTTAGTGACCAAAGTGTGCATCGGTTCAGGTACTCCTGACTCCTGTGTACGGGGTGAGCTATATAGAGTCCCACATGGTAGAACCACATATTGGTCAGTGACATACTGAAACTTAAACTGGTTGACCTGGTTGGTCCTCACAGCTTTTCAGTATAGACAGTCTGAGAAGCATGACTCTGTGATACACATCCAGGAACTGAGGGCTCCATTTGAGAACCCAGGAAGGCAAAAAGTCTGGAAATCATGTCTTGGAAAAGAACAGCATAATGTACTAGGGTTATTCAAAGCGGAAAAAGGAAGGCTCCTAAGGAATGGGATTAGCTGAATGTCTGCTATATAGAAAAGGATTACATTTATTTGGTTTAGTTCCCAAAACGTAGAGAGTCTGCTATCTTAAGTGTTGAGTAAATGATTTCAATAAAAACCTAACTTGAAAAGCATTTCTACTCTATTTTTTGGTCAGGATTTTGATTGACAGATATTTGGAGAACTATAAAGCTATAAATGTGGACATCAGTTCATTCTGCTATTGGTGGGAGTATTTTATTCTGGTACTTTACTCTTCTAAATCTGACAGTTCCTTTCAACAAATCTTTTATAACCAGGGAGGAAACTTTCTTAGAACCAAATGTCAAGCTGGAAAGGAATACATCCTAAAGTGTTGCTTTAAAATAGTTTCACCTGAATCCCTGATACCTGAATCATGGGTAATCCCTTATGCTCTCCTTGAACACATTTTATATGCTGCCATTAACCCCATATGTGATTAGCAAATTAATAATAGATTTCCAATACACACTGTTGGAAATGACACACAATACATGATGGTCAACATTCCCACATCTGTGCATTGGAGACAAGAGGTTTTCTTTACCAGATCTATTCCCAGTTAGCAATATACTCTGAGGATGCAGGGCTCCCTCCCTACAGCAGAAAGACTTAGCCAACACTGCATTTAGCCTTTAAATCCCATTGCAAATCCTCCCAGGACAGACTGTCATGGCGACAGTCACATTCTCACTTTGGTCAGGTTTGACTTAAATACTGGAAAAGCTGGATTCCATCCTTGACATGGATGAGAAGCTGGCTCTGGCATCTCTCTCTCTCTCTCTCTCTCTCACACACACACACACATGACAGGGCAGAGTTCTCATCTGAAACAGTTGCCCTGAGTATGTTAAAGCTTCCTCTTCCACCCCCAATTCTTGTTGGCTGTGAAGCAAACTTTAGGACTTGATTTTTTAGAACAAATTCAAGAATGGGAGTGTAATTCTAGATTAGGGGTAGTCCTCTTAGAAATGGTCTGGTTCTATCTTAGAAATGGATCGGTTTTAAAAAGGATGAATGGTACAGGATAGACAAATGGCTGATATTACGTGTCAAGTAGTAGGAAAGGAAAGGATATTCTGGAGTTTACTCCAGGTATGTTCTTGACATTGATATTAGATAGGATGGCTTGGGCTATAACATTTCCTTGTGTTACCTGGATCTTCTGAGGAACGCTAAACAAAAACTGGAAAAGTTTCATTTCGAAGGCATATGGTGTAACTTAGCAATGGTCACTCAGTTTCCAAGGGATGGTTCAACATCATAAAGAAGAGCCTGGCTGCTCATAGTTAAGCAAAGAGTGAACCATAAAAAGTTTTCAGAAGCTCTTGAAAAACAATGCTGTAAGAACTGCTACAGTTTTAGCTGTGTATAAATCTGAGTTTTACCTTGGTTGCTTATCAAGATTATATTAAGGCAATAGTTGAATAATGAGTTTTGAAGTAAAAAAAAGGGTCCAGCCTAATATAGTGTGCACAGTAGGTGGCTCAGAACTGAATGAATGAGCTTAAGATTCCAAGGCAGAAAAAAGAAAAAATCCACATGAACAACACTCCTGGGCTGTGCCATGAGCAAGCCAGGCAACCTTGGGAAAGTCAATTCATGTCTTTGAAACGTCTCAGCTATTCTACAATTTCCTAACCAGATATGATATTTGGGGGCCTTAGCAGATAATTCTCCAAACTCACTGGGTGGCTCGTACCCTCTCAACATTGCATTCTGCCTGGAAGCTAAAGGCAGAGCCTTACGCAACTGAGCACATCACTGAAAGCTTAGAGGTTATCAATACTTATCTGTCTGTGATGATGGAGATAAGATTTCAGAGAAGACCATTAATCAAACTGGTATGAATAATGTATTAGCATTATCTGGATTACAGCCCCCCCACCACTGGTGTCCTGTTGCTTACTGGTCTAGATGGGACTGTTGGATAAAAATGAACTGCTAAGCCTGACATTTCAGATGAAATTGAAACGAGAGCCCCATTATGAGAATTAATGGGGCCATTCCACGTGGGTGATTCAAGCTTTCTGTTTCAAAGTCAGCCACTTTAATCAGAGGGGATCCCAAAGACCAATTTCAATGGCTTATCCCACACCAGGAAGACGGGTCACTGAAGCATAACTCTACCTTATCAGTTCAGAACTGCTGTGCAGATTTCTTTAAATTCTCTCCACTCTTTCTATATCTATGCATGGGGCAGGCTATGTGCAACACAGAGGTGTCTCTAAAGAGGCCGTACTTCCCTTCAAGAACCTTCATTTGAGATAGGGTAATAAGGCATTTATTCCTTCACTCAACAAATGTTTATGGGTTACCTACCATGTGCCAAGGACTGACTAGGCACCTAACCATGAATGAGCTGGACAAGAGCCCAGCTCTCATGGAACTTGTATTCTAGTGGGGGAGCCAGTAAGTAGGAAATGGCACTGTTGGGGTAGGGATGCTCTAGACAGAGTGGCTGGGAAGCTTCTCTGGAGGTGACGTTGTGGACAAAAGACGGAGCCGGACGGGGCCATGCTAGGATCTGGGCAAGTGCCCTGTGGGCTGAGAGCAGAGCAGGTGGAAGGTCCTGGTGTGCAGATGGTAGTACAAAGAATGGGCAAGCGCCGACTGTACTGGGAACAGGGTGAGGAGGCCAACTCAGTGAGGGCAGAGCTGACCAGGAAAGGTTTCCTGGAGGAGTTCTTGAGCTGTGCCTTAAAGGCTAAAGACAAATGTATAGATTGGCTGGGGCATCCTGCATCGTCTCCAGGACAATCCCAATTCCCTAGTGATCTACTTAGGTTACTCGATGAAACCAGGTTTGGAGGTCATTTTAGTCTCCCTGTTGAAACTGTAGCTTTTCTTCTCTTTTCTCCCCTCAAAATGACATCATCAAAACACAACATAGGTGAGGGTAGCTTCACAGCCTGAAGGGGGAGGCTACTGATGAATCAACTGGGAAATTAACACGATAGATTAAGGAAAAAGCCTTCTTCAGACATCTATTTTCCTTCTTAATTGCCTCCAGGAAGATCTAGAGCAGGTGTTCAGTACCTGAAAATTTATGGGTAATTATGTGGCTGCTCAACCCTTGGGTACACTTGGGTATAATCTTTTTAGCTTTACACAGTTTCACAATAACAGGGATTTGACACTTACCTAAATATGATCATTTTGTGTGCTTTAAAAGACAGAACATCTGTTTTTCTCTGTGCATTTGCTTCTATAATATCCCAACACACTCATGTATTTTCCTCCTATATAATATCCATGGAACTAGTTACTTTTCAGTGGATGTTGATCTCATTCAACTCAGATGATGAGTGGTGTGTTGAGACTGACTCCCTAACTCAAAACACGCCTGCTCTTTTTGTAATCTAACCCCAGAGTCGGGGGGAAGAGAAGAGGATGGAACATCACAGAGACAGAGTGTGGACTATTCTACGAAATCTGGTGAGAAGCATGGATGACACGTACGTGCCAATCTCCCTAAAAACTGGGTCTGCTTTAGGAAACTCCATTCCCCGCACTGAGGCTGCTTTATTACCATTCTGGAGCTGACCAGACTACCGTCTGAGGACGTGCCTCTGAAACGGGGCAGTACTGGACGTACACTGTTCTCTACGGGAGGCTCCCTCCAGGTAAGTGGCCACACTGGGCTTCAGGAAGACTTCGAGCCTTCCCCACAGGACTTGGGATGGGCTTCTTATCCCAAACCACCCGGTTCACTTTTTGAGATGTGCTTAGTTAACAAAGACAACTTGGTGACATCTCAGCTGCTAAGGACAAAAGTCCAGAGGTGAAAGCAACCTTCCTGCCTGGCGTGGACCCATAACCATATTTTGGCTTTCTTAGGAGATGACAAGTTCCTGTCTAACAAGCCTAAGGGCTTAGGAACTTCAAGGGACATGAACTCCTTAAAGGCAGGCAGGGTGGTGACTTCCTGATTTTGCATTTCTAGCACCAGCGTATTCAGTGTTAACAGATGCTCGAAGTGGGCAAGTCGAAATGAAAATAATCATGGATGTAAAGTCTCATGGCATCAAAGGTGCAATTTAGAACACTCAACTGATTTTCTAAATTCTTGGGCTGTTTGTCTCTGCTTTTTACTCATGAAAAGAAAGACGTCTGTGCCGAATGGAACACACAACCGAAGTCTTGCTGCTTTGACCCATGACAAGAACAAATGGAAGCTTGGACTTCTTTACCTCTAGGTTGGGCCCCTCCAACTTGAATGTGCACTGAGGCACCTGGGGATCCTGTTAAAATGCAGGTTCTGACTCAGCAGCTCTGAGGGCCAAGATTCTGCATTTCCTGCCAACTCCCAGGGTGATGCTGTGTCACTTGGAGAAACAAGGTTCTAGGGAACTGGTTTAGAGTGGCTTCTACCAAAAGCAAGAGGCTCTAAGGTAGTTCGCACCGAGAAAGTTATTACCTTTAGGAAGGTGGACTCAGTCTGGGCTAGTGTGAACACTTCTTTAACACTTGCCAATCTCCTGAGAGAGAGAGGCGAACCAGCCCCCAGCCCCTGGCCCTCACCAGGCACCGCCGATGATGCGCACCAGGAGTTGAGAACACTGCCTGGGCCCCCTGTATTTACTGTGCAGTGCCTTCCATTTACGGCAGCTGATGCTGATTTCCTGTCTGAGGCAGTCATAGTGCACTGCCTTTAAAACAAATTCACCTCACTTAAAGTGAGTTGAGTTGGGTTAAAGCAAAACAGAAAGCAAACAGTGGTTCTGCTGGTATGCGGAACGAACAAAAAAAATCGTAAGGCAGAATGGGCCAAATGGGGCAGATACCGCGGGAGTTCTGTGACCTTCCAGAAAGCACCTGCAAACCCTTTTAGACACGAGCCTTTTTTTTCCAGGAAGAAACCCTAGATTCCATCAGGTTCTCCAAGGTGTTAGACAGTAAAATAGATCACTAGTATGGAGTCAGGTTTAACTAGGTGTCCATGACTTACCAAGTCTACACAATACAGTGAACCCTTGAACAACATGGGTTTTAACTGCGTGGGTCCACTTGCATGTGCATTGTTTTTGATAAATACAATACGGTACTGTAAATATATTTTCTCTTTTCTTTTCTCTAGCTTACCCAACTGTAAGAATACGGCGTATATTGACTGTCTACGTTACTGGGAGGGCTTCTGGTCAACGGTCGGCTAATAGTTAAATTCTTGGAGAGTTAAAAGTTAGACGTGGAATTTTGACGGTGCAGGAGGTCAGCCCTCCTAGTCCTTGTGTTGTTCAGGGGTCAGTTACACTCTGTAAATCTAGCTCCTGAGATATTTTATAGCTTTTTAAAGATCTCTACTGTGTCACAGTTACATTGATGATCAAAAAGCAGTGTTGTCCTGGAACCATCATTAAGTAGCCCTTCTTCTTGTAAAGCACTATTCCTGAGAATTCTAGACCCAGGAAATGCTAAGAGGTACTTGGCCAAAGAGAAGTTGTTAGATCAAACAAAAATATGTTGGGAGTAATGCTGTCTACTGTATCTGCTTTCCTTCCCCAGGGCATTTACTGTGCTCTTAAACATACCCAGGACTGAGAAGTCCTCTGGGACAAAATCTGTTCACTGTGGTTTACTCAGACACTTCTCAAACACGGTTGACGTGGAACCCCATTTGCACACACTGTGTGTTAACACGCTAAGAACGAGTGTCCTGGGGGAGGCACTGGCTGCTTCATGAGCTACCCCCAAAGGTGGTGAGAGGGGAAATTGTAAATGATAGGCAGAGTCCCTGGTTTTCTGAAAGGCACGAGGCTACGTTTCGTGCAGCCATCAGTCAGGGGACGGCAAGTACTGAGTTCCACGGTGGGCGGCGCATGGGGACAGTGGCAGGTTTGAGCCAGAATGACCACCATTCCAGTTCAGACCGTAGGCGCTGAGCAGGAAATTTAAATTTTCCAAACAACGTCCCCGAGTGCATTAGGATTCTACATCAGGCTGTAGGGGAGCAGCCAGTGAAGGTGGTGTTTGAACCCGGGGACTGATCTCTGTCCCCTCTCAGGGCACAGAAACCCTCGGTAACTGTAAAGGAGAGCTCGATGATCACGACCACCTTCCACTCGTCTACTGCCTCGCTCACTGCCCCGCAATCTACTAGCTCTCAGCAACCCGCTGGCCTCACGCTTGACATCAGCAATCTTTCTAAAAGGTACCTGATTATCCTAGTCTGTAAAGTCAGTTCTGAAAAAAATGCTCTTGCATTTTTCGAAAACACAATAAAATAGAGGAACCAATGTTTGCCCGAAAGTGTAAGGAAGTACATCTTGAAAGGTGACTTTTCTCTATTTTCGATCTCTCTTATTAGAAGACAAATGAGAGCTGGAACTCTGTAAACTGATGTCTTGTAGGGGAGGTGGCTCGGGGGCTGGGTGAAACAGGTGAAGGGGATGAAGAGTACACCTCTCGTGAGGAGCACTGAGTAACTTATAGGACTGCTGAATCACTCTATTGTATACCTGAAACTAACGTAACACTGTATGTTAGTGATACTTGAATAAAAATAAATTTAAAAACCCTCAGAGGCCAGTAGGACCTTATACATCATCTAGAATCCTATCTGAGTCATATTTGGCCTCAAATAAGGAGAGTTTTGGATTTGCTAATTTTTTTCAAGCTCAGTGTTATAAAATGTTGGGCAAACCGTTTTGTGCTGGTGTGGGCTACCACCTACCCTATTCATCCATCTACTCTTGCCTTTGAGTAAAAGTCACGATGACTGTGAGAGGAGAAAGGTGCGGAAGCTCACTGTAGTTACAAGAATGGATGGAGTTTAGAGCCTGATGAGAGGAGATAATATGAGTTCAAAGATCCACAACAGGACTCACTACCCTATCTTTTAAGTAATTTTAATAAAAAAAAAAAAACAAAAAAACCCTACATTTCTGCTTTGGGATCAGACTGTAACGTTGTTCTATTCTTGAAAGGGGGGGTAGGGAAGAAAAGCCAAATTATGCCTTTAAATGGCATGACTGAAAGTGGTTCTTTTAAAAGAAAGTGGCTCTTTCACTAACATCCATAGACTACATGTATGCTCATAGAGAACTTGTTAGTCTTAGTAATGGCTCCTAAATCGAGACAAAGATGTTCTTACCTCCAACTCCAGTTCCTCCCTGTCCATTTCCTGATGGACACCTCCAATGTAGTCACTGGGGTCATAGTACTCGTGGGCCGAGGGGTGCCTGAAAACAGAAGAAAGACCTTTACAGCCTGCTTGCGGCTGGAAGTCCCCCCTTTCATCCCCCCAACCTCGTCGGGCCTGCTGTGATGTGGCCCCAGTTCTCAGGGTTGGGGCACTGCCTAAGCCCACTTCTCCCTGGCCGTGCTTCTCAGCAGCGTCAGGACCTCCCCTGTTTAACACTTCCATCCTCCTCGAAGAAGATGCAGGTGACAGCGGGACTGCCCTTGCTGCTCCCAGTGACCATCCTCTTGCCGACTAGTCATGTGAGTCAAAGGGACTCATTTCTCACTCAGTCTCTAGAGAGCAGACACATTCCCCTTTCCCGCTTATTGCTTCACTGTTAGATTTTCTCTTTGGGCAGAAAAAGGCTGGATGTCAGGCAACACTCAAGGATATGTACTGGCCTCTGAGTCCGGTCCAAAGGGCTGGGACTGAAACTACGATGCTATCATCTAGGACAGTGTCTTCCCAAACTTCTCTGATTGTTCCACGACAAGGACTAGGTTTGACATGAAAACCGAGTACGCACATATATGTAGATAATGAATGAATGAAGGTACTACATACATGCACGTGTAAAAGGCACATGTATATAAGCATACACACCCACTGCTCAGAGAACAGAAGCTTGAGTCTCTCTAGGACAACATATGGGAAACCCTATTTCCAGAAGCCACCACCTCTTTGGAACCTCTAGGAGAGGAAGCAGTGGGAATCGTAACAGGCTCAGTCAGCAGCTCTGGAAGGTCCCAGACGTGGGTGGAAAGCTTCAGCCTGATTGTTGACTGGGGACTCAAAGCATCTTGTTCTCAAAGGTCAGCACAGCAGTCAATGGGCTCTGGTCTTCCCTCCCAGGCACTTGGTTTTGAAACATCAGATCAGACATGGTCAAACAAGGGCTGGCTTTCAATTTTCTGGACCTATCAGGTAAATTTCCTGCCAGCACTTAAGGGGCTTTTAGTACTGGAGGATGCCATTGGAAGGCCTGGGCTTTCAAGCATCACGTTAACATTCCCCTTTCTATCCCGATGCGCACTCTTTACTATGCTTTGACCTTGCAGCCAGAACCTGGAGAGGCCTGACCTCTGGACTCCACTGACATTTCTCAAGTTGCCCCTTGGGGTTAGGTCATGTCATGTTAACCAGACTTAAGAGGAAATTAAGGGTTTGGCTTCTAAAAGGCCCATCACTGTGACAGTTCAACATCTGAGAGGCGGGAGCTGCTGCAAAGGCCTCATCAATACTGAGAGGCAGTTTTGCTCTATAAAGTCGAAGAACTGGCTTAAATGATGATGGTTCAGTGAGTCGGGCAATTCTTTCATAGGATCAACTGGGATGCCACAGAGTAGTTGTGTGACTAAGAGCTGGGAGTCGAGGTGAGCCAGACCTGCCTCTCAGTCCAGCTGCTGACTTAAGCTGAGGAGAACAGGTGTGTATGCACTTCCTCACCGCATGGAAAGACCCATCTTCTTTGCATACTCCTGTGCACGCTGAGCGTGGATGTCAGAGAGGGGACCCTTTCTTTCCCCTTCCCCACTGTTAGGCCTGGGGAGTTAGTCCTGGACTCCCATGACAGCTATTGGGTAACACCATGGGATGAAAGGCAAGCCTCTGTCTGGAAGCTGGTGGAACCACAGAAAACATGGGCTCACTCCAGCTACTGAGTTATTAACAGAAACCCAACAGGTAGCACTCAGAGGTTTGCCCTGGGAGAGGTAAAATGCCCTTGGAAATAAAGCATCACGTCAGTGATGGAATCAGGAACAAGACAGTAAGAGCCAGGGGTGACTCTCTGTTACCTAGAGAGACTAAGGCGGGCAAGGGGACATCCTGTCCTCACACGGGCAAAATCACGTGCTCCAAGCTCTACAGTAAAGTGGACATCTTCTCAGCCAGTGGTCTATCTTAGAAAATTTCTCGCTCTTCATTTTTTCCCTAGATATTTCATCTCACTCACTAAATTAATGATTGCTGCTCTCTCCTGAGTGCTTACCATATGTCATGGTGAGAACTTCCCACACATTATTTCCTCTAACCCAACACTCTTACACACTGGGTTCTATTATTATTTTTCCTACATTGAAATGGGGATAAAGTGAACTGCCCCAGCTGCCTGGCTAGTTATCAGTTTGAGCATCAGGCTCGTCTGACTTGAAGGCTCTGAGCTCCACTCTCTCTCTCTCTGGCAGGAAGTAAGGTAAGAGGAGAGTCATGTGTAAAGTAATTCGTGTGGGGTGTTGGATCACAGCTGTTAACTTAATTGGTAAATGCAGCACTTATATGAGGCACGTGTGGGCTTATTAACACAGATTCAGGTTTGAAACGAGACCCCAGAAAGTGGAATGCACACCCTTCAGGGCTCTCTTTATACTCCCGAATTACTTTGTTGTCTATTTAAGAGAACCATCAGCATTCCCTCTAGTTATAACACAAAATCTTCACATTGCCTTTTGCGGTGATTAAATTTTATTCTGAAATAACTTTTATGACATTTGTAAGTAATTTTGTTCTTAGAATATAATTTGAATAACTCCGCTCCAGGGTTATAATAAAGTAATTAATATGTCAGAGTGGTTTTGAGCAGGACTCAATTGATTGCCTCTATAAACAATAAAGTTAAACACGGGCAACCTGGAGGAAAATTATAAGACCCGCTAATGTTTTTCACCACATGGAAAAAGAAAACAACTTCACTGGACTTACTCCTCTGGCAGGAGATAGGGATCCAGCACAGGCGGGGTGGGAGAGGACATCTTGGTGAGCGCCATGATGTGCTCGAAGGTGATGTCGGTTTGAGTTCCCGTGTCCACCAGCTGCGACTCTGACGGAGGTGTGAACATTTTGGTCCGAGGCGTTCTCCTCAACACCTGCACCACAATGGGCTCTTTGGCGGTCTTGAAAGCTTCCACAGCCTGGTCATGAGTCGCTCTGGATAAGTCTTTACCGTTGACCTGTGGACAGATATTTAGGGTGAGAGAGGATCATAGCCAAGCAGAAGCTGGAAAGACTGTGCTCTTGTGTAAGCAAGCCAAAAGGAAGAACAACTTGAGGGTGTCAGAGAATTCCAATTCTGTTTTAGGTTTCCTAAGGAATGCCTAGTGGGATGGGAGTGAGTTTGGAGGGATACAGATCTGGCATTAAATGATAAATCTCACAGTGGGGAAGTCTTGGCTTCCTACTGGAATGTCTTTAACCCAGTTTCATCACCTGCTAATCTTGCCTGTGAGAGAAAAGAGCAGCCTCCGGGCTCAGAGCCTTTATCAGGCAATAATAACTAACTAGAAATTAATTACATTGTTATGTGTTAATGGGGTGTATTATGTCAGGTGACATTAGCTTTCCTTTTATGGAAGTGATACGAAGTTTCCATTTTAAATAAATTGCTTTTTTTTTTTTTTAAAGTCAATCAAATATATTAAGTAAATGATAATCCAGGCCGTAGGTGGACATGGCAGGTATCAAGGAGGTCCAGAAATGGCTGGCATTCTGGCCGATGTGTGGGAAATTAATTGCTATCTTGTTTCCCACTGTGTAGAGCCTGAGCCGCTGCCGCATCCCCAAGAGGCTTTACTTACTGAGTGTCCACTGTCTGCCGCATGACTGACCTGAAGCTACCACTTAACACTTCCCTCAACACGGTCTGGGAGGTTGGCAGAGCCAAAATTATGTTCATCTCCCTCCTACAACAGCTTCAGATTAACCACATGAGATCACACAGCTAGTTAGTGGTGGGTCACAACTTTGTACCATTGGAAAGAATCCTGGATGCGGCACCCAATCCAAACTAACTCAATGTGGCTATCTTTAGCACAGCTTACACAAGACGAAACAGAAGCCAGAACCTTATTTCTAGAAAATGAAGTCATTCCAAGCAACCTCTTAGTCCAACTCTAATTTTCCTTGCCCTCCCATCCCCCACAGCAAAGGAATAGGGTATTATGTTCCAGTAGTTTGGTAATGTCTAATGACTGCACTGCAGGAACGTTACCAGGCTCTGACATACTTCAATATTATTCCCCAGGGGGTTGGCTTGCTTTTTAAAGTCAGATACAAAATGATCATACAGGAACCATACTCTTCAGACTATACTTCGGCAAAAGTTCCTGAGCTTCTCAAATCTCTGGAGAGCAACACTGACAAATTCATGTCATTTAACATAGGAGTTCTTGAACATAAATCTCTTAGGTTAATACTCCATTTTTTCAATAGGCATATTTTTAGTATTTATTTATAAATGTCAAAATGAACACTGAACCTTTTCCTGTCGGGCATATGCATCCTCCCCTTAGTCCCCCAGTATCTTGTCCTTCAAAGCACACTGACAATTAGGTCCATCCTCTGAGGCAGAGAGCACTTTGGGTTTCTCTGTGTCCGAGCAAAACACAAGTATTGATTATGCAGCCGTTTTTCTATTTTTTGCTAAGCCCCTTCACTCCAGCCCTACAGGGAAAAGAACTCTTAGGACAGAGTATCTTGTAAACAACTGCTGGGTTGAATAGATGTCGGACTCTTTCCTTGTAATGAAGCCCAAGTGCATCATGTCGGTGGAGATTATTAATGATCTGGATTCAATCTACTTAAGTAATTTACTTGCAACACAAGGGAGTTCGGCAGAACAAGAACTATGGGCTACGAAATGACTCAAGTGCACCAGTAAGTAAGTGAATGGCTGAAGCACCAAACTCTTCCATCCTCTACCCTGGAGGACTGAGAACACCAGGGTTTAACATCACAACTGTCGGGGCGCCTGGGTGGCTCAGTCGTTAAGCGACTGCCTTCGGCTCAGGTCATGATCCCTGGGTCCCGGGATCACGCGCCTCGCATTGGGTTCCCTGCTCAGCGGGAAGCCCGCTTCTCCCTCTCCCACTCCCCCTGCTTGTGTTCCCTCTCTCGCTGTCTCTCTCTCTGTCAAATAAATAAATAAAATTAAAAAAAAAAAATCACAACTGTCTTCCCTCTTCCTTTGAGAAGAGGACAAACGGACACAAAGGAATTCTTTCCAGCTTTCCGAGCCAGCTGACCATCTTGACCCCCTCCTTGTTCGGAGCCCAGAGTGCTGAGGTCTTGGGTTGGGAGGGAAGGGGGTGGTGGTTAAACAGCAACTTGGAGATCTGCGAAATTCGTGCTGTGGCAGAACTCTCTGAGCCGTATTTTCCATTACTGCCTGACTCCAGGGGTCAAGTAATACAGGAACTTACACTGTGATAGTCAATTTGTCCCTTGGTTAAATTAATGCCACAGACAGCACGTGTAGGAGATGTGGGTGTGGCCACCGCCAGCTAGCCAAGCTCGTCTTCTGCCCTCGGTGGTCACAAGGGATGGCTTGTACTGAAGGCAGTAGCACTCCCAATGAACTCACACATGAAGGCTTTATTTTTAAGTTTTTATTTATTTGAGAGAGAGAGAGTGAGTGTGCGTGTGAGCAGAGGGAGGGGCAGAGGGAGGAGCAGACTCCCTGCTGAGCAGGGAGCCTGACTCCACTCAGGACTCCGTCCCAGCACCCCGAGATTATGACCTGAGCCGAAGGCAGACACTTAACCGAATGGATCACCCAGGTGCCCTCAGACATGAAGACTTTTGAATGGGTCCTGCAAGATCTCTCTAATCTGTGCTTTCTCTAGTCATACATAAGTACCAGGTCTTGTGCCAAAAAGGACTGAACATGAGAGTTTCTTTCAGGACCCTTCTAGTTGTGTCTAAAGAAGAACCCATCCTAGGAGTCTCCTTTTTACATATACGATTAGGTCTTGCAAATACAACACCGGACAATGTTAGCTACCTGGTCAACAAACATCCCCCCTTGCCTCACCTTCTTCCTCTCAGCTAAGGGAGATCAGGTTTTGTTTTCTTTCCATCAGATCAGAGAGCTTTCCCTCCTGGGGAGACTGAGGTGTGGGCTTGATTAACCTTGGCTTATTATGGTGGTCTTGTTCCTTTAGTGATGGATTTAGGCATGGGCACGAAACATACTTCCGGCTGATAGGATAAGATGAGGAATCTGCTAGGGAGCTTTTGAAGTTTTGTTTGTTCTTAAAATAGGCAGGGATGGCCCTCTTCTGCCTCTGGGTAAATCATCTGCATGTGTTGCTCGGATTCATGGGAGTAAGTTGGGATCATGTTGAGAGCGAGACTCTGGGGCCAAATTAACAACATACTGAGGGATACGGAGCAGAAAAATGGGAGAATTGGGGTCTCTGATGATATCACTGAGCAAATGAACTAACCAAGCTTAGGACCTCTTAATCCCAAATTTCTTACCATATTCAATACTGAATTCCTTATACATTGACCATTTTAACTTAAATCACTGCTTGCTGCCCAAAACATCCCAGTAGGTTTAAGTATCACAGAGATGTATTGTAAAATTAGGCAGGAATGTATTCTGATTCGTTCCTAGATACATCCTTCTATCTGTATAAAAGAATTAGTGAAAATGCTTTTCTGATTGGGAGTGTATCTTAATCAGCTCATTTTCATAAAAAAGTGATGGTAACTATTACGTAGGTAGATTTTTAAATCAATGCTACGAGACGGAGATGTTTAAATGGTACCCAGAAAAAGAAACATAAAGGACCCGCCTGAATCAGTCTAAGCTAAGAGGATTCTTAGGGGCAAACAGCTGCCCTGGGTCTCTATGTACACAATTCCAAAAAGCAAGAAGGCTTTTCTGAATCCGTCCCATTTTTGGTATTATTCAAAGGTGTTGATGCAACAATATCCATAGCATCTCTACCGCCTAGGATGAAGAAAGAGGGTAGTAAACCCAAAGGAGGCCTGGAATGTTGGGGTGACCACGAAATGACCTCTTGTCCCACTCCAGGACGTCACCACCATGCTGGGTTCCACAGAAAGGCATTTCGGACACCTGTGCCCATGAGAACAATTTCAGAAGCCCAGTGCCATGTGTGTATGTGAATCCAACGCAGTTCAATTAAAGCCTGGGCACAATCTAGGGGAGCCCCTCCTTCCTTAAGTTACAGCTCAGGGACAGAGGGCACAGGGTCTGCAAGCGTGAAACCAGAGCAGGGTTGCCATCCTGACTGTGGGCTTTGAACAGTTTGACTATTCTGCGTCTCAATTACCTCGTCCACAAAAATAAATGTAATTATAGTGTTGTGCCTCTTAGGGTTATTATGAAGTTTAATGAGATATTCTACTTTTAGTGCCTAACATGCAAATAATAAGAAATTTACTAAGATACCAGTGCTAATGGGGATCCTATACCAGAAGAGTCAGATTTCCCCAGGAGAAGATAATCTATAAATCAAAGAAGCAAAATGCAGCCTAATTAGGTAGTCTTAAGAAACATTTGTGTACCGAGAGGCTCCCTGCCCATCTCCTGTTCCTGGACTACCAACATACACGTCAATATCCTAGAGTCCTCAAGTTGGGATTCTCCGGCGGAGCTTTGGGGATGCAAGAGATAAATTTTACAAGACTTGAGCCCTGCCACACAAGCTTCTTGACAGGGTATTTTAGGGATCATTACGTTCTCTTAAAGGACGATGAGACAAGGCGGGAGAGTTTACCATCCTAGATGATCCATTTTTGCAGCCAAATTTGTTTTGAATTACCTTGTGCACATAACACTTATTACACTGTCATCTTGGAATCACATCACCGAGAGCCTTCGCGAGGGGATGACGCCGGTACACTGTCAACCGCCGGAGAATGACAGCCGTTTATGCCCGGGATTAGCATTACATCTACATTACACAGCAGCGAGGCCCTGAAGATGCCTGCAGTTACAGATGGAATGCAGGGCAATGCTCATCCGGTGACGTTTGGCCCGGTCAAATTAAACATCATTAACTCGCCCAATTGAGCAGATTGCTTTTAAAACAGTTTATGCAGCTCTAAAACCAAGTAAATGGAATGTTTTGGAACAAGAAATGCTGATTGCAAACTTTATTATAAATTAAAGGCTTAAGTTATTCACCTAAGGCTCTTGCTGGTCCCTGGGGACTTAGGTGCAATTATGGTGAAAATCCAATCAGTCTGTCTCAAGGCAAACATCACTGCTGTAAATATGACATGACACTAAGGAACCTTCAAGAGGTCCTTTAGTGGAAGGTCTCCTGGGACAAGACAATTATGCCGTGGGCGTGGAATGATTCCGGCCTGGTGCCCATGAGGCCGGAGTAACACGCTCGCTGTTCTTTGTATGAGACACTTGTGACTGTCTTTTCCATCGCCCTGAGAACTGATGCAAAACGGGTGGGATTTTCCATTTGGGGGCAGACTGCATTGACAACCCCTCGGTCCATCTTGCAGTCATTCAATCCCCGAGTCAGTATTTGTTGAGGTTATTGAGCGAGAGTTGTTCCTCTCTTGGCAGACAGGATGCCACTTGGGAGAATTTTTTGTGGAAAAATGAGGCCCCAGCATGTGTGAGCCGCTCAAGAAATGGCCAGAAGGAATGTGTCGTGGACAGCATTTGCCCAAGACATCTAGTAAAGGATCTGATCTGCTGAGCTGGCCAGTTTGCTCCCAAAGACTACACAGGCTGGAACACAGATTGAGCCCATAACCCAGAGAGAAGCCGGATCATGGATATCTCCTGAGAAATGCCACTGGTGAAAGTCACTCACGTACCTTTAGCGTCACCTTCCCAAAGAGGCGCCCAGAAAGCTTGCGGAGTGCCCTACGACCTAACTGTGAGCAGATCAGGATACTTTAATATGAAATATTTGGAAAAGACATACCGTGCTCTCTCTAAATTAGAAAGTAAGTATCTATCTATGGGAAGGTATCTGGTTTCTGAGGATCAAGGGACTGCAATCACCTCTCTTTCCACTGCATGTGCAAACGACCCCAATGGAAAGCGTGAATGCAATTTTAAATCCAGCCTACTATCAATTATGCCCCTGGCTAAAACACAAATTTTATAGGGCTCGTTTAATTAAATACAGGGGCAGTGATTTCATTCTGTAAAATATCACACCTATGTTGTCAACTAATTAAAACTTAGATCCCACTGGAAGCAACAGACAATAATAAACAACATACTGAAAAGTAGAAGGTTTCAAGCTCTGATTTAGGTTGAAGTAAAAAATTTTTTTCATTCAGGAAACTCCTTGTCTGTTTTAATTTATTTCAAATATATAGTCTGCTCTGGGGCTTGATAAAGGGAAGGTTAACCTATCTAAAATGTAGATATTATGTTTAATAAGAAGGAAGAGGAGCCTTAATAAACAAATGGTGTTTAAATTAATGGATTTCTGTGGAAAGCACTCACTTTCCTATGTGAGGTCTACGTATAAGTAGACTATACTTCTATAGATCTCAATTCCTATGTTGTAAACACTTAAATCTGTAGAAGTACATTTGATTTCTAACACGGACCACACTAGAGTTTGTCCACAGTAATTTCTGAATGTGTCCTGATGTTATTTCCCTGGGTTTGGTATTTCCACAACTGGAAGATTCCCCCACCTTACTGCATTCTGCGTCACCTGAACAACTGAACTTATAGCCTAGGAAACTTTCCTGTTAGAGGAGCCTTCCTTATGTCTAACTTAAGTATCTCATATTTTAAAATCCCTTACTTTACTTCCTCAATACAGAATATTCCTGGCTGCCGGCCTCTGAATAATAAAATGGATGACATGTCTTAAAGAAAGAGGCTAAAAATCATACATGTTCTTAGTTTTTTTAAGGGTAGCATTAGTCCTAAAATTATAAAATGCTTTCTTTTCAGGTTAAAAAAAAAAAATCTACCTTAATCAACAGTATTTTGTTTCTCTCCTTTTGGAAGCCTTGATGTCATCATGTCAAAGTCCCATTTTAAGTGATGACATCCAAATGTCCATTAAACTACAGTATATCTGAACCACTCAGAATCTTAAAATTAACATGCACATTTTTACATCATCTTAAAGGTGATGATTTAAAGATGCAACTCAATCTATTATAGGAAAGCCCAGTGTCGAGTACTTGGAAACAAGGTGTGTCTATAGCTAAATCACCCTACTTTCTATGACTCCTAAGTTCTTTGGAACATCAGTGTCTTCTCCAGTCATATCTTTAATGCCCCTGCAGCACAGGATGGTTTCAGGTTTAAAGCCAGTTAAATATGGTCGATTATATTCCACGGCCCATCACGGTTCACTCCTGGAAGACATTTTTCCAAATGCTTCTAACCATCCTTGGTTAGAAGAATAAGAGAAGATAAAGAATAAGAGAATAAGAGATAAGAATAAGAGAATAAGAATAATAAATAAAGAATAAGAGAAGGCTCTTATTCTTTATACTCATCTGGAAAAACCCCAACCAGTCCTTATGGTCCAACAATCTGCCCGTTGTCCATTTCTACACGTGACTTTAGTGATGCTGGAGAATATTCACACAATGAGATGTCACAGAGTAGAATTCACGGCATTTTCTTGATGTGCAATCACATACTTTTCTAGTGATTGCCTGTATGCTCTCACCAGGCTCTGAACTCCATGATGGCATGACCGGTGTCTTTCGCCCCCCGCAGTACACCCAGACCTTAGTATAGCAGCCGGAAGGCAGCAGGTCACCTGAGCGACCTCTTCACTTGTTTGTGGACAGTCGCATTCCCCCACTGGGCACATCTGCTACCATTTCATGGTCCTTTCTACTGTTAAACAAAAATTCAACATTTTTTGCTCTGTGATCTTCTATGCTTAGCTAAGCTGAATACAAATCTGGTTGAGTCTCCTTTAGAATTTCCAAATTTCAGGGGAGCCTGGGTGGCTCCGTCGTTAAGTGTCTGCCTTCGGCTTGGGTCATGATCCCGGGGTCCTGGGATCGAGCCTCGCATCGGGCTCCCTGCTCGGTGGGGAGCCTGCTTCTCCCTCTCCCACTCCCCCTGCTTGTGTTCCCTCTCTCGCTGTGTGTCTCTGTCAAATAAATAAAATCTTTAAAAAAAAAAAATTTCCAAATTTCAAATGAAAATACATGTTTTGTATTTTTTACATACATACAGACATATTTAGTGAGAGGCATTTTCAATATAAATTTGTACACGGCACCATTCTTGATATGATCAACATGGCATCAAGGAAAGTATCCTCTGCTTTTTGGACAATGTAAAACATGGGGCCCAGAAAGGTCATTGAGTGTCTGCAAAGGACCAAGGCGGCTCTACTCAAGCTTTCCTGTACTCTGTAGGTTCTGTATTATAGGAGACAAGGTGGGGCCACTTCAGGTGAAAACACAAAACTTCCCATATAAGGGAAGGAGACAAGAAAGACCAAAGTTATAGACCCCACAGAAAATCAGAAAATGTAAAAATGGTTTCTTTTTCTTAACCACTTTCTTATTCCTCTCCCTCTCTCTTCTTTTCCCCTCCCTGTCCCTCTGCCCTGTTCCCCCATATCCCCTCTCTCTCCTGGTTCCCTACTTAGAGTTGTGCAGACTAAGCTGTGAGCAAGGAGCCTAGACAAGGAGGGGAGCAGGGTGGGCTCAGAGGAAAGGGAGCCTTTTTCTAATTCCCACTGAAGTGCTGGAAGGGCTGGCCGTGGTCCCACTTGGGGCCATCACCAGGTCAGGAGTAGGTGTAGTGGATGCATGTGATGACCTGGCCTCTGGACACACAGAGGGGACTTTGTGGTGGCTGAGCTACCTCATCCCTACCCCAGAAGGGCTGGGAAAAGTCTCTTTCCCTAGTACTACCTGTTGCAGCATTTGGGAGAACAGGCATTATCTTTCTGTGCTCCATTGTTCACCTTGGTATCTGGTGAGTGGCCAGATGAGCTGAAGTAACATGCAGGAGTTTGGGACACTTCAATCATGAGAACATCAACAGTGGTACGGTGTTCCCTCTATGCTGGCCACTCTTCTAAGCACACTGCATCCGTTTGCTCAGGTGATCTTCCCAATGAGGGAGATAATGTAAAATGACCTGCATTTTACAGATGAAATCGGGAGGCCAGCGAGCCTTTGCATATCTGCAGACCTTTGATACAGGAGGCCAGCAGCTTCTACCTTGAATCGGCAGATCCACGCTTAGTTCAGAGGTAGCCATGCTTCTTTTTACACGTCCATTTTATTGCATTTAATGATCCATATTGGCATTATCTCCTACTATAAAAGCCATACAGCCACCAATCAAAGGAGAAAGGTGTGGTTGCTTTTTTGCAAGCATCACACCCAAGGCCTTATGAAAACCATTTTATTATGTCATTTCCATCTCCCTGGTATAAACCTCATATCAGTCTCATAAATATATCTTATAAATTTAAATTTGTTAGCTGTTTTCCTCAAAGACGAGGGCAGTGTTTAGAATAAAATTCTACCCTCCAGGCTCTCATCATCAGAGAAAAGGACATGTAGGAAGACTCCTCCATCAAAAAAAATCGTTGTCATGCCGAAATTAAAAGAGTATTTTAAAAAAAGTGTTTAATGATGTTTCATGTGACCATGGGCATTGAAGTTTCAAACAGGATCCTGATGGAGACTGCATGAAGGTGTGTAAGAACAGTAAGGAGTTCTACATGTGGTAAGACCCTTCAGCTCTAGGGTCCGACTGCCTCAGTTTAAATGTAGGCTATGTCACTTATGTGTTATGTTGTCTTGAGCAAGTCACCCTCCTGGTGACTCAGTTTTCTTATCTGTGAATTGGGTCAACAGGAGGACCTAACTCATTGGTTTGTTGTTAGAATTCATTAGGCCATACAACAGAAAGTCATTAGGGTCATGCCCCGGCAGAGTGCGCACTCAATAAATGTCAGGTGTCTTTTATCTTCATTCACTTGAAGATTTATTGGAGAATCCACAATGTGCCAGGCACTCTGTCCCACTGAGAAAGTGGTAACCCCAAGCTCAGTAACACTGGGTGAGAGTGACCACTGTCTGGGCTCTGGGATGAGACACACATGGGCCTGAATCCCTGCTCTACCATTTACCAGATGTGAGACCGGGTAAATTACTCTACCTCTGTGTGCCTCAGTGATGCCCACTGAAGATGGAGGATAGTAAAGCATTTACCTCCTCGGGTTTTTGTAACCACTAAACAGCTAAACAGTGTAAAGTAAAGCTCTCGGCACAATGCTGAATGTCAGCCATTGTCATAACCCTGCAAGCTTGGACACATTCTCCCCGTGCCTCATCTGTAAATGGAGTTGTGAAGATTCACTGTGAAGGGAGTCTGGCTTATAGTCAGCACTTTCACAGGAGATACCAGCCCCCCGTGTGGTTCCTAAACATTCTAGCCACCAAATTTCAGTAAAAACTTTACTGCAAATAAATTGTGTAAGAACATCAACAAAAAAGATTTTATGTTACACTCACGTCTATGGGAAAGACACAGATGGATCCATAGATGGATCCTAGCATCCATCTCAAGGATGTGATATTCTGAACTACTTGTACTGCGTGCCTGCTTTGGGCCAGGCACTGTGCTAAATGCTTTCTATGCCTGATCCTATCTCATCTTCTCAATAAGAAGATCACTGGTGAGGTCTGAGGTATTATCTGTTTTTTATAGATGAGAAAATAAAAGCCCAAGTTGCTAAAAGCAGCATCTTAAAAACAGTGCAGCTCATAAGCAGTAGAGATGGGATTTGAACCACGTCTGCCCAAGTTCAAGCATATGTGCTCTCCCTCTTACCACTGAGCTGCATAGCTGAGCACTGTTATCTGGCCTCAGCTGAAAGGTAAGATCAGGTGGAAACACGATAGGAGAGCAGAGTGAAAAAGAGTCATCATCACAAGGGGGGACAGGTCAGCCTCAGAGGAGAAACTCAAAGCTCTGATGAGAAGAAACAAAGTTCCTCGCCCAAGAATGACATTCACTGTTGGCACCTCGATGTGAAAGGGTGAGCTGGGCCATGTGGACCCAAGGTGGCTAAGCCAGCTGACCTTTCCCAGAAACTCACCTTGGTAATGGGACACATTTAATGAGCAGAGTGAGAAAACACGAGTCTTCACTCACCCACCCCTTCCCTACTTATCTGCAGAGAAGCTGAAGGCAGACGAGTCGATTTTTCTTTTCTCATTTCTTTTCTTACGAAGTTGTCCCTTCAAATTTTAGCATGTTTGTCCTACAAATGTCCTGAGGCATTTTGTGAAGCCCCAGCGATGGGACACCATTTAAAACAGTACAACTAGGAGGAATGTAAGGTGAGTCTTTTGTTAAAACAGAAAACTCTTGAGCGGTAAGAAAATCAGTAGCATCAGACATTTTGAAGCCCTTGAATCTTACAGGAGCCAGGCCAAGAGAGCAAATTTTGCAAGAAGCTCACTGACCTTAATGACCTGGATCTTATTTATTCCTCTCGATAAGACAATGAAATTTCCTAACTATCTTTATATAACACCAATGTCAGGAAACAAACCGATGAATGCCAGGACAAATGAAAGCTAAAGCAGATGCACTTGACATAGAATTTTCTGGCTCTTGTGGATTTGTGTCTTAAACTTTTAGCGTTACTTCAACAGTGGTTTGGAACCTTTTTTGTTTGTTTTCTGTTTTCTTCCAAGAAACAAAATTATGACATATAGGACATAGATAAAAACTAATTTTTGCTCCTGCATTGCAAACTAGTAGTAAAATTTCCATGAAAATGACTGGGATAGAATCCTTAAAAGAAAATGTTGTAAATGATTACCTTGTGGTCTTAGCAGTTAAAAGAAAACTCCGTTGAGAAGGGCCTAGTACCACCATGAAAATGAAACGGGCACTGAATGTTGAGAGAATGGGCGAGTTTTTCTTTTGTTTTCACACAATAACCATTAGTTGGCTTGTCCATAATTATCTTTCTCAATAAAATTATGATATATCACCTCAAACACTTCTGATTTCC
>NC_138369.1:34520723-34657455 GCF_054177405.1 Leptonychotes weddellii
TTTTTTTTTTTAAAGATTTTATTTATTTATTTGAGAGAGAGAGAATGAGAGACAGAGAGCATGAGAGGGAGGAGGGTCAGAGGGAGAAGCAGACTCCCTGCCGAGCAGGGAGCCTGATGCGGGACTCGATCCCGGGACTCCAGGATCATGACCTGAGCCGAAGGCAGTCGCTTAACCAACTGAGCCACCCAGGCGCCCCACTTCTGATTTCCTAAATAGCATTTTTAAAAGATCCAAACCAGGGAAAAACTAGAAAGCATGGCTGGGATTTGAAATATAACCACCTTGATGGTAGGGATCCTACCTTTTACTTCCTAGAAATGTGAGACATCATTATTCATTCAGAATATTTTCTATGTATCATGCACTGTGCTTAGGCATTTTATATTCAATCACTCATTCCTGTGCTTACTGATTTAATAAATACTGGTGATGACCATGTGCCCAGTACCCTGCCTGGGGTGGCCAGTGCACTGGTGAGCAAAACCAGAAATGGGAGCTGCCCCAGTAAGTTCATAGTCTGGTGAAGGAGACAGATGCAAATGATCTGAGAGAAGGAAAGAGAACCTGGCTGGGGTTGGGGAGGGAGCTGGTACTGGGATGAGGGGGATCCTCTGAAGAAGAGATGTTGAGCACAAATCAGCAGAATAGACAGGATTTACATGGGGAGAAAAAGGGGAGAGGATATTCCAGACAGAAAGAGTAGCATGTGCAAAGGTCCTGTGGCTGGGGGAAAACCTGGCACAACTGAGCATCAGAACAAGTGGAATAGAGACTGTTATGTGATAGGACTGGAGTGGTGGGCAGATGCAGACCACATTGACCACTGGAGGCCACAGAAAGGGCTCTGAATCTGACGCAACTAAAAAGAGGTGGGTGGAGAACTAACCAGACAAAGAGGATACACATTCAGGTTTGCCTCTTAGAAACATGACCCTAGCAGGTGAAGTGTGAAGACTGCAATGGGAGAGACTAGGTAAGAGGTGTCTGAGGTGGCCCTGGGGGAACAAAGAGAGATTTAGGAAGTGGGACCCTCTCAACCACCCTTTGAGTTATTTCCATTTTCACAGGAAGCTGAGACTCAAGAGGGTAAGTGATTTGCCTAAGGTCAGAGAACTATTAAATGGTAGTTTGGGGAGCCTGAACTTGGTTTCTTAACTCCAAAAGAGCCTGCTTTGCTAAGATAAATCACTCGAGGTGTGAATATCACGGCAAAACAAATCCAAGTAGTAAATTTAAAAAACATGAAATGAATAAGGATCTAGGCAGATCCTAGGCTTCTCAAGAATTTTCCTAGTCCTGCTACTGGATTCCCCCTTGACTACAGACTCCCTGTAATGTCCTGGATCCTAAATCACGGTTCCTTCTTGGGGCTCCCTTGTAAATGCACAGTGAGAGCATCATGTCACCATCTGCTGCTTCTGTCCAGTGGAAGCTACCATTTTGTTGGAGCCTCTGCTTCCTAGGACTCTGGAATCCTACATGTCCATTCTTTTGCTGGAGAACCATATTGAGGTTAGATTATAGGAGGAATAATGGTTTACTGTGCCAACTGGTTAAAAAAGCCACTCCATCTTGTATTTCAACAACTCTTTCTGCAAAATGGGACACAGTCCTCAGCCTCAATAGGGGAAGCCCCTTGCTCTTCACATGAGCTTCCCATATGATTGATGTTTTAGAACTGTTCTAAACCCTATCTAATCACACAATTCCCAGATTTTTAGTTTTAATCTTTATTGGACATCAACATTTCAAAGTGGTATTATGATGGGTAGTTTTCATCATTTTTTTTAAAGATTTTATTTTTTTGACAGCGAGAGAGACAGTGGGAGAGGGAACACAAGCAGGGGGAGTAGGAGAGGGAGAAGCAGACTTCCCGCTGAGCAAGGAGCCCAATGGGGCTTGATCCCAAGACCTGGGATCATGACCTGAGCCGAAGGCAGACGCTTAATGACTGAGCCACCCAGGCACCCGATTTCCAGCACTATTATTATGAAAATTTTTCCTGATCTTCTTTTCCCTCTTAATTATCTCCAGGCATTTCCCCATGAGGAAAATTATAGAATTGAAGTCTGCAGTTAGCAGGATGGCCCTTGCTACTCAAGCATCCTCAGAGTGGGTAGACAGGCTCTATATTTTATTCTCTTAACTTATGGCTATGGACTCATTTTGGAGAGGGATGGTGTGTGTGTGTGTGTGTGTGTGTGTGTGTGTGTGTGTGTGAAATAAATTCACTGCAACAAAACAATTCATTGCTTATCTAGTTGATATGATTAAAGCACAAAAACTAACCTCTTGTTTTGTCCTGAATTGTGACAAAATTCTCTATTTTTAATTGCAAACTGTTGCTTGATTTGTTGAGGAAAATTTAGGTTAGAGGAGAAAATGTGTCTCTCTCCTGCTAGGCTGAGATATATTTCTAAATTTGAATAAAATTTCTAGAAGACAAAAACACTTCATCCTGCTAGCTTGTACTTCATCTGTCCTATGTATAAGACTATTCTATTCCATTTAGGAGTGCTTATATGCAGTAATGAATCCAGATATATCTTTAGTGAATTGCCAAAAGATTCACAGTTTGCAGATACGTTTCCTTGCAACCAGAGACAACTTTATATCAAGAGATTATATAAATTCTCTTTGAGTTATCTCCACTGGAGTATGGAGTTACTGAATGATCACTGTGAGAAATTAATGCAGAATTCTGGAAATTCTGGCTTGGAAAGAAGAACCAATGAAAGTGAATAGGAATGATGGACTCTGGAGGTGTGGAAGGAACAGAAATTGGTAAGATTTAGAACCTTTATGAATCAAAAATAAACTTAAGGTGGTACTTCTTTCTCAAAGATTTATAAATGTGATTTATAAATGGCACCAAAAGAATAATGATGACATCCTAGGATATTTAGCACCTCTAAAATAGGGAATAAAATGACTTTCCCTCTCAACTTCACAGACACTGAGGGCTTTAAAATATGACCACATTATCATAATTGATCTTCACTTTTTTGGTGATTAAATTCTGGGCAATGAGAATGGCAGAGTCATTACAAGAACGAGCTTTACAGAACTCCCAGGATGTAGAAAGCCCATGATAAGTTTGTTGATCTTAACAGAAATTAAAAATAAAAGATGTTTACGGAAAGTATGAACTTAACCTTTCTAGACACAATTCCACAATCCCCTGCTCCAACTATTCTGCCACACGGTGGGAATAAGAACTATGTCCCGACATCCTTTCACCTCATAAGAACACTCAACTGTTAAAACTTCCTGACTTCATTTTCTTGCTCTCCGTTTTGGTTACATGGAAGCATCACATCAAGGTAGTGGGTCCCTCAGACATCCCCCTGACTCTCAGCTCCAGCAGGGGACACAGAGGAGATGGACCCCTTGCCTGTGCCCACTTGGGAGAAACTCTGTTTAGATGACAAAATAACTTTGAGTGTATTCCAGTGAGGTGAGCCATGGAATACTCCAATGAGAGGCTGGCCAAAGCCTCTCTTCTGCTGTCAGATTGTGCGTTTTAAGGAAGAAGCTAAGTGGGTTGCTTTCATGAGAGGAAGGAGGATAACACTGTTTGCAGGGCACAGGAATTAGCATGTGGGCTCCAGTCCCTATGACAGAGAAGAACCTGCAGCATTTTCTAAGATGATTTATTAGATGTGGGTAGAATTTGCTAGAAGCCTACCAGGAGCAAATCATCTGGGAAGGAATTAATGATCCAAACACAACACTTGATAATGCAATTAGAATATGAGGAAATGTAGGGGATTTCCAGAGAGAGAGAGAGAGACAGAAAAGTAGGGAGGGAGGGGAGCAGAGAGAGAGAGGGAGAGAGAGAGAAGTATGTGTACGTGATTTTGATTATGTCAAACGTAAAGCCAGAAAAAGAATCTAACAACAAATTTCTGAAAGAGTGAAGTTGTCAGAGGGGAGAAAGGACTGGGGTGCTCTCTCTAGTTCTGATGCTCCGGTATAGTTAAGCAAGTGTGCCCAGCTGAGTGGAAACACACTTGTGGCTATGTTTCAGCAAAGTGCTGTGTGGATCTGAGAAAAAGAAATAAGACTGCCGGCAGCAAAAACAGGGACCCCCATCACTGAAGGGCAGAGCACAGTGATGGGGCACAATGTTTTTCTTTAGATGCTGTAGGCAACATAAGATTTCTCTCCCCCCACCCCCCACCCCCGACTTTTGTTTGGGTCAGGGATTTTTTTCCTTTAAACCTTTTCTTAGTTGAGTTAGAAACTGAGAGTCTGAAGCTCTGGAAGCTTTTCTCTCACTTCATTTCATCTTGCTCATAGATGAGCTCACCGAAAAATGTGTTTCCCAGTGGCAACATCTGCTGTGTGTGTGTGTCCAGGGGAAATTTCCGGCTGTCTACTTGTTCTAGCTGCTGTCCTAGGCTTTGTGAACACACTCTATCCGGGTAACACAGGCTCCTCCCTTTATTTTTATTAATGTCCATTTTTAAAAATTTCTTATTGAACAACATATCTTCCCTGTCCCCTTCATTAGTTTGTTTAGTTTGGAGAGGATATGGTTAACATTAGTAATGCCTTTCCAAAGCATCTCTTTATTTAAATATTCGGTGTAGTCCTACCCGCATCTACACAGCACTTGCTTCATACTTTCAAATTATTTTCATCTGTTTTCACTCAGCAAGCAAGTGTCCAACTTGGGATGGCAGCCTGGAAGCCAAGCCATTTCAGGATGCGTGAGAGCACAGGAGACATATGCCCGGGGAAGTATCATTAATGAAACGCTCTTTCTAGAAATCCAGGACTCTTTCTGCCCTGGAGCTTCTGCCTGGCTAATGCGGACTGCTTTGTGTTCGGATGGGTAGGAAGCCCAGCCTGGCCACCAGGATTGGATCCTAACCCCCAAACAGGGGGCCCCTGGTGCTTGGCACTGGCCGCCTGCAGAGCCTGTTACTGGTGTGTGTCCGTCTGTGTGATGACCTGGCAATGTCTTACCACCCTCCACCTCCACGTGGTAAGAACCGGGAGGATCATGACTTTGTTGGTTTTGCAATCCCTGCATCATCACCAGTGGCTGCCCCTACTTGGCACGGTGGAGGTGTTCAAGAAATGACATGTGGAACAAAGGACAGAATCTGAGCACTTCTTCCAAACATACTGTGTATTCACCTTTGCATTATCATTCTTGGAGAGTCTTGGCCTTTCATACTTCTTTCAAATACCCTGCTTGCCACTGCTCCTTTCTAAGAAATGACTTAGCAACAGTGGTGGCCAATGAGGTCCGCATAAATTGCCCTTCTGGATCCACTGCCATCACTTGGCCTATCTCCCAGAGACCTTCTACCCGTAATGATGACCCTTTTAGACCCAATTTTGGAGGCCTGACTGCCTTCACCTCCTCTAGGAATGCTGGCTTTCTCCCTTGGTCCCCAGAGCCTCGCCTGGCTTGTTGGACAACATGTAATAGTTGACACCGTGCCGTACAGGGCCCAGGACAAGAGCGCTGTGAGCACGGGGCTGCTTTCTGTCTTTCCCTCAGCATGTGGCCCAGAGAACAGAGCAGGAACTCAGTAAATGCTGGACTCAGGACAACTAGAGGGGGACTCGCAACTGGGGTAACTCGCAGACGGAACTCCTCTCTCGCTTTAGGAAGACAGTAAGATGAACTTCCCTTGAGTGGGGTCTCGTGCTAATACACCATGTAACCCCCATAGCTGCGGAACTGGTTTTTTTTTAAACCTCCCTTTTATAAAGGAGAAAACAGAGCACAGTTTCCTGGTCCAGTCTGTTGATGATACTTCTGTTGCAGACCCATATTCCTTTAAGTTTACCTTCTAACGTAATCATATGCTCATTAGTGTAAGATTTAATTTCTGACCTCCCACCATCCCAGAACGCAAGCCCCCTAGGACAGGGATACTTCGCTATGACGGTGCCAGATATTTAGTACAATGCTGGGGACACTGTTCAGACAGTGTGCTGGAGACCGATAGTCCTGTGCTAGGATCCTGGCTCTGCCCCGTAGGAGCCGTATGATCCCAGGCACATGAATCTGCTTCTCTAAATAACCCTCAGTTGTCCCATCTGTAAAATGGACGTAACAACAGGAGCTGTACTTTAAGGGGTTGTGTTAGAATTACATGAGATTCTGTATCTAACACATGTATATAGACCACATGCATGGCAGATCACACTCAGTTATTTATCATTGCTATTAGCATAGAAATCCAAATCACTGGAATACATTAGTCTTGGGCCTTCACTGTTAATTCAAGGACAAAGAATACAGTGCTGGAATTGCTTCTTCCTTTCTCTGGATATTTCTTAACTGTGGCTGGATGTGGAGGAGAGTTGGTTCTAAAACTTGATGGCCAACTGAGGAAATGATGCGCTAGCTCTTCACCTTGCCTTCTCCCTGAGGTTTGCCCCCTCCCTGCACTGTAAGGGGAACAGGCACTTGCTCTCAGTTCCACTCCAGGGAGGAATGAGAACAGAAACTTATATTGGTGGGGGGGTGGAGAGATTAGACAGATATGCCAGACAACTTAAACTTCAATGCCTGGGAAGTTTCTAGATACCTAGGTTTATACTGCAAAGTTTAGGCTTAGAAAGCTGCTAGAGCGGAAATGGCAAAGGAGGAAACACCGGGCCCAGGGAAACAGAGGCACCACTGGTTACGTTGATACATGCAGGTAAGTGCAACATATGGTAGCTGGTATCTAACAGGGAGAGGATAGGAAATAGAAGTTATTCAGGCCAGGCATTTCCTAACTAGGTAAAAAGAACAGAATCCCAGATGTGAAGTACCATTGTGATTCAGGGTGGGGGGGCAGATATGGGAGGGTGGACAGCCACTGCTCTTTATCTCCTGATGCCAACTGAAATATTGCTATGAAAGATGATAATTTCTCTCAGGTTTTCCAGAGTCCCCAAATAGTAAACAGCTGCTTGATAAAGGAAAATTGGTTCATATTATTTAGAGTTTTCTTTTATTAGAATGCATGTCACTTCTAATGTTATGTGCCCCACCATGGACACTTTTGGGCAGAGGGGGGGAATAATGAATTGTCACCTATGGTAAAACAGGAATTCATCTGGGCTGTGGGACATGGCTTAACACACTGGGAGGAAACTCATTTTCCCAGATGTCTGGCAAATTAACTCTGTTTTCATTGGTTTAATGCTGTGAATAGTGTTTGTCTGCATTATATGGTTTATGCATTGTTCACAAAAAAAAGACATTTTTGCTTAAGACTTCTTTATATAGAAACATGCAAACATGCCAACTCTTAAGCAATGTGTTTGTAAAGATACAAGTTCTAACTGTGGTCCTACAGCTGTCTTCTGTTACAACAAATGGTAGAGGTTGAGAGAATTCTTGTGCACATGAAGAATGCTTTATCTTGAAAAAAAATAAGGCAGTATTTTAATACTTTTTAAAGATCTTGATAGCCAACAACCTCTTCCTCCCCATCATTACTATTTCTGATTTACTTTCCTTCAGAATCTGGGGGAGAGGGAGGCTTTTTATAATATATGATCTTTCTTCTTGGGGCTCTTCTTAATATTTTTATTTTATTAAGTACTGAATATATTAAGTTTCTTAAGATGCATATAATTATAAAGAATTCTACACCAAATACTTGTAAGTCCATACCCCCATTTGAGAAAAGAGCACTACCAATATGTCACTTTGACAAGCTGAACTTGACATATCTGTGGACAGACAGAATGCCAAGAAGAGTACAAGAAGGCGGCACCAGGGAGCGACCTTCTCCCAGGGGGACGAAGAGTTACTACAGAACTACAGCACAAGAAAACAGACACTCTTAGTGCGATCTTGGTGCAGGGAGACTCTCGATGGACCAGAAAAGAAAGGCCAAAAAGAGCCCCAAACACACAGGAGAAACAGGCACTGCCCTTTGATGGGGAAGAGACGGGATTTTCTCCACTGATGCTAGGAGCCATCCTAAAATGAAGTCGACGCCAGCCACACACCTTTCTGTGAAAGGCAAAAGTTACATAAAGCTTTTGGAAGAAGATACAGGATAGCAGCTTTAGAGCTTCAAAGTAGAAAATATATTTCTTCAAAGAGACTAAAAGCACAAACCATAAGACAAGACTGATATATTTGACTATGTTCAATGAAGGGATCTGGTTCACTGGAATACACCATAAAGAGAAGGCAAAGACAAGCCACAAACTGGGAGAAAAGGTCTGCAAGTCATACCTGATAAAGGACTGGTATCCAGACTAAGCTTTTAAAAATCCTATGAATCAAAGGAAAAAGATGAAAAATCCAATAGAGAACTGGGGCAGACACCTGAACAGGCACTGTGCACGTGCGCGCATGCGCGCGCACGCACACACACACACACACACACACACACACACAGAAGCTCAAATACGGTCAATACACACATCAAAAATAAAATACTCTATTTCGCTAATAACCAAGAGTAAAGCAAATTTAAACCATAGTGAGATACCTCTTTGTATTTGCAGCATTGTAAAAATTAAGGAGCCGGACAATACCAAGTACTGACAGGGAAGTTCAAGCATCAGGAATCTCTCTACCATGATGCTGAAAGACTGTCTGGCATTAGTAAAACTGAGAAGCATATACCTTAAAGCCCACCTTCCTTCCCACCCTCCTGTCCTTTTGTCCGTCAATCCGTCCACCCACCCATCCATCCATCCAACCACCCATCGACCCACCCATCCATCCATCCACCATCCATCCAACCCATCCATCCATCCATCCATCCATCCATCCATCCATCCATCCATCCAACCAACCAACCATCCATCCGTCCATCCATATGTAATCACGTATCTCTTAGAGCAGTTGCTCCCAAAGCATGCTCCTCAGACTAGCAGCATCTAACCTGGGGGTGGGGCAGAGGACTCAGTGCTTTAATAGTGCCTCTAGATGCATGTTCCAGTTTGAGAACCAGTGCCCTAGAGGAATGTTGGTGCCTTGAGACTGGTGTAAGAATGCAAGTTACAAATGAGAGTCCATTCCTCTCCCCCACCCCCTTTTTCTATCAAATAGAAAAAAAAAGTGAGAATATCTTTAATGCCCAGTGAGTATGTGAATGGGAGACAAGGTGAGACAGACCTTACTGGCTGGTGGTGTTACACAAAGAGGCTTATTTGGGGGATGATCTGGCACTACTTATTAAGACCTTAAAAAGTGTTTATTCTCTGGCATAACACATCAAAATGTACACTAAGATAGTTACTAAGGACTGGTCAATGGTACTGTTTCATTGACAGGTACAGTTGGACTGTGTCCTACACCCTGAAAATGCTCCGGAAGCAGGGTCTGTAAGTCATGACCTGTCAGCATGGTGATGGCCATCTAGCTCATCATCAGGAGGTCCCTGCTCAACTTGTTTCACCCAGAATTCTGCAAAATAGGATTCATTTGGTTAACAAGGTCTTTCTAAAAACACATTTTCTTTGGGCAGGAGGATTCTGCTTACCATCATTCACATTATCGGGAATTACTTTAATTTCCCATTGACTACTGGAAAGGGAGCATTTATAGGAGTAGGAGGGCATGTGACTTAGGAGGATGCAGGACGATTCTGGAATCTGGGGTGATTGGGAGAGGGACACTGGTTGAAGAAAATTGAAGGTTAATTTGTATAAGATACACAAACACATACACACTTGTGTGTGTATGTATGTGTGTGTATGTCTATATGTGCACATATATCTTTAACAAAGCTTCACTAACCTTCATTTTCCCACTTGTAAACTAGATATTATAGAACTTACTTGAAAAAAGCCCTGCTTCACCAAAATAAAATGACTTATTTTGTATTCACCAACAGATGGTTATCTTTTGATCTGAATGGAAGTGTCTGAGATAGGAGGAGCCTGTCCTGCTGTCTCTACATCCAAAGGAAGAATGAAAAAAATCTGCCCCAAAGCTTAGGTAACCTAAGAGTCCTCCCTCTCCCAGTATTTTGGGTTTAACTTCGAACAGAGGGACTGAAACTTGAATGAGCACCAAATTCACCCGGAGGCCTTGTTCAACACAGATTGCTGGCGCCATGCACAGAGATTCGGGCTCAGGAGGTCTGGAGTGTGGCTGGAGAATCTGCATTTCTAACAAGTTCCTACGGGATGGCGATGCGGCAGCTCCAAGAGCATATTGTGAGAATGCATGACTTAGAAGAAACTTCTGGAGACTCTTCAACAGTCAGGAAATCTCCCCTTGAGCCCCACTGCCTCTCAAATCAAGATCCTTGTACTCCCACCATTGAACATTGATGCCAATAACTTTCTTCCAACTTCGCACTATTCCAGCATATTTTTTATTACAAACTGATGGGTATAATAAAATGTCTTTGAAAAAAAATTATCCTGCCAGGCAGGTGTCCAGTAGACTGGAAAAGGGACCCTTTCCCCACAAAGTTACCCAACAGACACATACCACTCAACATGCTCTTGGTGAAGAAATAGGAAAGCAGGTCATTCGAAGTAGACACATTCATGCCTGACTTTTCCCAGCACGGCACTCGCTATTAGGCAGCAGAATCTGATGACATTTCACCAATGTTATGACACCTGCCACACCACTGAAGGTAATGTTGCTAGCAACCTGGCTTTGTGAGCTTTAGAGAGCGGATGCTATGTTCCCTGCTGAATCCCACACTGGGCAGAGAATGCAGGAGGGTTATTTTGGCTCTGGCATGCCTCTGGACCTGCTGATGGTATTCTTCTGTGCCTGCTCTCCCCCACCCCCAATGTAGCCATGACCTCTCCCTGCATTATTAATGAGTGCAAGAGAAGTCATTTATTAAAGCTACATTTTTTCACTGTTCCTTATGTTTCTTTCTGCCAGCCACGGCAGGCATGTCACAGGAACGCAGAGAGAGGGACAGTCGTCTCCCCTGGGGCTGTGTACCACCTGCCTGATGGCGATATGCAGCAGTATCTACGGAAGCCCTTAGAATCTCAGGACGCGGACTCATTTGTCATTGCTAAAAGCCTTCCCGGACCAAAGTGGGACCTACTTGATACATTCCTCATTCAGAAGTTAATTTGGTAAACATGTCCTGAATAGTTTACTGGTTATGTGTCAGGACCTGGGGGGTCACAGAAAACGAGACAAAGTCTCCACCTTCATGGGGCTGACATTTTTCTGGGGACTGGGGGTTGGAGACAATAGACAAGTTAATAGTACATGAATTATGGTAAGTGCTAGGAAGGAAATAAACTGTGCACAGAGAGGTCAACATGGGGTGGGGGTGGGGGAACCTCTTAGATCAGGGAAGGTCTCTGGGGAGAGGGATATTTGAGCTGAGTCCTCAAGGATGAGTTGGTGAACTATGTTTCAGAAGGAAAGGAACAGCTAGTCTAAGGTGTGAAGACGGAAGGAGTCAGGTGGGTTCTGGGTGCTGCAAGAAACCTGCAAGGACCAGAGCAGATACATGATGGGCGTGTGGCAGGCAGCTCACGGGAGAGGTAAAAAGAGGCCAGACTAAACAGGTCCCTGCAGGCCACAGTTAAGGAGTAGGTTTTATCTTCAGGGCATTGGGGAGCCAATGAGCAGGGAGTGGGAAGCTTGGTACTCGGCACGGGGTTGGTTGGGTAAACATGTTGGTTGAATGAATGAAAAGTAAATGTCTTGTAGCCCCTGTGATCTCCATCGGCACCTTCTTGATCCAAATCACAGTCATCTCTTCCAACAGCCCGTTCTGGGTTCCTAACTAGTACCCCTGTTTCTTTTCTTGCTCCTCGTGCCCTACCAACACATACAAAATCTAATGTGTTCAACCGATCACATGCTGAGGCTAAAGGTGGTAACTAGACCTCCCAGGATTTCACAGTGTAACTAAGGAGGCTGAATTAACAGGTAACACAGAAACGAGGAATAGAATAATGTGCAGAGCATCGAGGGAGGGCTCAGTGCAGGGGTACATTGGTACACAGGGCCTCATGGAGGCTCAGTGCAGGAATGCAGAGGTGCGCAGGGACTCGTGGGAACACTCACAAGGGCATCTGAGCTGGGGTGGTGGCAAACTGGCCTCAGTCCTAAGAGGAGAGCAAGAGAACTCCTTTATGGTCATTGAATGCTTTGTACCTAAAGGAGAAATTGGTAGAAAGATGGAGGAGCAAGCCCTGGTTGAACCCTAAGCCCTTCCTTTTCATTGCTTCATCAGCATCAAGGTGGTTTACGGTCCAATGTTAGCTGAAGAAAAAAACAAGCCCTAGTGGTGGATAAATGCCCACCGTGAAAAAAGGGGACCTTCTCGGCCACAGACAGGTGCCATGTCATTAAGGCAGGAGATGGGCTTTCTTCTTCCACACCTGCTTTACCTCAACTAATTCGGATTATAAAGCTGCTTCTAATAATAAAGCTTTTGGAACTGATAGACTGTTTAAGCAAACACACTCTCATTTGCAAGAAAACTAAACCACGTTCAACATTTCTGTATAGAGGTCAAGTTTATGTTCATCCAATTAACCACCATTAGCTCTGTCCATACTTTATCATACCACGACCTGGCCAAGTCTCAAAATCCACAACTTCAGGGGGCATAAAAGCACAAATTACACGAACCATTCTCAAATGAACCATTCTTAAAACTGCCTGGGAAGTTGATGGGAATGCTGCATCCCTCCTGAACACTTCTCTCCCTGTCCGCCATTCTCCCCTGGCATGAGGGACTAGGGGCCCTATCTCAAGTCCTCTCATTTGTAAGAGAACAGACCCAAGTACTCCCAAGCTGATGATGGAGAGGCCAAGCAGCATGGGGCCCTGTTTGAGAATGCGGGGTCTCCATGTCAGCTCCACAAAGGTGAGAATGATTTTTAAAAATTAAGCATTCTATATAATACAGGTCCTCTATTCACGGGTTTTGATGAAAGTAATCTATACCGTGTAAGAGAAGAATTCAGACTTTGGAATCCCAGCACAGGCATTGCTGCCACCCCCGTTTGTAATTCCTTTGTGTCTCAGTTTCTTTATCTCTGAAATGGGGATAATAGCATTGCCCATCTCTTGGTGCTGCTGTGAGGATCTGATGGAGAAATGCACAGTCAGCACAGTGCTGGCACACAGTAAGTGCTCAATAAATACTACTCTGGTTCCTGCAATGAACATCACTGCGATTAGTATGTTCTCCTTGCCATCTTGAAAATGTGTATAGACTTAAGTGAATGTATTCATTATTATCATTTCTAGTTCGAAGCCTAAGTCCCAAACAATTATTTCCTTATGACCTAATCAAGTGAACAAAGGTCACTATTCTACAAAAAGCATCCGGTCGACCTTAGGAGAGGTGGAGGGAATGTGTGATACTGTCTCATGTGTCCTTTTCCCTTCCCTCAGCCTCTATCTGAAAACTCTCTTCAAAGCATCCACACACTGGCCTTCCCCTTGTCCTGAAAGGACACAGCTAGAGGGATGGCTGATGCTTGGCTGGTGATGGGGTCCCTGGCACCAAGCCAACAGAGCCACAGACTTCTCCATCCTTGCCAACACTGCTCCCCTACCCCTTTGCCATAACCAGGGGACCAGCTTCAGTTGTGTTCTGGCCACAGCTTTGAAGCTGTCAAGCTCCCTACCCCATCACCCCTGCACATGAGATCTTCTGGCAGTTAATTTGTCCAAGTCGAAGACTGCAACCCTTGACAGCCTTGAAGCATCTTCCTCTCCTGCTTCTGTCCTTCCACTTCAGCAGTGCTTCTGAGTAGTCAAAGTCGCCCGAGATGGGGTAGTTTTCCAAAGCAGGAAACAGCTGCTAACTTAAATGTTAACTGTCCCACGGCCACAGGTCCTGTTTGGATGGTCCCCAGGACTCTACAGTTACCATGAAAGCACAAAGACTGCTATGCCTCAGCAGATCTTACACCTCCAGGGTGGGCAGGAGGCTCGTCTTGTACCCTCCTCAAAGTACTCCCACGATCCCCAAATACCTTGGTGTATCCCTTAAGGCGTGCTGCAAATCACTGATATGTGTGCACTCCTTGCAGTACCCTCTGGCGGCCAGGCCACTTCCTGTGTTGCTGTTGTTTTTCTAATGTGATGAAAGGTACAATAAGGTACGTATGCAACAAGAGGCAAAGCCATTGTTCTGCATCATTAAGCTCACAGCAGCCCCAAAAAAACATTGTAGGCAGCTTGCCAAAGGCCCTAATGAAGAGCATCTCTTTGAATTATCTCTGGATGAGGAAAGGATAAAGTCTGAGCCCCAGAATATTTGATCCTCTTTGTGTTGCTGTTATGAGGGCTTACTGAAGCCAGACACACTGGACCTTCTGGAACTGTAATTTATGGAAACCTTAATTTCTCTGCTTGTAATAAGGCTTTGCCTAATAAGGAGGAGAATGCAGTTATTAATTCCTGCAAGTGTTTTGTGAATTCCTTTATGCTACGGTTCAGGACTCCCAAAGAATAGGAGAAAGGGGATTTTACTTAGTTGGCACAAGGGTAATGGGTCCGAAAAGTAGTTTGAGTTTCCTGAAAATAAATTTGCATGGCTTCCTAAATTGCTGACAAAGTGTATTCCATATGGAAGTCATTTATCAGCAATTTACTGCGTGATGCTTTGGCCAGAAATATTTCCACATAAATTCACCTAGTAAAAACAAACAGAATCCAGGCTCTTTCTTTTGGGGGGCTAAGAGGAAAGAGTCTAAATAATACAGACGAATAAAGCACAAGGTAACATGGATTTGCAGGAGATGGGATGGGGCGACCACATTTTGGAGGGTACCAGTATAATTAAACGCATCTACAACAACGAATGCTCAATGATATTTCTGTGCACTGATGGTTAAAAGAGAAAAACCCAGTAAGTTATTAAGACTCCGTTTTTATGCACCGTATTATATACACAGTAGTGAAAATCTGTCATACAACTACCCTGGTGATGGTTCTGTTGTTCTGCTTGTTTTGGTCCTGAATGTCTAACTCACTGAGAACTGGGGGGCTCACAGCTCAGTGCACATGATAACCTGGCAGAATGTGGATTACAACATCACCGCAGGATCACACAAGGGATGGAGGCCAGACCTCCACTGCCAGGGGCACTTTTGCCCAGGCTTCCAATGTGCTCCCAAAGGACAGAAGTCCAGCAGAGTGCGAAGCATGAAGTCATAGGTCAGAAGTGTGTGGACATTCTCTACGCTTCAGTGGAGAAAAAAACACACACGCACGCGCACGCACACATCTTTTTCTTTAGACAGGGTCACTCTATCATGGGATTGTCCACTGTGCATTGGGCGGCCAATGCACAGAAGCAGCCTTGTTTCACTGCGTCTTTTTAATGCTACGCGCCCTCTGGTGGCTTGTGCAAAAATGGTGCCCAACGGACGGCTAATCAAATTCTTTTTTTTAAGCTGTCTGGCTCTTTAGAGAATATATTAATATGCCCCCATTCACTGTGATAAATTAAGGAATAAACATCTTTGTTTTCTTACCATAAAGACCTTACTCTGTCATTCTAATTAAAAAAAAACCTTTTTAACAGGATTCTAATTTTTTTGATTGCTGAAAAAAAATTGGAAGGAGTTAGAATGACTTAAGGAGAAAGCACTTAACTGCCAAGTTAGGTTACCAACAACAGTAGGAAAACCTCATAGTTCAGGATAGAACGTGAATATTTAAAAATAAAGCACTCAACACAAATGTAAGGTTAGTTATCTGGGTTAATGCCTTAACTATCCCATTTCATCTTGACTGAATTTTCACATTACTCATGATGTAGAAGTTTCGAGAAGTCATCTGCCGTGGATGACAGCACCCAAGATCAAGCCACCTGCTCTTGAAGTTCTTAAAATTTTCACAGGGTGAGGTACAGAAATGGCAAGTGTGAAGCATAAATCTGAATCACATGTCCCAGGACAAGAAGTTGCTGAAAGAATCAAGTCTGTGGTAGACGCTTGTGCTCTACCTTAAAGGCGCGCCTCGTAACTATTTGTAAACAGAGACAAAACTGCACAAGCATTAATCATCATCCCCGTCTTCTCTAACTTGTTCAAAGGGTGACCACGCTCTGACCCTTCCTAAGACATACGCTGACACTCCAGAGAGTGGCCAGTTATAAAAGAGCTTTGTGATGTGACTGCTGGAAACGTACTTTGTGACTGTCAACATCTATTTAGATATTCAAATACAGGCACCTAAGTGCCACTGTGAGGGAAAGCAAGTAAGAGATTTAACAGAGAATGTACTGAAAAGTCAGAAAAGCTGTCTCATTCAGAACACAGATACACCCCAGATCCCCAATTCCTTCCCGAGAAGTTACAGCTCTGCCAGGTAAGTGCCAGTCCACTCCCACAGAATAAAATGCAACGCGTTACCTGACAAACTTCATAGAGCAATTTGTACTGCTCCTCTTGCTTCTGCAGGCTGCACAAACTGCATCCCATGTTTAGAGAAACGTCAAAGGAAGGCTTCAGTACTCGCCAGCACCCGGGAAAAGCAGCGTCCTGCGTGCGGGCATGAAGGTATCGTCGGAGAGCCTCAGGTGCATCGGGCGGCTGCCACGCTTCACATTGGCGCTGCTCTCTAAGGCTGCAAACAACTCTCTCCCCTTCCACGTTTCCCCTCCTTCCCTCGCAGCATGCACACACACACACACACACACACAGACACACGCGCATGCACACACAGACACACACACACACCACTCCCTCCTCTGAGGGACTGTGGCAGCTGGATTGTGGTCCAATGCACACGCTATATATACTGCTGCTCATGCATATTAATCAGCTCTCATTGACTATTCATAACAGACAATGATACAGAAGCTATAATTGCCAACTATGACAGTTGAAATTTCTCTAATTAACAAGCAAGTGCTCCAGTGGTAGGGAATAATAAAAGACAGTAACAATTTTGTAAGCCGTTTTCTGGCAGTTACAAATAAACATGACTGCGTTTTTAGCAAGGTCTCTTAGGATAATCCCTAATGCATTTAAGCTAAGTAGAAATTCATTTTTAAATATATCATAAAATTTTTGATGATATAAAATGTATTTAATGCTGCAGATAATGATGGCATATAAATGAGTTCTATGGAATGCACATGTTTTGAATATTATTCATATAATATTTAGTGCTTTACCAAGTTGCAGGAAAAATGTGCCACATATGAATAAAATATAAAAATTTAAATTGCAAGATCTACGTGTGTGTATGCAAAGTAACCACGGGGTTGTAAGGAGACAGGCTACCCTAAAGGTGAGCAAGCAGATAATCACTGCTAAAGTACATTTTCAGTTCCCAAAGCAGAAAGTTATTTCTTAAAGGGCTGCCCAGCTAACTGGAAGGAAGAGAAGCAACCAGCTTTGTGCCATCTCTATAGCTATGCAGATGTTACGGATATCTCAGAGACCATGCCACTGAGCTACTTGTCACTGGCTACTACAGATACGGATTTGATATTCCACAGCTGCCTAGACTCACATAGCTCTGCTCCGTGCTATATGTCAAGAAAGCAGGGAGTTGCGATGATACACGGAAGGTGAGCACCCAGAGCATTTAAGAATTTTTATCCTTGCTGCCTTGCCTCTTGTCTCCCTTCATTCAGCCTCTGAACCAGTAAGTTTGATGGCTTTAAAAACAAAACTTTTTTTTTCAAATCATCACCCCACCGCCTAAATGAAATGCACAGGTACTATTGTTTCAAAGCAAATCACTGATGTTTAAAATTCTCACAACTGCTTCCAAACCTTCACCCCCGCCCCCCCGCCTCGATATTTATAAAGGTTGAACTGTCTCTCAGGAGGACTCCCACGTCTTGCCAAGAGGCATAACAGGGCCTGAAGAATAATGCTCCCTTTCTCTGGGAGCCCAGACACACCTGTGATGTGAGTAAACCTGTAAATAAAATCTCACTTGGGCTGGTGGCCAGCAGATACATCTGGTCCCATTTCTCAGACCCAGAAGATGAGGCATGGCAACTTGTCACAGATCAGCTCATAGCCCTGGCTTGCTGGGGGGGTGGGAGGAGGAAGGGAACCTTCATCTGAGACCCACACCTGGTGTCCCTACCATGGCTAGAGCAGAGAGCGGAGGCATACCACCAGGGAAAAGAAGCCACGGATGGGGCTGGGCAGTGGTAGTGACCTCTGACTTGCCCTGACGCTGGGAAGGGCCCTATGGATCCCTAAGCAGGTTATTGGGAGTTTGGTTTCCTGATCTCTAATTAGCTATAAAACTACCTACCTTGCAGAGTTTTGTTGCAACCATGTGAGAAAACACAAGTTGTCAAGCCAAAACCAGAGGTCATGCTTGTTCACAGCCCTCCTCCCCAGAGCCTTCCCTCTCTCTGTAGGTCTGCTCTCTTTGATTCCAAGTAAGATTTCAATTTTGTCCACTTCTGTTTATCATCCCTGGCGCACCATCCACTCCACCTGGATGACATCAAGAGCCTCCTGACGCACTTTCTGCTTCCTCTCTTGCCCACCCATGGGCTCCCCACTCTACAAGGTTGCCAGGTCCACCTTTATAAAGCAGAAACAGGATCACTTCTTTCGCTTGCTTGAAAACCCCGCAATGACTTCTCATTGCACTTGGATTAAAATCACATTCTTCACCGGGCCTCCAATGCCCTAGAAAATCCTGCCCTTGCCCATCAGTTTCTCTATACCATCATCTACCGGGGCTCTGGTCTCACCCTACCCCCACTGAGCCGTGTCCTTCCTCAGGATTCCCTCCACCAGAATGTTCCTCCCTCCTCCCTTCTCCTTCCTATCTACCCAGCAACCCCGTCTCAGCTCAGATGAAGTCTCGTTAGAGAAGCCTTTGCTGGGCACCTTGTGTGAATCTATTTCTCAATCCTCCAAATGACTGTGTGGTATCATCCCATTCATTTCCTCTGTCTTCCTGATCATTTATGCTTGTTTGTTACTCATGGTCTCCTTAAACAAGGACATCGGCTTCCCAGGGGGGCAGGGAACTGTGTCTGCATTGCCCTGCGTGGGCCAGCCCTGTGAAGGTGCTGGGGAAACACACGTCCTCCAGTTGAATGAAGAGGTGAAGGCTGATGTCTCACAGACTCATACCCTACAGTGCGAACTGGAAGTACCATATACGGAGGACAACGGTGTGCTTGGTTTTCCTCCCCCAACGTTGTGGGCTTATAGATGATTTTTTGGTAAGGTCTTGCGTTTTACACTAGCTTGTATTCATATTTTTCTTGCACATCCACAGATAAATGTAGAAATGGGCTCCTGCTAAAGGAATAGGGAACTTAGGCAAATCCCTTTGGTCTTTGTTAGAGAACTTTCAAATATCATTTGCAAGCCAGGAGAGTTTTACCACATACTGCCTCGTACTTGAGAAAAGTTCCTCCAACTTTTGGGTCTTAGGGGTCCTCCACACTCTTAAAAAATTATTGAGAAAGCTGAAGAGCTGCTTTTTATTTGGGCTATACCGATCGATGTTGATCATGTTTAGAAACAGTCAGAAATATGAAAATATTTATTCCTTCATTCATTTAAAATAGCAATAACAAACCCACTACATATTAACATAAATAACATTTTTATGAAACATTACCGTATTTTCCAAAACAACAAGAATTTTTTGGGAAGAATGGCACTGTTTTACATTTTCACAAAGCCCTCTATGTCTAGCTTAATTGAAGACAGCTGGCCTTTTGCTTCTGCACTCAATCATTTCTGTTACGTGATAGAGGGACTTCTAGAAAACTCTACTGCACTTACATTCATAAAAGAACGAGCACAATATAAAAAAATAACATCTTGATGTTTTTATGGACATAGCTTTGACATCACAGACTCCCTGAAACAGTGCTGAGGACCCCCCGCCCCCACTCCAGGTGCCTGGGTGACACGCTGAGAATCACTGCTTTAGGAGGACACGTCAGTGAGCTAGGAGTCTAAGAACCTCATGCTTGGGGGTGGGGAGAAGAGTGGAGAGGATACTAATTCAAATTCAACTCATGGTTGGTTTTCCACTCTTATGATTACGTATTATTTGGACTCAAGAATGAAAAACCCTCGTACCCATTTTGCCTAAAACAAGACTTACCGAACTGATGATCTGCCTTAAAAATACCCTTTCCTCTGTAAAATCATCTAGTACCCCTAGAATAGTTGCATTTTCAAAATGCTGCTTTCACAGAGTAAGAAACACAACTGTGCCAAAGGAGGTCCACCTGTACGATGATACACACCAAGGCATTTAATGCTGCCAATCCACGGGGCACAGATCTTAGGGACAGGAAGTTATTCACAATAGAACTGTTTTTGAGAGAACAGCTGTCCCAGGAAAAATGAAAAGCTATGGGCCACACAAAGACACGCATTGTCTGATGAAAATGCTGAATGTCCTTTTCAAGTTAGTAATTGCATCATCGGAAAGTGCCTAATAAGCTCACGAGAGCACACAGCACGCCTCTTGGACGCTCTGTACTATCAGACACCTCCTCTTCCTGCCTTCATGGTAATGAAAAATACAGTGCAAATAAGGGTCACCGAGGAACACACAGAGAGAGACAGATAGAAGAGGCACGTACAGTAACGGCTGAAGGTGCCCAGCGAAGAGCCTTTATCATCATTCTTTGAACTTCCTTAAGTCATCGGGGATGTCGCAAGAGTCAGCAGATGGAGACAAGAACTTACGTTCACTTAATTGTGGAAACATCTATCTATAATTCAAGCATATTATTCTAGCACACACACTGGGGTGCCCATTTGTCTGATACCTGTCATCTGACCTTCCTGTTGTTCCCCATGTACGAGGAATACAGGGGTCATCAAACTACAGACGCTTGAAAGGTATGTTCTTCTGGGAAGAGTGATGACAAAAAAGAGGTGGGGATGATGGAGCCAAATTCATGCTGAGAACTGGAGTCTCATCGGGGGCCAGCACCGATGAGTTGCGGAATCTATCCCACCTCCCTCCAGTCTCTGAGAGACCTGCCCACTGGCTCTGCTTTTCCTTAAGCGCTTTTCAGCGTTTTTCAGGATCTCGGATTCATTAACTTGTTTCTTCCTGGTTTGAATCCCACTCTCATTTCAAGTCCTACTGTACCACGCAGCTAGAATCATCCTGCACACGTACACACCCACATGGCTGATAAACCATCACCCTCAAGGCACAGTCCAAGCTCCCAAGCTCGTGGACCTGACCCCTCCTGCAGTGCCCTCTACTGTCCAGCAGCGCTTCCTGCATTAGGGTCCTTCACCCTCATGTCCGTACACATGGCGGGCCCTCGGCTTGCACCACCCAACTCCGCGATCTTCGGTGTGCCCCTTAAGTCTCCCCACTGCTGCCCCTGGCAACAAGGACTGCTCTTCTGCTACCTCCTTTCTGGCACGCTTCACACTGTGTGGTCCTTCTGTGTTTCCATCACTCCCTTCCTCACTGGAGAGGGCAGTGGAGAAGACCAGGCCGAATTCAGCTATGGAGGACCACCCCTACCCCCCAGATGCTCAAGAAATCTCTCGTGAATAAATTCAGCATCTGATATTCACAGAGTGCTCACTCACTATGAGGCACTTTCCTGAGTTCTGAGAACACAACAGTGACCAAAATGGACATAGAGTCCAACGCTCACAAGAAGATCAAGGCCATACACCTAGGAAAAGCACTTTTTATGCCTGCTACGGTCTGGATATTTGTGTTCCCTCCCACATTAATCCAGTGACATCCTAATGTCCAGTGTGATGGTCTTAGGAGGTCGGGCCCTTCGGAAGTGCTTAGGTGATGAGGGTAGAGCCCTCATGAATGGGATCAGTGTTCTTATAAAAGAGACCCCACAGAGCTTCTCGTCCTTTCTGCAGTGTGATAATACAGCGAAATCTGTGACTTGGAAGCAAGCCCTCACCCAAGCACACTGGCACCCTGATCTAGGACTTCCAGCCTTCAGAGCTATGAGCAATTTCCGCTGATTATAAGCCACCGAACTTTGTTAAGCAGCCCAAAGGGACTGAGATGCTACCTTTTTGCAGGGCAAAAATTGCTCCTACAAGCCTTCCGTCCTAGTCATGGCCAGAGATTCAAATCACAATCTGTTGAGGAAACGGTTTAGTAACTTCTAGTTAACCTTCACCTTTGTTAGGGTGACCCTTCAATGGCCTGTCTGAACCATATTTAGTGAGTTCTCGAACTAATTCTTGAACAAGGAGTAAGAACTGCTGGAAAGCCAAGGGTGGATGAAAATCATATCATCACTGTGAAGAGAAAAAGCAACTGCCCCAAGATGGCAGAACACACGAACGTCACAGGAGTTGAAAAAAACCTATCATAGCAGCTTTGAGTGTTTTGTTTCTGAAGAGCTACAGAAGTTCAGAATATCTGCTCAGGACCTCAACTCTTATTTTTATACACGAAAGGATGTTTTGCCTTTTGACCGAGGTGCTACTGTCCTGACGGCATGTCCTCTGGGCTCCAGGTTCCCGATGAACACCCTGGCTACCTGAGACCCGTGGCTCGTTGTTTTCACTTGAAGCAATTGGGAGCAAAGGCACACACTGAGCCCCGGGAGGGGCGGCAGGGAGAGATGGGTGAGGGCAGCAGACGCCCTCCCGCCACAGCTGTCCTTCAAATGCCACCCAGGCAAATGAGCATCAGGCTCCAAGGGTTGCCTGATGAACCACAAAACTGCTGGACAAGAATGCAGCCAGAGCTACAGGGATCAGCCATGGGGCGGCAGAAACACGAGGATTTTTGGTGAAAGCAGCCAGTGGGGAAGAGCTCCAAGGGGCCTCAAATTCCAACAGAAAATTCAAGTTTTCTGACGGGCTTAAAGCCTGGGGGATGCCCCTGTAGATGCTTTTATTCCTCGAAGGCCCCAGAGCACGTTGTGTTTGGGGTGGTGCCAGTGTGTCTTATTGTTACTGGTAGTAAGTGTGTGCCTCTGGTTCCCCAATTATATTTGAGATTCCTGGAGGGCGGATTCCTGAGTGAGTCATCTCTAGGACCCCTGAAATGCCTAGAACAACACCCAAACCCTCTCCAAATGCATGTGAGTTCCTCCCAGAGAAGAGGGAGCACATCCATTGGCCCTGGCTCAGGGAGCCAAGTGGGGAAGGGAGGCTAACAGGTCAACTCAGTCCAATTGAGAATAACTCACAGGTTGTAGGAAGGAAATTCACAGTCTCCTGGGACTTTGGTTTCCCCACCTTACAGTGTGGCACCCACCCCGCAAGCCAGGGCTGTGGAGGGAGGACTTAGTAGAGAGAAGGCCTATGAACGTTCTCAGAACACAGCTGTGAGTGTGCAACCAACCAAAAGGAAAGTGACACACCAAGGGACCCAAAGCCCTTCCAGCATGTTGTAGTGCAGGGGCGGTAAACTTTTACCATAAAAGGCCAGACAGTAAGTAGTTTACATTTTGTGGGCCAAATCAAGAATACTATGTAGGAACTTACGTCAACAACCATTTCATGATTTTATTATTTTTTTCAAGATTTATTTATTTATTTTAATGAACGAGAGAGAGAGAGAGAGAGGAGGGGAGGAGCAGAGGGGGAGAATCTTTCAAGCAGACTCCCTGCTGAGAGTGGAGCCCAACATGAGGCTCGATCTCCTGACTCATAAGATCATGACCTGAGCTGAAACCAAGAGTCAGACGCTTAACTGACTGCGCCACCCAGGTACCTCTAGAACAACCATTTTATAAAATGCGGAAAACATTCTTCATATGCGGGCCGTGTATAAACAGGCTATGGGCTGGATTTGGCCTGTGAACCAAAATTTGCCAACCAGACTATGACAGAGTGAACCAAGAGTTCTCTGATACAGACAGGATGATGAGGCAGCGCTCACTCTGCTCCCCATGTCACGCAGGAGAAGACGGAGGGCAGGCAGGCAGAACGGCTGACCCAAGAGCCCATGGCCAGTAACACTGGGGATGAGATCCGGATTCAGACTGCGTAACCCCAGAGCCCATGATCTGCTGTGCGTCCGTTTGCTTCCCACAGCCTCACATGTTCGTTAGGAACACTGGTGCATGCAGAGAGGCTCTAAAGGCTGGGTCCCTGCTTGGAAGTGGCAGGAGCTGCTACAGAAAAAAATTTAAGCAACACAACGTACTCGTGATGATCCTGATCGGCACACAGCCTCTGTAAGTACCTGGCCTGCCGAAGAGGACAAGGCAGGCCTTGCTGCAACTGTGATGTGTTCGTATCTCATGCTGGATGGTATTTTTCCTTTTTGATATTTACAACCACCCAGCAGCCTGACCCCAGGGGATGTGAAATGTGTCAGGTCCTCCCCGAGCCACTGTGCCCGCGTACATGTGACGGACCCCTCAAAGGCTACATTCTGAATGGCACGAAGGGGTGACGAGTTTTGGAGCTCTGTGACCCTGGCCAGGCTCCCAGCAATCCTGAGGGTTATCTGAGGCCTGCCGGGAACCACGTGGGTCTGTTCCAACCACTGGACGTGGGATTCCTGACAGCAGGAAAGAAGATTCCAGGCCTGGAGTCAGGGAGGAGGGACGGAAGAGAAGGAGACATGACAAAGACAGATGTGTGAACACAGAGGCTGAGGAGAAGAGAAGTTAACTGGAGAGGGCGCCAGGCCAGGATTTGGGGGAATTAAAATGGGGGCAAGCACATCCTTCAAAGTCCTGATGGCTTAAGCCAGGCTTAACTGTGTGGAGTCTGAACTCAGATGACAGAGAAGGAAAGCAAGTGATGGGACCAAATAGCCAAGATGAAGGACACTCAGCAAGAGGGAGAGATTTGGAACTCGGGCTAAGGGACACACGAAAAGGACACCGACTTTGTGACTGTGGATTCAGAGAAATGACCAGAATAGCAGGCCAGACAAAATGTACAGAAAGGGACGACTGAATTTGACAAAACCTGGGATGGACAAAGGAGGAGACAGGACTTTATCTCATTACATCAGAGGTCACAGACTGTGTGCTGGATCAGTGCAGCATCTTCAGAGTTTTGGATTAGGTGCTAAGTAAAAACACAATCAGGAGCTCTCACCTAAAATATATATTTTGTGGACATCTTCTGATAAATCACCCAAATCTGACACATGTGCGGCAAACAGGGGCAGAGTAAAGACTGTCCCCTTGAGATGGGGGTGGGGGTCTGTGGTCCCCACCTCCGTCCCAGGGCCTCCTCACTGGCTGGTTTCTGCTGGAGTACACCAAGGCGCCCAGGGCCCTGCGGTGTGGGTAATATATGAAGATAGAAAGTGTAAGAGTGTTGGTGGGAGACCTCCGCAGGAGCCTGCAGGCCAGGCTGCTTGGTGGCCTGCCTCCCTCTTCCACCCACACAGTGTCCCATGAGCTCACTCGGGAGGGGGCGTGGGAACCAGGCTGCTCCCAGCTCAGCAGCTCTGGCCAGCGGAGGTAGGAGGAAATCAGCAGCCGGAGGCAGCGCCACGGGTGGAAAGAAAAGCCTCGCTTCAGACCTACCACCTACTGATTCACACCTTCTTCATACCTGCCTGCGATGAGCCAGACACTGCTGTTTAGTGATAAACAGGGAACATAAAATCCCAGTCCTCACGAAATAGCTGCCCTGCGTCTGACTTACCACTGCTCTCGCTAGGTTCACCGATGGCTTCCCACCGGGTCAAACTCCAACAATCCTGTAGGCCTTGGCCTAGGTAACTTTTCTGCAGCAACCTTCCACTGGAGTAGGGGGAATCTTTCCATTTCTACACTGGTACACGCCCAATTTCCAGCCACAGGGAATCACCCTTTTTGATGTATGGCCTCAACACCATAAACTTCGTATTTTTCTTTAAAGCTACTCACTCGGTTTTATTTAAATAAATGTATTTTTGAAAAAAACGTTTTACCTCCTGTAAAGGGGAAACCACGATCACCTACGCTATATAAAAATTACTATATTTAATCATGAATGTAAAAAGAGAAAAAGGGGTCCATTCCCATACCACACGAAGATTATGTGCCACCACGTTTAACATGTTTTTGGAATGAACGTCTGACTTGGCATTGAATTTCAGCCCCGTCATGACCTTTCCCATGCCTGTTTTGTCAGACTTCCCTGTCTCCCCCTCCACTGTGCTTTCACTGAGTCTATTAGCTCTAAGTAGGATACCCTCTGCATACTCTGCTTCTCCCAATTTGAACTCCAAGCTTTTAAATCCCATTCATAATAAAGCCAAGCCCAACTTGACCCCTCAAAATGCACCTCTAGATCCTAGGTGCTCTGTACAGCACCTGCTGCCATCTGGTGTGTGCTAGTTTCTTGGGGGCATGTCTTTCAGTCTTCCGAACCATTTAAACTGGCGAATGCTACACTAAGTGTTGGGGACAGAATGGTGACTGTGACCAGCTCCTTCCTCCTCTGGGAAAAGCTACAAGTTCCTGAAGACAGAAACCCCAGTGTTTTATGACTAATAAATGGCTTCGTTACAGTGATTCATTAATAAGCAATATTTACCAAGCATCTGAACCACACATCCTGCCCTCTGAGGGGACACAGAAAAACTGTAAAACCTTGACTTTATACCCAGATTGCTGACAACCCCTCTGGAAGATAAGACTGAACTATAAAGGGGGAAAGGGGAGGTCTGGGCTGCAGAGAGCAGAGGTTGAGGACAACGGGGACCACTGCTCCTAATGACCCCCACGAGATAATTACAACAAACCTCCCTGGGGCCATGCTTCTGGGTCTGCTGTAATTAAGACAGCCTCTGTGAAGGAGGCAGGGTTTGAGCTGGCTGTTGCAAGAAGGAGGGAATTTGGATGTGGGAATAACCACCCAGGTGGAGTAATGCGTGTGAAACAGCGTGAGGGAGAACTTGCTAGTGGCAGATGGAGCTGGGTGCCTGGGCCATGGTGGGAAGTCCAGAGGGATGGTGGTCTCGAGGGCAAATAAATGGTGGGACAGAAGCCATGTCCAAGGAAGTGGTCTGGGACTGACGTGTTTGTTGGCGTGAAGGTGGGAAAGTATAAAATGGCGAGAGGGTGACACAGGGTAGAGGCAGGAAATAGTAAGAAAGAGCCCAGATCCGAATTCAGAACTGGGTGTCCTAATGGGCAAATTAGTTGGTACTTTTTTTGGTGGATGCCAGGTTGGACTACTGCCAAAAGTGGGTTGGGGAAACACAGCTTCTCTGTTTCAGCCTTGGCCGGACTCTAGGATTTAGGACACATCCCTGCCATAGACTGTTTTTTCCCAACAGCCCGTAATTGAGCCAGAGGCTCCTGGACTGTTCCTGTCTGAAGGAATTTGCGATAAAGGAAAAGCACAAGCTGGATGGATGACTTGGGCACTAACAAGAAGCTAATTCACTATTTTAAAATCACTCAAGATAAACAAGTAGTGACGAAGAGACGTATATGAGGAAAAACAACAACATGGTGAAGTGGGGCTTCATAATTCACTTGTACCACTAAGGCTGTGTGCTACCAAGTCTGACATTACTTATCAAGCTTCTATCCTGGATTTACTTTCGATATAAAACAGCACTTCAGAGAGTAAGTAAGCAACACTATTATGACCAATGGCTCGTTTTAAGAGAAAAATGCTCTCACAAATGGCAATACTAATTTTTTTAACATTCTCTGGGAAAACAGAACAACTTGATATACTTGAGAACTGGGTAAAAACTACTGACATTGTACTTCATCTTTAAAACTGATATATGTGAGTCCAAAAGCTAATGAAGTTGCCTCTAATACAAATGGGGGGGGGGTAGTAAAACACTAGATCATAGGCCACACTCATCCGCTTCGGATTCTAGTCTTATGGGCAGAGAAAACTGAAGTGATTTAAAATAGTCTCTGATAGGATATATCTGATGTTAGTGGGCTTACTGAGGCGAAACAGTAATATCAGAGAGATACCAAGGTGTAGAACCCGTTAATGGGCATCCAAATGTTTGGATGCCTGGGACCACCACATCTTTCATCTACTGTCAGGTAGGCAGAGCTACGCTGGGAAGATCAACGAGAGAGCCGGTAAATGGGTGTTCTGAAACCACGATTTATTTTACGGCATGAACCCGGGAGCACTAACAGCATCTTCTTTCACTCTCTACCTTCCACCCCACAGGGGTCCCCGTCAGCACTCCCGAGTTCTGCCCATCTTCTTTCTGAGTCCCTCTACCATGACCTACACCTCAGGGCATTTCGTTATAGGAAAAGAAGCAAATACACCGTAATGGAGACAGAGCGTGTTCCTTCACAGCTCTGCCTGAGCAAGCCATACCACAGTCCCCTTCACCTGTCACGCATGCTGACCTATTTATCAATTGTACCATGAACACTAGAGACTGCTAGTTCTCTGCCACCTGGGGGCTCATGGACCAGTAAAGTTATCAAGGGGAGAACTGCCTGATGAACACAGTGGTCAAATATATGCCCTGTCTTCTAAGGACCTTTAAACTAATTGGTTAGTATCTTAATTGGAAAAAAAATCCCCAGAGAATTACTGGACATAATCTAAGAATTGACAAAACAGAGTAAATTTATGTTGATGAGGTACTCACTACACAGTCCCGTTTGGCTCTCTGTAGCTGCGTCCTCTGTAGGGATGTGCTCTTTGAAGGTATGGTTGGTACAGACACCGACATACGTGCCCGTCAAGTTCGAGAAGATCAGGCCACCAGGCTGCTCCTGGTGACAGCAAAGTCCCCTGCCTGGAGGAACAATGGCTAACCAGGGTGCACGGAACGATGGAGAAGTAAGTGCCGTTCCTTCTTTAAAATACCGAAACGTACTGCGGCAAGCCAGTCCTCTTCACTTGTGTCCTCCACGTCTCCCATGGCCACGATGCTGGAGGGGCGGACTCCCAGTTCCTGCCTCTCACTTCCTTTATTCCCAGCTCTCTCGTGCCAGTCCGAACACAGGACAGAAGGATTCCTGACTGGTTCAGACGGACACCGGCTAAACAGTCACTGTTTCTAGGAACCTCATGAAAATACACGAATCTATGCAATCCATGTGTCTGTCTCCCTGTTAACTCCCCACCCCCAAGTTAGCCGTGCTGGTGAAGAAACAAACTCTGTGCACATCCTTCCTCCCCCCCCCCTCCTCTTGTTCGGCTCCTCCAGTTTCTACAGGGAATGGAGGCCTCTCTCCCTCCGAACTCAGGTTCTCTAGACTCACAGCGATGGTCTCCCCGACTAGAAACCCTCCCACTCTGCTGTCCAACCCAGCCCTTTTCCCGAAACCACCGGACCTACAGACTCTCGCATCTGCAGGCCCCCAACCTCCTCCTTCTCCTGCTGTTCACCGCCACACTTCTTGACAGAGGAGTCTATGAGGAGGTACCTCCTCTTCTTTCTCACCTCAACACCATGTGATCTGGTTTGCCCTCATGGCCCGTCCCTCCTGCAGACAAACACACTCTACTGAAACCATCTCATCTAGGGTCACAAGGACCTCTCGAATGTCATAACCAAGAGCCTTCTGTAAGTCCTCGATTCAACCTAAGCAGGAGGACCCAGAGACCCGTGGCCCAAGCTTTACCTCTACCAACTTGGGAGAAAATGAAGTTGCAGGCCAAAAAAGACTGGGGGCCTTGCGGCCAAGGTCACCCAGCCACTCACTGGCAGAACTGGGATGTGAGCCCAGCTTTCTGGCCACTGTGTTAAAGCTTTTTTTTTTTTTCCCCTAAATGCCCCCACTGGTGTTGCTCTCCCTGTAAGGTCTGACCCTGGTAACCATCTTGTCCTTTTTAACTCCTCCTGAGTCCTCCTGACAGTATATATTCCTGCTCTCCATGGATCCCTCTGGTGACTCATGCAGGTGTTTCTTCTCCCTCCTGCCTTCTAAACGAATGTAGATACATTCCAAAGTCACAGCCTTTCCAGGAGTCAGTAGAGTTTCAGCACAGATATTAATTCTCTGCTCCCCACCTCTCTTCTATGCGTACTCCTGTCAATGGAGGTGCATCTCAAAAATGCCCTCTGACACCTACAGGTATCCTTTCTTTTCATCACCTGTAAATAAGCACCCACTGTGTGAGGTTTTGCAGAGCCGGGAAAAGAGTCAGGGATTGGGGCTCAGAATGCCGAATTTGAAACGCTGGCTAAGCCACTGGGACTTGGCTTGTTTCTGCCTGAGTGTCCAAGTCCTCATCGCACCCCACAGGATTGTTGTGAAGACCACTGAGAAAGCTTTTCTGAATTACTTGGTACCGTGGCTGGCTCACAGCATTCATGGTAAATGGTTTGTTGTTCTTATTTATTTTTTTTAAAGATTTTTATTTATTTACTGAAAGAGAGAGACGGAAATAGCAATGGGAGGAGAGGGAGAAGAAAACCTCCCGCTGAGCAGGGAGCCCGATGCGGGGCTCAATCCCAGGGCCCTGGGATCATGACCTGAGCCGAAGGCAGATGCTTAACGACTGAGCCACCCAGGTGTCCCTTGTTCTTCTTATTTAAAGTTTCATCAATAATGTTTGTCAGAGAGAACACTAAGCCCCACTTGCTTCTCTTGAGTGGCTCCGTGTCTGTAAGGCTCACCGACACACAGACCAAATGGCACCATCAACTTCAGATATGCTATGACAGATGCATGAGAAGGAGTATGGGAAGAACAGGGTAAAGAGTTAATTCTACTTAGGATGTCAGAAAAAGCTTCATTTTGAAGAACTGAACACTGATCTGAACCCTGTTTGCCCTCCTGGGAATGAGGCTCCTCTAGAGACCACATGCCAACTTCACCTTCTTAAAAGAGCAGTATCATGTCAAGAAAAACACCCAAAACAGTTAGAACAGAATTACCTAGACTTTGGGGTGCACCAGAATCCCTCCTTCCTGGGTGGGTGAGGTGGTGGGATTGGTTAAATGCAGATCCTAAGCCCTACCCAAAGAGGCGACCATTCAGCAGACCTGGGCACCCACCCCGGTTTTTCAAGCAGGTGGTCCATGAGTCATAGGATGAGCACACCAACTGTGATCTGGCACCAAAGTCAGAATAGGCATCTTACTATTTAAAGCTAATCACCTCGGGTGCCTGGGTGGCTCAGTTGGTTAAGCGACTGCCTTCGGCTCAGGTCATGATCCTGGAGTCCCGGGATCGAGTCCCGCATCGGGCTCCCTGCTCGGCGGGGAGTCTGCTTCTCCCTCTGACCCTCCCCACTCTCATGCTCTCTGTCTCTCATAAATAAATAAAATCTTTAAATAAATAAATAAATAAATAAATAAATAAATAAATAAATAAAGCTAATCACCTCGACTACCGCTGCCAGTTTTCAGCGCTTATTAAGCACATTCGATTTCTCGCTACAATGTTGTGTGCAGTGTGGCTGGGGTCGCAAGGCTGATGATGTTCGTGGGCTTTTGAACCTCCGCTTCTTGCATGTTTCTTTGAGTTTCATTGAAGCCTGGTCTTTGAGAGAGAGCAGGAAGAAATCATGGGTAATTAAAGCTTAAAATATTCTTATTTCATGGTGGGGATAACAAGTGAAACTACAAGTAATGATGTAATCCAACTTGTCAAAAAGGAAAATGAAAAGAGGAGACAGAAGGCAGGACAGAGCCTTGGGACGGGGCATGCCATGTCATCTTCTAATTAACTAACTGATCCTTTAAACTGTCAAACTCAGAGAGGGGCTCTGTGGCCTGGCGTCTGATTAATATTCATATTTGGGCACTGGATGCTCTGATTTAGGTCCCAGTGGTTGCAGTTAAACATCAGTCTTTAAAAAAGAGAGAGAGAGAAATAAAAACCGGCCTGGCCAGCCAAAATCTCGAGGTTTTACATTCATAGGGAAATGAGGGGAGGCCACCCTGAAGTCCATAATCCACGGCAAGAACAAATCCTCCACGGATGCATATTGATTTCTGAATCATGATGAGGACTTGTATATTGAAAAAATAATTATTTTGCTTCTTCCTACTGGCAGCCACATTGTTAATCACACTCTGTGCCTTATTGTTAAATAAGTGAACGGCGCATGTAAAATTACATAGCATTCGGTAATATAATCAAGCTTTTAATTTCAAACAAAAATAATTGAATATGTAATTTAATCAGAGCAAGCTAGAATTGATCATTTAAACTATACTAAGTGGCAACTTGGACTTTTGTTCTTATGGCACAGGGGCTGCGAAAGAATATATTCCCTCCCTCATATTGGCTTTCCTTGACTAAAAAATACTTCAGTCCAGGGTCTAAGAAGCACCCATTCTAACAAATGCTTTCTGTGGAGAAGGCAGGTGGCTTAAAAAACAAAACTGACTCCCTCATGGTGAGTCCGGTTCACACTCCCCAACCACCAACAGCCGGGCAGGATACCCTGTGGGTTGCTCTTCCAGAAGGAGGTAACATGAGGAAGGGTCCCTCAGAGGCACTGGACCCACGAGGCCTTTTCCTTCACACTCAGTTCACATTTAAAAAATTAAAAACCTTCCAAGGAAGAAAATAATTCAATCCAGTTCCACTGTGAGTTCCAACAGCAGTGGCTTTCAGAAACCATTTCCCAAATTATAATTTGAGCCTCACCTCTCATGGATTAAATCCATCCCGCAGTACTCCATCCTGGATTGAGATGCCCCATACCCCATAAACTTTCTCCGTTGCAATTCCTCTTTATCCTATAGAACTTATTAAACATTCTCAAGCTCTTGTTTAACTTACTACTAAGCTATTTCAACTTAGATTTAAAAATGGGGGACGCTGCTAACGCAGGCTCAGACTGGGATCATAATTCACACGCATTCTGAAAACAAGTGGTGTGGAACAGCTAGACTCAGGCTGATGAATTCAACCAACAGATATTGAGGCCCTACCATGTAATCACACACATTAATAAGTCTCAGTTCATTTCCATTTGGTGGGGAGAGAGGCCATACCACATGTCCAATCAATACATTTTTAATAAAGCAACAACCCACTTCTAATAAATAAATATACACATTACAAATGACTTGTAGTGCTTTCTAGATTGAGAAGAAACTCATGGCCAATTTGGCTCAAGGCACAGGTTTAAATTCCAGAAGGCATTCATGAACTTCTACTAAGGAGACCTGGAGAAGGATGAAAACCACCCAGCAGCATTAAGATTATGTTGCCTGGGTCACAGCCATCTATAAAACATCACATCTAAAAAGCTCCAGAGGAAAGTTCGGCTGATGCCACCCCCATCGGAAGCCTTGGTTCATCGCCCCCCTTGGATGAGACCATCAAAGTCAATGGTCAAAAACATCCGTCCCCCTGATAATTATTTCTAGGGGGACATTTCTCATGCTCTTAAAAAAAAAAAAGAAGAAGAAGAAGCTGACACAATGCCAAATTCACAAACGCCCACCTCTCCTTGGAGTCTAGGCCATCGGGGAAACCTACCGTCCCTTCCAAGCCTGACCTGTGAACTCCACACCGGGAGGAATCCAATAACGAGGCAGGGAGAGTCTTGACGTCTCACTTCAGGAGTCAACACACAATGTCACTGCACCGCCTGCCACACGACATCCTGTGCTGTGTTCCTCAGGGCTGCAAACACTCCTTCGTGTGGGGAGCAGACTCCGGGGACACCGAAACTGGCTCTCGTCCACAGGCAATAAAGTAATTAATGGTGTCTTTCAGGGCAAGCGCAGTAAAAAAATAATTGCTCTCAAATTTTTGCTGCTAATGAATGATTGGTACAGTCAATATTTGTGTTGTTGGGAGTGGATGTGTGTGTGTTAGGAGTGTGTGAATATGTGTGTGTGTGTGTGTGTGTGTGTGAGAGAGAGAGAGAGAGAGAGAAGGAGGAAGAGTCTTTTGGATGCAAACACCCAAACCAGTCTATCAGCTTGGCTAACAACTTTGAACCTCCAGACCACAAATGCTGAATATGTTGACTTTAAATGTCTATGGGGAACATATGCTATGGATCAAAGAACACACTGATTAATCCAACAGAGACTAAAGTCTGTCACTTTGGTCATGGTGCAAAGATGTGCCAAACAAGGTCACTAAAGAGAGTAAATAAATGGGAGAGAAATACCAAAGTTAAACTGGTTTCAAAGAGGGGCTGAGCTGCCAACTACCTGTCTAAATGCGACTGGATTAGGTAAATATATTTCCTTCCCCAGCACATCTGCCCACTTGTGTTAAAACAGCACTTCCCCTTTCTTAAGACAACTACCAGCTTGCTGACGCGAGGTAACTCCCACTCATGCTGTAATCATTTACTATTACATTAGGTCATCAGCTTTCCCTCTGCTGAATCCCACAGACACTCCAGCTTCTCATCACACACTCACAGCCCTGCAAACAGATTCAAAGATAACTCTGCTCATGTTGTTTAATGGGAAGTTGGTTCTCCTAAGTAACAGGAAGCCAATGCTACTATGAACAGTGAACACAGGGAGAAAACTGTGAGAGTCAAACACGATCGGATCTTGGCTACAGCGTATGTAAGACAAAAGCTGCCTTTTTTTTTTTTTTTTTGGGCCACTTTGCCCAATGGTTAGAACACAGACGCAGCTGAGGCCATGGCAGTGAGCCTGATTCCCATGTGAGGAGGACAAATGGCCTCGTGGCTGCAGAATGAATCCTTCATCTCCACATCATCCCACAAATATGCACTCCTGAGGTGGGGGCAGGGCACGTGACTAAAACAAAGGCAGAGTCAGCATGGTGGGTTAGTGGGGGGTGGGTTGCAGGCAGAGGTGCAGTAGGGTGGAGGGGGGAGGGGGGAAGAGTTACACTGGGCCACAAACACATTTCCTTTCTCTGCCTCCAACGTGGTGACGGTCATTTGTTATCTTCTGCCAAGAAACCACAAACTATCTGCAAACTGCTGTGGGCATATACACCTTGGATGGTCCTGTTTAAATGTGCTTCTGTCTTACTGCACTGAAGACGGAGCTGTAAGCTGGGAACCCCATGCTCCTCCAGGGAGCAAACTGTGAGGCCCAGTGGGTTCTGGCTGGACCAGGCTCCACGGTGCCATGACTCATGCACTGATTTAATACTGGGAAGTCCAAAGCACACGCATTTCCTTTCAGCTCTCTTTCTGGCCACCATATTTCACTTGGTTTCAAGTTTTGAGTGACTTCAGGGCTGCCCCCACCCCCGCCCACCCCCTGGACAAGCCAAGTGAATGCTTCAACTAAGAGAGTATGGTTGAATAATTTTATAAGTTATTCATGAAGTGACAACTGGTTCGACAACACAAGCTCTCCAAAGGAAATTCTTTTTAACCAGCCACATATCTGGTGGTATTTTTTATTTTTTTGCAAGTCCACTGCAGTTGTCCCTAACTTGTTCTTCTGCATAATTTATTGGGCAGCTGTCAAACATGCATGTTCTCTTGTCTCATATCTGACATTTGCACAGTGAGAAATGACACCGGAAATGCGCGACAAACAAACGGACACTCGGGAGACTGAATAAATGAAAGCAAAGGAGTACAGGGATGAGAGAAAGCGGTTGGGACAAAGTATGCTATCTCCTCTGTCAACAGGCAGGCCTCTTAATGGATTCACTGTGAATTCTTGAGCAGCCTGCAGAAATGGGACTTACTTCACAGAAACATGTACTTCCCAAGGACGTGTAGGCTTTCATTTATAAAAGCACAATCATTTTAATATACATAAAGTTGTTTCCTTCTTGCTTAAACTATACACACACATATACACACATATATACATATATATATAAATCTATGTATAACTTTATATAGTCTACCATGATTTTATAAAGTCAACAATGTTGATATTGTAATAGAATATATGGTTTGAGAAACTCCTGAATTTCCCCGAAGAGAACGCCTAATTCCTGCGAGTGGGCCAAATAATGCAATTCTGAAAACCTCACATGCACAGACAATTGATCTCCGTGCTAACCCATGGAGCATTGTTGCTAAGCTAACACACTCATTCTTTTTGATCTCTTTCCATCTCCTGCATTGTATTCAGCGCCTCTTATCCTTGTCCAACATCAACAGGTCATTTGCAGAGTGGTCAGTGTTGGCCAATATAAATAACCATTATAAAACCTCTAGCATGTTTTAAATCAACAACCCAAGTGGCCTACACTGTTTAAAGAATAAATTCCAAATATTTTGATGGCAGAGGGTAGCCAGGGCCTGTGAAAAGTACAGGTACAAATTATAGTTAAGTCATCAGATCACAGCAAGCTCTTCTAGCACAATGTTCTCTATTTTTAAACCAGCTTGAAAACAAATAGAGACAACAGTGCCCCTTGGGCAGGATGGTGAGCCTGGGCTTTGTACCTCAGGCAGGTATGTTTCAGCTGAAGCTGAATACATATGGCTGAAATTACCAGTACAGACACAAATGCAAGGGTTCTCAGCCAAATCTACAAGAGCCAGAGAATTAAGGAGCCCAGACAAACTCAGACCAGGGAGTGGCAGTGATTCTCTTAGTCTCTAGCTGCCAATCTCTCTCCCTCTCCCCCAAAGCCCATTCGCAATGACCCCCCCTATGCTCACCTGAGCAGGGCGATGCATTGCAACATCAACGTGCCTCCAAACGAACTCTCCCTCAAAAGAATAGAAATGGGCTGATGTGAATAGTCTGAGAGTTGCTGATGTCTCCCTTTGAGAAGGATGACATGTGTCCTCACTCCAGATTTACCTCTTCTGTTTGCGTTGCCCAGGTTGTTATTGGAATTAATCTGCATTATCTCTGAACACAGTCATTAAGCTGGGTGGAGTAGTATCTATAAATGCTAAGGACCAAATGGGCCAAGAATAATGTTGACCATGACCATGATCTACATTTATTGCCATGGAGAGACAGCTAGGACATGGTGCTCATTGAGAAACAGGAGGTTCTAGAACAAGCGCCAACAGTGCAGCATTATTTTACATATAACTAAATAGGTGGATAAAACAATGCGTGAATAAATAAATACATAACATCCAGAGGATGTTTACTCAAATCTCCTCTCTGTGTGGGGATAGCAGCTGATTTGAAGTCTCTGCATTATTATTATAAAACATTTTTAAAATATTGATGGTTTGGTCTGATTGGTTTATCATCCCTAGGAAATTTGTCTTGAATTTCTACACTCTCTTGGTGCACCAGCTGATTTCTTCTAGAGTTCCACCCAATTTTGCATCTCCTCTTTCAAACTGTTTGTTTAGTAGGGTACACATCTTTCTGGTGAACTGAACCCTCCCCATTTTGGAGTTCCCTTCCCCAAATTTATTTTCATAATAAATTTAAGTTTTTATAATTGGGAAAAGCAGCTGTTTTCATGTTGAAGAAAGAATCACCACGAGTAATGACCAAAGACTATTCTCAGATCATCATCATGGATATGCTTTAAGCATTACTCTGTACCAGACATTATTTAATTTAATCCTTATGCTAACTCTACGAGGTAAAAACTCTTGCCTAGAATAGTCTTTCCAGTTTGTAGACAAGAAAGGTGAGCTTGAAAAGGTTAGGGAACCTACTCAGAATCACACGGGAACTGCTGGAACCAGAATGAAACCTCAGTTGATCCAAATCCAGAGCTTGAGTTCTTAATGACTACAGGTGCCTCGTTAACATTAAGAAATAGCTATATTACTATCCCCACACGTATAAAGAAAGACATTTCAGATCCAGGAAATCGAGACACTGGCCACTATATGCCTCCTCTAGAAATCTACTTTCTTACCCCAGAATGGCTCTCACTAGCAAGGCATATATGATTTCTGAGTTTCTATTTTTCTCACCTGTAAAACATTATAATAAATCTTGTTCAAAGGATAAGGATGCCTTATTTGTTTCCAAAACCCTCTGAGAAGGTGGGACGTAATATCCAACTTTTAACAATGACGGGTCACTTTTCTCCAGCACTGAGCAAACAGAAGCATAACACTGCATTTATGTATTTCAGACACAAATTCATACATGTCAAAAATGTACATTTTCTTCACTTTCTTCATGAGGCCAACTGTCTTCCTCTGGCCCCCTGCTAATTTTCCTGGTGATGTTTGAACAGAACATGCTGATTTGGGTAATTCCATGTCCATGCACAAAAACACTTGATGACATCAGCATAGTTATGGGAATTAGACTTATTAGTTAATTACAGGACCAGCAGAGGGAGCACAAACCCTGCATAAATAATCATTTCTTCCGAGCTTCTTAAAAAAACAGTAGCAGTAGTAGTAGGGAGAAATACACTTAAAACTAAATTATCCGTCGTCAGAAGATGGTCTTTGCTTCCTTGCAATGGTGTTAGGATAGAAATCCAATATGTTGTCTACGCAGTTTAGATTCAGATATATGTTGCCTTCTTGGGTATCTAAGAGGGAGAAACGGGGGTGTGCGTGTGTACATGTGTGCTTGTGTGCCTCTTGGTATCATGGTGATACCCTCTCCACTGGTGAATTAATTAAGGCGAGATGATGAGACTTGCCTAGAGTTCGCAAATATTTACTTCTTCAACCCTGATACCAGAGTAGCTTTCATTTTAGCTTTGTTCATCCTAACAAAGTAAGGAGCAAATAGACCAATTTAATTCTTTTCAGATGCAATCAAGGCTTACATTTAAAGTAGAAGGAAGGTTTGACACAAAATAGCGTAATATCTACTGGTAAAAAAAAAAAATAAAGATAATCATATTTTTAAAAGAACTATCGGCCTTAAGTACTGCTAAGATTTTTAAATAAGTGGTCATAGAGTTCCTGCAGTTCCCAGGTGCCCATGGGCTTCCACCCACCTCTTCACGTGGCCCCTGTCCTGTGGGCAGCGGGTCCTGTCATCCTGCCAGCCCCAGGGTGCCTACCACCCCAGGAAAGTGGAACGGGAGAGGCAGCGCAGGAGACCTGACACGGAAACTAGAAAGCCACTCTGGTGCAGAGATCCAGAGGCTGGTTATCAATGGGGAAAGATGTGCTCTGCCCTTGCCTTTTTTTTTGGCCCTTACTTTTTCTCTTTCTTCTCCCACGAAGGACTCTAACCATAATGGGCCCTCCAAATGTGGCCCTCATCAATTGGCTGCAGTTTACTTGGGGCGGGTTTGCTTTATCGACATGATCAGAAAAATGGGAGGTACGTGGGGGGTCCCAGTGCACGGACTCTCCTATGGCGCCCGCAGTGATGGGCAACTCCCAGATCTGATGCCAACACCTCTCTTTCAGAGGCTGATTGCCTCTTAGTGGTGGTTTCTTCTACCATTTTGAAAAAATCCAAATGAGCTGATCTTACGAAGTCAGGTAACTCCCTGTGACTGGATAGTATATCTCAGTACAGGTATTTGTGAATCCTTTTTTTCCATTTAATTGTCCTGCAACGTTTTGCATGTTTGAGGTTTTAATGGTGAAGGAGATTTTACAGAACTCCTATCATATACTAGAGCACAGTGTTAGAAGCCTTGGCTGCACGATCTCAATCCTCAGAATAGCTTTAAGACTTAAGCACTCTCTTTTATTCCTAGTTCATACACGGGAAACCTGGAACTCCAAGCAGTTGGGGAACCTGGAACTCAGAGCAGTTAAGCAACCTGCCCAAGGTCACCCTGCTCATATGTGGTAGTCAGGAATCACATCCGGACATCTGTCTCTGTGAGTCCAGGCATGCCCTTCCCATGAGAGCTCAGTGCGTTGCCCATTTCAAGTGAAAAAAGGTAGATGATAATATGTATGGGAGATGGTAGGCTCCATCCATTATTAGAATTCTCAAACATACATTGTGAGGATGTTTTGTTATTGTTTTATGCAACTAAAAGTTTGCTGGTTTGGGGAATTAACAGCAAAAGAAAATGAGCAAAAGAATCTCACTGAAAAAAAAATCAACTGGTGAGAGAATAATGATTGGGAAAATAATGATCTATGCCAACATTCTCTCCAGTGATCCTTAGTGTTGTGAGTTGTGTCCTCCACAAGAATAAGCTTTCTTTTCCACCGTGATGGCTAAAGGTCATTACAGACCCAATCAACAAGTCAACTAGCTCCTTATCTGTCGGAGTCATTAAGACCAAAATAAATGGGACCAACAGTCTGAGGCCTCAAATCCTGATTCATCTTAACAATCCACTGAAAACCATAGGTTTTCTATGAATTAAGAAATTTAAAAATTCTCTTCAGAGAGCGTATTATGTACCTGGCAAATGTAGCCCCATCATTTTCTTTATTTATGATACCATATTTTCTAAATGAAAAGTTTAACGTTGAATGTGATGTGAACACACTCTTCTTAAGTTTTCTTAGTTGATCAAGAACAAAGAAAGAAACTGACAATGTTTATTTTCACTCAACAAATGAATTTAACACAGCTTATCTATGGATTACACATGACTATGGGGATTCACATTAAACTTAGTATTGCTCATTATAATATGTAGCAAGTGGCCTCAGAATGAATCCATCAAAAGAGACCAGTACGGGGTCTTGTCTGATCATGTTAGGAAATGGTTGAAAATCCAACCTAATAATTTATTTCAGTAAAAACAGCCAGGCTTGAAGAGAGCTACCCATTTGTCAGGCCTATGCTATGTGCTTTTTATCTGTAGCATGTCATAGCCGTTCTTAGCCAATTCTACAGGTAACTCAGGAAGCTGTATAAACTCAGGATAGGGAGTGTAAATGTGGAGAACCCAGAAATCTTTAAAGGAATCTTTTGGACACTTCTCCCACTTCACTGAGTAAACACCAGAAAGATCATGTTAGTGAAACTCATCTCATGAATGTATGAAGCACTGATTCCCACAAGAGTGTTTATGTCAAAAAACAGGCAGTCCGCTTCATTCATCTGTTTAGAGACACTGTCTCCGTACCCATACCCCCAAACACAAGTTAAAGTTCTTACGATCATCTGGAAAAGAAATGCAAAATTTTCCCAACAGATTACTGATTTGGTTTTTCAGAAAGACCTGGAAACAATATTAACTCTTTTGGATGGTTCTGTGGATAGAGGATATTAGAGCACAGACATGCACACACGTGTGAGAAAGTACATGTCATGGCAACTGCCACGTCATCCACAGCCTGAGCTTCCCTAAGGACAGGGGTTCAGCCATGGGGCGGCCAGAGAGAGGGCCATGATTCACTCTGGCAGGGCCAGAGCCTGGACAGACTCGTCTCTAATTGCCTGGCTGTCATCTCTGAGATACTCCTGGGTGACATTGTGGCTAGAGTAATGAAGAAAATAAATACACAGAATCCCATATATTCCAGGATCCTGAAATGCTCTATTTATTTGCTCAATATTCATTAATGAGGAAAAAAAAATCAAGAATTCATCTTTCCTGTTACGCATTGATACCATATGTCATTTTTGCTTGAGTGTAAATTGTGATGTGTGTTCTTTCAATTATATGAAAAGCAAGGTGTCCAAGAGATTACGAATTTGCAGTGATGCTGTTCTTTGTGCTCACATTCTTTGTGGAAGTCTGCAGTTCCAACACAAGGGTAATCAGCTCAAACAATCTGAATGGTAATTTTGCTCTAGAGGTGTAAAATCAAAGTGTCCCCTAGCTTGTGAACCTTTAAAAAGGAACTTGATCCCATCTAAGGTCTAGAAGTTTTCATCCTATTGTATAATGTCACAGTGTCTAAAACATTTTAGGTTGGGTATAATAGCATGTCCAGAGAAAACCAAGCCTCCACTTGGCCTCCTGATCCCTCCGCCATGTGCCCTCGGAGGTCCTGTCCCATTCTCTCACAGTTAACCACAGCAGTGGCTGTGGCCACTGCCAGATACCAGGTACCATGCTAATAAGCACTTGGCATCAGTTATTCCTTTTGCCATAAGCTTTACTGGTCATACTGCTACAAATGAAAACAAGAGGCTTCGAGGGACTAAGTACTATGCTCAAAGTCAGGACGCATTCACACCACGGGTCTGTCCTGGTTTGGACCACCAAAGTGTACCACTGCTTTGAAATACTCTGCTTGTTGTGCGACTGTTCACTGTTGGGACCACCACCGATGGAAAGGAAATGGCCGAGAGAGAGGAGAGGATCAAGTCCTAGCCTGTTAAGACAGATATGCGTACACAGGCGAAGCGAAAAGGCAAGCTTCAAAAAGAACTGGTTGTCTTATTGGGGGTAGCAGGGGCAGAATTCCTGCTCTCTTGGGGCTCACTGCACTGTGACCTCAAGCAGGGTCTATCCTTACTCTGCCAGACTTGGGAAGGAAAAGATCTAGCAAAATCGAGAAGCGGACGGCTGAGACTATCATATTTGGGAGCTTACTGGTTACTCAGTGTCGAGAGGTTTTTGTCCCTAGGACAACCCAACTAGTAGCATGGGGAGCCAATGTACCATTCACGTGCTACTACTTATTATACATATCATATATATGGCATATAAAGACTTTTATAGTAAGTGGATTTATAATCTAAAAAATAGAAAAGAGGGTCTCTTTTTTTAAATCTGCAACCCAGATTCTGCTGTGCTAGGTTTTTAGAGACCCCCTGATCACAAGGTTCAGTTGCTAAGTGGTCCTCAGGTCAAGGAACTGTCACATAATGAATCTTAATTACATTACAATAGAGTATCCGCCTCTCTTTCTCGGGCTAGAAAGGAAGTGCTCACAGGCGAACTGGTGTAGTACTGACTGTTTTACCCACGGAGGCTAGCCTGGCAGCTGGTACTTAGGAGAGACTCAGTAACTATTTCATGAATAATGAAGGATACTTTCTTTTGTGTTTTTTAGTTTTTACATTTTGAAACCTGTCTCTCTTCCTTTTCTACGCAGGTCTCTTCCCTCCCCTCAGATAAGCATCCCCTATCGAAAACAAATCGACTTCCTCAGGCATGGTGGTAGAGGATGTGGTCTGAACATCCATTAGGTCAGTGTTTCCAGGCTGCAGAATCTGAGAAGGGGATGTGGAAAACAAAACCCTAATTAAACAAAACAATGTATCCCTTTCTAATCTTCTAAGGAAAACCTCTGAAGGGATTGGAGCCGAAAAACAGGAGCCAAAGAACAAAATCACACCCCCAGACTTCCCCATGATGAAGTGAGCCCGGTGTAAGGGTCAGAAAGCGGCTACTGGGAAGTCACAATTATTGTTGTATATTATTTGTGTTTAGTGCCAGAGAAACGATTTTCTTTTTGCAATATCTCTGTCCCAATAAAATTAAGAACTTAGTGTAGGATCCAAATTCCCCCCAAAGGAATCAGCTTAAAAAAATTTACTAGCTCTCCTGCCATGGGGATTTATGGTTTCTTCTTTAATAGTTACAGTCTGATACACTGTAAGTTTCTTCGGTCACTACACAGATTCATTTATCTTTATTTTGAAATATGCCCTGAACATTTTAAACAAGTTCTGGTGCTCCACATTGATTGAATTTTACATCGAGGAATGAATTGTAAAATGGCTTTGGAATGGGTCTCCAAAACGAGACGACCTTAAAATAAAAACAGATACTGAAGACTGTATTTTCCTGATTGTCAGTCAAGCTAATTATGCTCTACACTAAAGCTTTGTCCATCAGGCAAGAAAGCAAAAGGCAACTGGGGGCTCTCTCCTTGCACAGCCTGATGTCTGGGAACATAACACCAGTTTATTCACAGCAGGAGGCTGCTGTAATTGGCAGTTCTATTTTTCCCTACTACAGGGTAATTCCCAAGCAAAGAAAACACAATGTTAACAAGATTTTACAAATTTGACATATGGTATTCTATCTGCAATGACCAACAGAAGTTCCTTCTCTCCCCAAGCAAACAGTTATCACTGGATAGGACTACAAGGGAATGTGATGAAAGGGGGTAAAGGCACCTGGAGTTCTTTTAGGGGAACGGTAAATCTGCGATCGTAAGAAAAACAACAACAAATAATAGCAACAAAAGTTAAGACACTCAGGGTAGCTGTGTCTCAGAGAGGTGTTGATAAAATGACAACAAAAGCCTCACCTAGAACACCAGGCTTCATTAATGACATTTGGTCATGCCTAGGGCACTCCAGGCAAGGACTCAGACCCAGGAAAGAATCCTTAGTGAGTCCATTAACGTGGGGGTAGGGCTGGTCCACAGTGTAAGTGAAAGCGGGAATCATAAAAGATGCACGGGACCCAGAAACGGTTCTTAGCTTATCTTCATCCCTTCCCTAAACACACAGATACCTTAGAATGAAGTTTTAGGGAAGGTCTGATTGCCTTGATGTGAATCCAAAAACCTTATCACAACATAATTCTTGTTTAAAACCATTTACCCCCAGACGCCTGGGTAGCTCAGTTGGTTAAAATGTCTGCCTTTGGCTCAGGTGATGATCCCAGGGTTCTGGGATCTAGCCCTGAGTTGGGCTCCCAGCTCAGTGGGGAGTCTGCTTCTACCTCTGCCCTCCCCCCGTTCGTAGGTGCTCAAGCGCGCACTCTCTAACGAATAAATAAAATCTTAAAAAAAAAATATATATACCTCCAAAGAGGTCTCTGGATTCTGTTTTAACTAACAAAGGCATGGAAGAAAGAATATTCTAGTACATAAAAAACAAGGCAGAAATGTACAAAAACTTTCCAGGAAAAGAACAAGAATTTTCTCCCTCTTCCTCTTGAGCATCATTTCATTCTTTCCTGGTAAGGCATTGGGTAGATTCCAAAGACGGGCAAAAATGGATCCCTAGAGGGGCGCCTGGGTGGCTGAGTTGGTTAAGCGTCTGCCTTCGGCTCAGGTCATGGTCCCAGGGTCCTGGAATCGAGCCCCGCACCGGGCTCCCTGCTGAGGAGGAAGCCTGCTTCTCCCTCTCCCACTCCCCCTGCTTGTGTTTCCTCTCTCGCTGTCTCTTTCTCAGTCAAAAAAAAAAAAAAAGAAGAAGAAAAAAAAGGCTCCCTAGATTTGCTGCTAAGATACCCACAGTTTATTGTCTATAGCTCTCATCCAGAGACTGTTGCCAGACCCCATCTGATGTTACATCTGACCGCAGCTGCAGAGATGGTGCATGGACTGGAGATTCATTTTAAGGTTGGTGATCTCAAGGGGTTACATGAAGGGATTAATGAGCATTCCCAGATACCAGGAACTCACAATAAAGGCACAGAGTCAGGGCAAGTCCTAATTTTCATGGGGAATTAACTGCCTTTTGTTACCACCTGGTGACACATACTTGACAATCAATGAGAATCTGCCCAGGTGAAGGAAAGAAGGATGGCAAAGCCACTCTTTTGTTTCAGTGCACTCAATGGTATAGACACTCCACATTCTCCAGCAACAACATTTGCTTCTCCGGGGAGGCTACTTGCGTGTTCCTGCCCACTTCTTCTTTCCTTCTGGGACGGCTACACTGGTGACCCCCAGTAGTACCTGAGCTATTTTTAAGTAGTACAAAGACAGGCTTTGGATTAACACTGAATCACATAACAAAGAGAGTTCTACTCTCTCCATTGCTTTGCTATACTCTGGACCACGAGAGTCGCAGATATGAAAAAGTGGGAGTCTCAGTTTGGTGCTGATGTATCTCTTGTGTCTTGCTAATATGTGCTAATCTAAAAGGGAGATAAGAAATCAGAGTGCCCAAAGGAGAGGAGAACTCAGCTAGCATCTAATAAGGGGATGTTTTCACTGTAATTCATTTTTACAGTAATTTCTTCTTCTATGACAAACATTACCAATTCTCCATTTCTAGAAGTTAGAGAAAATTTCCATTTAAAACAGTTACTCACGCTAGGTGAAATAAGCTAGTCACAGAAAGACAAGTATTATGTGATTCCACTTCTATGCAGTATCTAGAGTAGTCAAATTCATACAAATAAAATGTACTGGTTGCCAGGGGCTAGGAGAAGAAGGGAACAGAGGGTTGTTTCCTGGGTCTAGAGTTTCAGTTTTGCAAGATGAAAAGTTCTGGAGATTGGTTGCACTATAATGTAAATATATTTAACACTACTGAACGGTTGCACACTCAAAAAATGGTTAAGATCGTAAAATTTATGTGTATTTTACTGCAACCAAAAAAAAAGGGAAGAGAGAAGCAGAGGATGATGTGACTGTGAAGAACGGTCAGAGAAATATAATGTTGTGGGCCTGGAAGACAGAGGAGAAGCCAGGAACCAAGGAATGCAGACAGCCTGCAAACGCTGGTAAGGCCAGGAAATGGATCCTTCTCTAGAGCCTCCAGAAAGGAACACAGCCCTGCCAACACCTTGATTCTAACCCAGCAGGACACAGATCAGACTTCCAGCTTCCAGAACTGTGAGATAATAAATTTGTGTTGTTTTAAGAACCCCTTATCTCCCTACCCCCTGAAAAACACAATCATTCAAATGTACCTTCCTCTGAGTCACTTCAAGCATATCTGGGAATGACAGAGATGAGGTCCATGTCTATGGAAAAACTGTGAGTGCATGAGACACCTGATGTTTGGTGAACACATACCCTATCTGCTGGGCTATAGAAGGCATAGAAAGTTTTCCAGGATTAGACCTAAGAGGCATGATGACCATGGGGATAGATGCAAATTAGTTGCCAATATGCTTTACGTTTAACTCGAATGCAGGCAATGGTGTTTAATTATTCAAGGCACCTCCCTCCTAAACTTTCTCATCACACTGACTGATGGAAATATGAACCAGGAGTTAAGGTGGGGGACAGGAGGCAGCAATCCTAGATTTAACCCTGGCTTTGCCACTAGCAGCTGCATACACTTCGGCTCATCCCCTGCTCTCAGGGCCTCAGTGTCTCAACTGTGAAATGGGTTGACCAGTACTTCCCTCAAAAGAGCTGTGAGATTCAATCAAGATGTACTGCAACTTTTGGCACATGCTTGGTTCCTGTGATTAATATGATTATTACCAGGCATTCTGATTCTACAAAATAGCTATTTTCTTTCTGGGAAAAAAAGAAAAAAGAAAGCAAACCAACAAACCAGATTCAGCACTTTAACATACATTAAGTCTGAGCAACTCCAGCCACCGGTCCTTTGGTGTTTTGGAGGGCACGTTATTTGGAGTGATCTAGGACACCACCATCTTGGGGCAGGCTTGTTCTTGGAGACGGCTCTACCCTTTCGGTCAGCTCTGAGTAAAATTGCCCGGTGTTGTCACTGGGCCACGGCTGTGGCGGTGAGGGCCAGCCCAAGAGCTTGAGCCATTTAATGCTAAAGCCTGGCCTGAGTGCCAGGTTTTTCCACAGCTGTCACTTACCAGCAACACAATACCCTAGGGATATGTATTCATCAAATGCTTATTGACTTAAGCCGTCCTGCTTTTTTCCCCCCCTTTTGTAACATTAGAAAATATTGCTTCTGATTTAAATAGTTTTCTCTGTAGGGTTGAATAAAAAACAAAGATCCATTTTCTGACTATATGCGATGATTGAAGGCGAGCACTTGGGAGCTTAAGGCAGGGTTTCCCAACCTTGGCACTACTGACCTCTTGGGCCAGATGATTCTGTGTTGTAGAGACTGTCCTGTGCTTTGTAAGATGTTTAGCAGCACTCGTGGCCTCTACCTGCTAGATGCCACCAGGACCCCCACCCCCAGCTGTGACAACCAAAAATGTCTCCAGACATGGCCAAATGTCCCCTGCTGGCAAAATTGCCTTGAGCTGAGAACCACTGCATTGGAGGATGATATCAACTCTGAGATTACTAATAGCAGCTGTTTCCTTAAAAGAAATTAAAAAATATTTAACATAGAAAGAGCCACAGTTATGGCCACCAGTTATGAATAATTAAAAAGAAGCATTTTATATTTTTTATAGTGTCCCTTAATCCTATAAATATAAATTAAATGTAATAATAAGTAAAACTGCTTTGTAAACTACAAAGTACGGTGTTAATGATTATTAAAATGATATCAGCATGCTCTGGGACTATACAAAGCATGGGCTGCTTTGAAGAACTCACTTTTTATTTATTTATTTATTTATTATTATTTTTAAAGATTTTATTTATTTATTTGAGAGAGAGAGAATGAGAGACAGAGAGCACGAGCGGGAAGAAGGTCAGAGGGAGAAGCAGACCCCCCGCCGAGCAGGGAGCCCGATGCGGGACTCGATCCCGGGACTCCAGGATCATGACCCAAGCCGAAGGCAGTCGCTTAACCAACTGAGCCACCCAGGCGCCCGAAGAACTCACTCTTTATTAAGCCCGTGCTCTGTGCTAAGTACTTTGCTCATACCATCTCATTTGAACTTAATCCTCTTGTATGAATGAGGGAACAAAGGCTCAGGAAATAAAGTTACAGGATCAAGGTCATTTGGCTAGTAAAAGGTAGTGGCAGGATCTGAATCTAGGGCTATAACTCTCCAAAGCCAATATTCTTCTATCCCACCCACTGCCTACCATATGCTGTGAATGCCAGTCTGGAATGGGAGGGAGATACTCACACGTTCTTTGACAAGCCCTTCTGGAAACAATGGCACATATATCTAGAGAAGCCAGCCAGGGTTGGAATGAGATCTATAACCTGGAGCTGGAGCCATCTGAACTGCTTAACCTGGGCCTAAATTCAGAATCCAAGACCCAATGAGTCAATTATCCAACCAACCAGTCACAAACAGGCTTTTTTAGGGTCAATGCTATTAGTACATGCTATTCTTTTTCTCCCTTTAAATATTCAGAAAATTAAGCGTTGATGCAAGTAGGAAAAACACTTTCCAAATTGACTTAAGTCACAAGAAAAAGTTTACATTCTGTTTTTTTATTTTTAAACTTAGTATTTGTAATGGGTTGAAATGTGTCCCCCCAGACAGGTTATATGTTGAATTCCTAACCCCCAGTCCCTCAGAATGTGACCTTATTTGGAAATAGGGTCTTTATGGAGGTAATCAAGTTAAAACGAGGTCATCAGGGTGGGCCCTAACCCAACATGGCTGGTGTCCTTATAAATAGGGAGAATTTAGACACAGATGTGAAGAAATATAGGGAGAACACCAGGTGAAGACAGAGATTGGAGTGACGCAGTTACAAGCCCAGGAACATCAAAGATGACTGGCAACCCATCAGAAGCTAGACAGAGGCAAGAAGGAATTCCCCTATGGCCTTCAGAGGGAGCATGGCACCACCAACACCTTGATTTTAGACTTCTAGCCTACAAAACACTGAGATGATAAATTTCTCTTTGAGACACTGAGTATGTGACTTTATGGGTGAGTTAAATGAATGTTATGGCAGCCATAAGAAACTAATACAGTTTCTATTTCGTAACTTAATCCATAAGCAGACTTGGGAAAATGCATATGGTGTTTTCAGGGGGTTCTAGAATACTGTATTTGCATGAGTGGAGAGCAGACCGAGCTGTCTGAGGTGGCTTGTCAACTGAGTTGTGCCCGCCATATGCATGTTTTGGCTCACTGCCATGTAATGACAGGGCCCTCACCCATGCCAACTGGCAGCTGGGCCCCCATCAGTCTGTCTTCTCTCCACATCCTCAAGGCATGTCCTTTCTAGGTCCCAGGCAAAATGGCCTCCTGGCTTTACCCCGAAGGTTTAGAACATTTATTCACATGAATTCTAATGGATTTGTAAAAATAACATCTTAAAGTTTCTACTACAGTTCTAGTGACATTTCTATGATGTAAATATGTCCAGAGAAAAAAGGAGGGGGATTTACTACACACGGAAATGCCAGTGGCATTAATATCCATGCCCATTTGAAATGTGGGCAAAGACAGGGATGAATTAGTGGGCTGCGGGAAAATAAAAGAGCAACAAAAACTTTTCTCAACATTTTTTGAACTCAAGTATAGCACCGATCCATTGTCTTGAAGATAACCAGGGTAGAGGAAAATCTATTTGTGAAAAGTTACAAAGTTCACATCTGGCATTAGTAAAGCAAGCCAGAAAACACCACAGCTCATCTCCTTGGTGAGCTAGGCCAGGGCTGTTATCTAATTATTGCACTTCTGGCTTTGTTCGAGCTGCCAGAGCTGGATTTGTTTATAGGTGTCCTCTCCTTCAAATCCGCCTGCAGAGCCTCACCCATGTCATTTGTCAGGGGCTAAATAGCCCCAGGCCAAGAGCAGACATTTACTTACAGAATCCTCAGATTCTTTTAAATAGGCCTTTGGGATTTTGCCGAGGACTGTTCCGTGGCAAGAGGCTCTGGACACCTTGCACTGAGTGTTTCTTTTAATTGACTAACCTCGATGTTGCTGCTCAGAACCACCGTAACCCACACATGCCCTCGGTCTGAAGCTTCTAATGACCTTTCTCTGGCCCTCAACACATATGGCTGAGACAATGCAAACATCATTTGGAAGATGAGTAAATTCAATAACACAATTACAGCTACACCAAAGCACCATTTATCAAACTCGGACCACAGCACTTTGTCTCTCTTAGAACCTCTGTTTTTCCACGGCCAGGCATTTGGGGAAAGTCACTAATCAATTTAGGAATGATTAAATTGGAATTTGTAACACTTCCCATTATTAAACCTTCAATCTTCATTACGGCAACTTAATGATTACATCATGGCTGAGAAAAACAAATTATGGGAGCTGGCATCGTTCAGAGAGCTGCAGTGGCAAAAGGAAATTGTCAAAACCACCGAAAGTCTAATGCGCATGGGTGTATAAATGATTTTTTGATGTGTACAAAGGAACACCAAATTGCCATTCCCATTAGGTAAAAACAGGCATTAAAACTTGATCTAGTATGTTGGCCTTTACTGTACTCTTGCTCTTTTTCTATAGACTGAGTTGATTAACCTGGGGTGAAAGGATGGGAGCTGGGAACCCGTCAAAAATCAATGCAAACCTGTGCACATGAGCTTTATTCCGAGAGGAAGTTCCTAAGATCGTATCTAATCCCTAAAGGGCTGCATAAATAGAGATGGTCTCTATTTAGTAAGGGAAGGCGTATTCTACAGCTTTCCACTCTTAACTTTCTTTCTAGGTCCCTTTGTCCTCTTTCTCCCAAACTCCAGTATTAGTTCTCTGGTCAAAAATTCTTTAATAGGAAATATTTTTTTTCTCAACTCTTTTAATGACACGGCCACTACTTCATGCAGATTCTTTGCAATTTCTACCATTAACCATATCTTCCATGTGCTGGCAGCCAGAGAAAACTCAGCAGGGCTACCCATGTGACTTTAGGTATTGACCTTCTGATGGGTTCTCATTGGGCAGCCAAGAAAGAGAGTGAAATTCAAGGAAGTAGGGGGATTATTAATGGCAAGGAGAAAAAGAAAACAGGAACTGGTGTTATACAGGCCCATTTAAACCCTATAGAAATGTACGGGGTACATACTGACAACTATGATCATGATGATAAAAATAATACTGGGAGTTTATCAGGAGTCAGATAATGTACATTGATTAAAATTCAATCTTCACTATGAAGCCACTGAAGTATTATTTCCTCATTTTACAGGTGAAGAAATGAGACTCAGAGAAGTGAGGCAGCTGCCTGGTTGTGGTAGCCAGCCTCCAAGATGGCTCCCAATGGACCCAGTCTGGTATTCACAGTCTTGTTGTCCTCTCCTACAGTGTATCGGGGCTGGTCTGGGTGATTAATGGAATACAGCAGAAGTGACTGAATACCACTTCTAAGATTAGGCTATAAAAAGATACGAAGGTTTCCTTCACCTTGGGCATTTGCTCTCTTTCTTGCTCTCAAGAAGCCAGATGTAGAGTCATGAGCAGACCTTCGCCATGGTAGAATACCTGAGGGCAATCGCCACAGGAGTGAACTTAGAGGTGGGACCCCAGCCCTGCCTCCCATGACTACTGCCCCAGTCCACAACCTGAGCATACCCTCGGGAGAAACCCTGAACCAGAGCCACCCAGCCCTAAGCCACTTTGGACTCCTGACATTCAGAAACTTGTGGTAGAATTAACGTTTGTTGTTTTAAGCTACTAGGTTTGGGAGTAATTTGCTATGTAACAATAGCTAACACCTTAATCACATATCGAGTAAGCAGGAGAGGCTTGATTCAAACCCAAACCTGCCTGGCTCCAGAGTTTATGTCCTTACCCTCCCTCAATGTTTCTCAATTGCTCCTTTATGCACCTAGCACCTCTTTTATGGGAAAACATAAATTTATTTCTGCTCCCACAGCCACCTTAGTAAGCACTTGTAGAAGTAGCTGTAGTCTTCCCCAGCCTGCCAATCACCAAAGAAAAAGGTCAAAGGTAACACAGCTCATCATCCAGACAGATGGGAGAAATCCCAGTGCTTAGCAGGTGTGCTCTCTCCCTGGTTCTATCAGCTTTGGAAGTTAATTTTATACCCGCAGGATTTCTAAAGCAGACTGCTATCAACGACATTCAGTGGGGAAAACATAACCACATCTCATAATTACCTTATTTATTTAAAAAGGTGGAGCAGATTTAACTCACCAAATACCATCCTCCACCATGGGGTTTACATATTAGAGTAAATGTGACGAACAATAAGGTCACTGTCTTGCACTCCATCTTCATTTAAAAATGGATGCAGTAAGAAAAACACCTACATTAAAAACACTGTAGGTCAGTAACTTCGTGCAATCCAAGCTTCATTTATGGTGAGAGTGCAGAGCGAATGCTACTATTACGGTGACAGTGTACACTTTTAAGCTCAGAGAATAGAGAGGCATTAAACAAAAGAGGACCAGTGGGAGACCCATCCATTTCAGGCCCTGGGAAAGGTCCCTCTTGCCAAGTGAAGGGGGAAAAATGAGCCATAAGGCATTAAGAAAGGAGCAAGCTGTGAAATGAACCAAGGGGTAGATGGTGCGGTTCATGACCCTGTAGCCTCATAATACAGTCCTTCAGCCACGGGGTTGCTAATGAAGGGCGATGCCTGGAAATTAATGGAGTGGTATGGGGTGTTCGGGTGAAAATGGGAGCATGGTGATTTTTTCCAGTCCTTTCTACTCAAAGAGTCGGGGCAGAATGGTTATTAAAGCTTCCAGCACTTTGGTAAGTTAATATTTCACCATTATATGATTAGAACGAGCAAGCCCAGGCATCGAGTACCCAAGCATCTTCTTTTTGAAAAACAGAAGGGATCACTAGTCCTAGAAAGAAGAAAGAGAATAAAGACATGCCCATCCGATTCCAACCTCTGATGTTCTGATGAGGCAAGGGCCTTCATTTTCTTTTGTTTTAATTCAAAAGGCCCCTTTAGCCAAGTGGACCCTGCAAAAATCCTCCACTGAGAGCTCACATCCTAATCACGTCCTTCCAAAAGCCTCACAAATAGATATTTATGGCAAATACAAAACACCAAGCATGCTGACTTATGAAAGGTGATTTGTTCCATCTGTGAATTGAGACCTGAAACCTTTCTACTTTCATGTTAGCTGTCATTTTTCTCCCACAAATGAAATGAATAATTCCTCCTCATGGCAGTCAATTTCAAATTCACAGGGTTCCCCCACCCCTGAACCCATTATATTTTGTTGCATAAAACCCATCTCATAAAATAAACCTCTCAAAGTTGTAAATTAAAAAATAAACATTCTTGAGAAAATGTCAAATGCAGGCCTGAGAGAAAGGCCAAAAAATCCATTTAAGGGAATATTGCAGTGAATCCGTCCCCAGAAAATTGGGGGAAAACACTCAGACTGGTGATTGAATATAAATTCACTGCCTTCAGCCAGCTTGTAATGAAATGAACCTTTAGCTAGAGGTTGCTATATACTTTTAGAATGGACTATAAGATGAGCCATGCCAGCAGTGGAGGGAAATCAGAAAATATGTACCAGAATATTAAAATAAAAGTGAGGGTGAACAAATGGCAGAGGGCAAACATAGTATTTGGCACCATCTCTGGGGGTGCAAATAAGAAGTCAAGAAAATACTCCCCCCACATGCATGGTGGTTGCATCTAACCTATCAAGTAGACCCATATACTAATTGCTCAGGTTGGTGGGCTTTCAGTGGCACATCTTTAATTCTAGAGAAGTTTCCCTAGGGTCTCTGGTCAACAGCACCCCCCTTCATGGCTTGGTACATGCTTCAACATACTTAGAAACACAGAACAAATACCACTGTGGCAGTCAGCCTCCAAGATGGCCCCATCACCCTGCCTTCTGGTATTCACACCCTGTGTTCTCCCCTCCCACACTGTGCCAGAGTTGGTTTGTGTGACAAGCCAGGTAGGGCAGAAGCAATGGTATGTCATTTCCAACATCAGGTTATAAAAGACCCTGCACTTTCTGTCTTTTGCTCATTCTCCCTCCTTCTTTCTCTTGCTGATCATTTGCCCTGGGGGAAGAGAGTCGGCATGGCCTGAGTAGCCCTTTGGAAAAGCCCATGTGGTGAGCAACTGAGGCCTCACACCAACAGCCAGTGGAGACCCGAAGAAGGCTTGGCAACAGCCAGTCGCTGTGAGTGAACCACTGTCAACACAGATCCTTAGCTGAGCCTTCAGAGGACCACAGTCCAGGTGGACAGTTGATTACAACCAACCAGACAATGAACCAGAACAACCCAGGTAAGTTTTCCCAGATTCTTGACCCTCAGAAATGGTGAGGCAGGAAATTGTAGTTTTTGTAAAAGCAGTACGTTTGGGGATTATTTGTTATACAGCAATACACAGCTATTGCAACCACTGCTGACCCCACATATCTGAGTTCTTATAACGTACCAGTGTGTGAAATGTTTTTCATGAATGATCCCACTTAATAATACATCACACACCCTACTGAGCGGGTCCTACTATTCCCAGGTGTCCTTCACAGGGTTGCAGGGAGGATGAGATGACATATCAGGCACTTAGAACAGTGCCTGGAACATAGTCAGGACTTTCTAAATGTTAGCTATCAAGACTGTTCATATTCCCAGTAGAGGAGAAAAATCAAGGTTTTGCAAGAGTAAGTGCTTTGCTCTAGGCCACACAGCAGGGAAGCAGCAAACACAGTTAGACTCCAAGTGTCTCTGGTTCCAAGGCCCATGTTCTGAAATCAGGAGGCTTCCTTTGACAGAGCAGTCTTCAGTAAACGAAATAAGACACACACTATAAGAAAAGGTAAATAATTCCTGGATTATCTATGGTCTTGGATTAAAATCCTCTTTGCATGGGGTCCTGACAGAGCCAACAGTGTTTCCAAACGCTCCAGAAGGACTTAGCAAAAAAAAAAAAAAAAAGCTTATAACAAATCAAGATTTTTATTCGGTGTAAAAATTTATTGAATACCAATGATATCTGAGCATGAAACTGGTTAAATTAAATGCTGCCATGAGTCAGTAAATTCACGCCCATCTTTAAGATGAAATTGATTAAGAGAAGGGTGTATGTGCATTACTCAGGCCTAATCTTGAAAGTGCAGAGATACTAACAGAAGAGTTCTGTTACTAGCTTCAGTCGTAGTTGTAGAATTAAAACAGTCAAAGAGAGGTCCAGCCCTCTGACAAATGTTGCTTTGATCTTGAGTACATCCCAGGTGGGATTATCATCTGTAAGATAAAGTACTCTATACAATTAATGGAATATAACAGAAACTGCATGCTGATATTGTTCAAAAAACACATTTTGACCAAGTCTCATACAATTGATTAATCAACATAGAGCTTTCATCTTTGGAGTAGAACCTTGGGTCCTACATAATTCAGGGCTGAATGAACATCTGTTCACTACTGAGATTTACTTATCATGAGCACTTGTGGGGTGGGAAACTAAGAAATGTGGCTTTAATCCTATTCTACCTTGAAGAATTCTCTCCTCCTTTGAGGTTAGGCAGCCTGAAAAAGGACTGGCTTTTTGGGATCTCATTTCCTTTTTTTTTTTTTTTTAAGATTTTATTTATTTGACACAGAGAGAGAGCTAGCGAGAGAGGGAACACAAGCAGGGGGAGTGGGAGAGGGAGAAGCAGGCTTCCCGCAGAGCAGGGAGCCCGATGCGGACTCGATCCCAGGACCCTGGGATCATGACCTGAGCCAAAGGCAGATGCTTAACGACTGAGCCACCCAGGTGCCCCACGATCTCATTTCTTTATGACACCATCATTGTTTATCCAAGTATCCCAGCAACTTCAAATAAAACTGCCATTGAGAGCCTCCATTCTCTTTCAGCCTGTAAGGAGGAAAGTTTAATTCCTTCTGTTTATCAGTGTTTTCAAAGTGTGAAGGGAGCAATTAGTAGAACCAAACCCCGAGGGTCTCTACTTGGAGGAGACGTTCCTTTTTGCCAGTATACGCTTGCCCACAGTCGACCCACCACATTCCCTTTCCACTGTTATTTTGCTGGCCATATCCTAGTAACTACCTGAGAACACCTACCAGAGTCATCCACCAGCCTGCTGGAGCCCAGTGCAGGCACCTGTTGGAATTGCTCAAATCCAACATCCACGGGGGAGCTCCGCCTGCAAAGCAGGATAACCAGTGGCGTGGCGACCGGGAAGGGCTTCAAAACGGTCTTTGTAAGGAAAGCTTCTCTGAAAGGCCCCAGACCTTTCCCATGCCTCCTCCTCAAATAGTTGGACCAGATGGATAGAACAGCCCCAAGCAGTGCTGCCTCCCCTCCTGTATCCTGCCCCATGCCCACGCTCCTGATTCATTCAGTGGCAAAGCGAGACGGACAGACTGAGCAGGAGGGGTCGATTATGGGAGGAAGAGCAGGAAATCAGGTTATGTGCAAGGGACATGGTAGTGCATTGGAATACAATTTCCAATACAGACGCTGGCACCAGGTGTTCCAATAAACCCTTGTGTTTGTAATGTGATTTTATTGGGGGCAATCCAATTACAGAGAAGTTCAAACCACCATCCTTAGGGTAAGGCCTGTGGCCAGGGTCTAACTATTAATAACTATTAATACTCCTCCTCACCAGACAAACCGTGTCTGCCTTGGCTGGTGTGACTGCCTGTCAGAGAGCACCCTGATCCTAAAACCACTGGGGCATGAAGGCCAGCTAGCCTGACATCAACCACGGCTGAAGTCACTGTTGTCAAAACTGTGGCCAATAGGTTATAAAGTCCCGCTGAGTTCACAGCTCTCAGAGCGTAGCATCCAGGGGAGCCCTTGGTGATGGGGTGCATCCCACTGCTGAGAACCCACATGACCCTCTATATTCTTCCTCTGCCGAAATGGTGTCAGTTAAAGATGTAGGTGAGCAGGTCATCAAAACTTTGGTCCTCTGCACACATGGGTCTCTCTGCTGGGAAAGGCTCCCTAAGGTTAGTCTGACTTGTCTAGCTCTCTGGTAAACCATGCTGAAGGCAGGCTCTTTGTTCTTTCCTGGACAAGCTCTCTAGTCAGCTCTTCTAGTTTGACTTAGAAAGAGCTCCTGGGACCTCCTCCCTACCCCGCTCCCCATAGTCCTCGCTCGCTTGTGTAACAGCCCTTGGCTCACTGACAAGAGGAGCTGGTATTTCTACTGCTCCCCACATCACACTGAGGAGTGAGGACCCTCCCTTCCTCAATCTGCACCCCCAGCACAACGAGATGATGTTTCAGGCTCAAGAAATGCTGTCCAATCCATGCCCTTGCTCCCAGTTCAGTATGTTTATAGTAGTTCCTGCCCTTGTGTATGGACAGCTTTCCCAACCAAACATCCCACAACAGTTTCAGCCCCTAGCACAGGACAAGCAGCTTCTGCACTTTGCCTTCGTACAGTTACTGACTGATTATTTAGGTGCACGGTTTCATTTACCTCTACCAATCCTGTAAATTAGGACTTGTATTATTCTTAATTTACAGCGAGGAATTAGGGTTTGGAAAAATGACTTGTCCAAGGCCATGAAAGTCAATGACAGAGGTGGGATTTGGCCCAGCCCGTTCTGACCCTGAAATCTGTGTTCTTCACCACTATGTGCATAAATTGCTTATCCTTACAGGCTTCTGAACCCTTCGACACAAGGACGTGTATGGTGAGGAGATGTGTCAGAGGGTCAACAGGTCACAGTCCCCATCCAAGAGTGTAGCACTTTGGAGAATAATCATCTCCTCTTAACCTTAAAATAATGAAAAATGGAGATAATACAATTTATTAAACTTAATAAAAAGGTCTGATGATAGGCACCTATCTCCCAGAAGACCATGAGCTGGACATATGGAAACCCATTGAGTTCATGAGAAGCAAACCACTCATTCTTACTTCTACCCTTGAAAACGAAATGGAATGAAATATTCAAATTTATGAACAGGTTGTTCATAAAATTGACAGTGTAATTTTACAGATGTAAGGGACATCAGAGATTCTTTAATCCACCTCCCTCACTTTATAGAGGAGGGACAGAAAGGTCCAAGAAGAGTAAAAAAGACTTGAGCAAAACCACAAAGCTAGCGAGTGGAAGCATCTGGACTGAACACAGGTGTCCTACATCCCAGCCCAACGTCCTTCCCATTATCCAAGCACGGCAAATTGTTTCAACATCAAGGGCGCCTCTGACTGATGGGCAGTGGCTACCTGGAGTGACACTGTGAAGTCTCTGGAGCCATGGGGGGTGGGGGGGGTCCGAGGATAAGAAGGCAGTGAGTGATTAATCATGCCTGACTCAGGGTGGGTCAAAAGATGAAAGAGTCAGCTGCTCCTTTTTTAAGTTCTCTATTCACAGAATTGTATCTGTTTAATTGTAGTGAACTCATAATTTATCTCAAGAGCAATTACATTAATACCATCACAAGAGTAGTTCATTAGACTGTTACAAATCTATTTCAAAGAGAAAACACATTTTGATTTGCAACATGGGATCCCAGAGCCCTGGGCTCCTCTTCAGAGGAAAGCCACCAGAAAGGGAAATGGAGATGAGCTCACTGGAGATCAATCCACTGGGGAGTCTCAATTCTTCATTGTCTTAAACAGTGGACTTGAGATAAACACACCCTCTCCTCTCTGGCTACCATTCAACTAGGCTGTGTTAGAACGGCAGAATCATACATTTATTACCTGGCTCCTAAAAGCATTGGAGGTGTCATTTTGTTTTTTAAAGTATCACTGACAGTCTTCAACTCTATTTTCTAAAACATCATACACCCTAAAGTACCCATGGAATGTACTAAGAGAAAGCTCTGGTCTATTTTGGGATTGCCCTGAGCAAGCTCAACCAAGTACCTGAAGACACTGCAGGGAGTGAGGTGCCCACAGGGCTGGTCTGGGAAGCCTCTCAACAATAAAAAGACACATGATCCCACGGTCCTGGGATCGAGCCCCACATCGGGCTCCCTGCTCGGCGGGGAGTCTGCTTCTCCCTCTCCCACTCCCCCTGCTTGTGTTCCCTCTCTTGCTGTGTCTTTCTCTGTCACATAAATAAATAAAATCTTTAAAACAAAACAAAACAAAAAAACAATAAAGGATCTTGGGTTGCCAGACACCACTATCAGTAATACAGCCTTTGATGGACCTTGAACTAAAAAGGTTTCTGAGGACAGAATATTTCCGGTCTTTCTGCCAGGCAGATCCAGAAACTATCGTACATGCCTTGGGGCAATCCAAAGTATCCAACCTCTCTCCAGCGTTCCTCATTACAGGAGCATGACTGTCCCTGGACACCAGAGGGCTTAGGGAACTGCTGTTGATGGTTTCCTATTTTATTATAAATAAAGTAAAATGTTCTTGTGCATTAGAGAACAAACATGCATACCTTGCCTTTGCTTCATAATCCAGAGTAGAAGATGAAACCTTCCCTCTACTTCAGAGAAGGTGATTAAAGAAAAAAAGATTTCTATAGGTGTTACAGATATCCCAGGCACCTGAGTGGCTGATCAAAGCACATAGAAGGGAGAATGTCACCAAGAAAAATCTAAGGGATTATTCTGAAGCAGACCATATGAAACCACAAGGATGTGCCTTCTTGAACTCACTCTCCCTGGCTGCAAAGTCAACATGATGAAGATGCGAGAAACAGCAGTTAACATAAAGCATTTCAGCTGGGTGCACATTTGCGATCAGGATGCTCTGTCAATGATGTCTTCACAGTGCTGTCAGTTGTCCCAGGGAAGAAATGTGTCCTGGGCTCACCAACGCTGAAGTACTTACAGAAGAGGAGAAATTTATTTTTTAGTTCACCAGTTGTTATGACAGCGGCTCTCATAAGGCTCTTTTCGGTTTCCTGTCACTATCTCTTGTCTGGGTAATGTGGCTGCCCTGTAGTTAGGCAAATATATGCCTTTAAAAAGGCAAATGTGGAGGTGATGTAAGTTAACTGCAGATGCTATAAAGTGAGGCCACTTATCTGGCTGATCATGTTATTCACAACACAGAGCCTTATAGAAAAACAGTGTGGAAGGATTTAGCAAGAAGCTACAGATATTTGTGTCTACTAAGCATTGGTCCTGCTTTCTTGGAACCACAGCCTAATCAAGAATTTAGTGGGGAAAAAAGTCCACTGATGGTATCAGTAAACTCTGCTTCAGAATTACCAGTGAAACACTCTGCTTTTGCTTTTCCCTGATTTGTTTTCAGAGGATGGACAGAAAGTCAATTTTCTTCGTCCCTTTTCTAGGAATGACAAGTGCAAACCCATCAGTTAAAAGATGAGTTGGGTTTAGCTGAAAAGGCCAGGAAGGGTGTCCCAAATGAAGGGGACAGTGGACAGAGAGGCACAGGATCATGACACACCTGGATGGACCTGCCACACAGGATGGCTGGTGTATCAGGCTTGGGTTGGAGCAGACTAGAGACGTGAATGGGCTGGGAGAGGCTGGGAAGGGCCCTGGGGACCAGGCTAAGTAACTGGAAGTATAGAGCGGCCAGAAGAACTTGCCTCCATGAGGAAAAGATGGAGCACATCAGTTTTAGAAAAATTTCAACTCTTGGACGTAGTGTAACAAAAGGATTGTAGGAAGGAGAAAACAGAGCGGGAGGTAGGGACTAAGGAAAGGGGTATAACAATCCTGGCAAAGGTGATGGGGGATCTGGGGTGGAAATGGCAGAAAGGTCCTACAGTGTCATCTGTCGCAAGAGCTTCAGGACAGAGCTGGGGAAAGAAGTCTGACTGTGACACAGAAAGTCAAAAAAGAAAGCAGGGATAGACTGTTCTTTCAAGATGACTAGCAGCGAATGAGAGAGAGCAATGGGGCAGTGCCGTCAAGGGGAGGAAGGTGTGGTCTGGGAAAGGAGTGAAACCCAGAGCCTTGCTATGCCCGGTGGGGTCTCCAGGCCAGCTGCATTAGCATCACCCATGGGCTTGTTAAAAATTCAGAATCTCAGGCCCTTCTCTCCAGAGTAAATGAATCAGAACCTTGGCCTTAGTGAGATCCTCAGCTGATGGGTTTGCATATTCAAGTCTGAGAAGCTGGTCAGCTGGAGACTGGAGGCTTGGACTTCTGTGTGAGCAGAATGGAAGGCACCTAGAAACAGGGAGAGCAAACATTTTCCTACAAAAAATGCAATGAGGGGGCACCTGGGTGGCTCAGTCGGTTAAATGGCTGCCTTCAGCTCAGGTCATGATCTCAGGCTCCTGGGATCAAGCCCCATGTAGGGCTCCCTGCTCACCAGGGAGTTGGCTTCTCCCTCTCCCTCTGTGCTCTCTCTCTCTCTTTAAAATAAATAAATAAAATCTTTTTAAAAAAAAAAAAAGTGCAATGAGATTACAACAGAAGGAGTGACTTTAACCTTAAAATGAAGCCAAAAAGGCATATATCCTAATCTTTCTTCCTTTCCCCAATTCCCAAAAAATATACCTGGGTGATGAAAGTAAGCTTTCTATGGGTCTCAGTTCTCTGACTCATAAAACAAGGGTAAGAAAGAATTATTTAATTTCACAATTTAATTTTTAACTTCATCAACAGGATGGGATGGGAAATACTTTCCTCAAATTCTCTTTACATCTTTTTAGAATGTGGCCCTTACAGAATTTGCACCCGTAACAGAAGGATATGTCAGTAGTTCAGATATAGTTCCTACCTCAGACTGTTCACGGTAGAAGTTTTCCTACCGCTGATGGCTACTAAATGTCTGGCAGCTTCAAAGTCCAGTTTGCATCACAAAGAATTAAGCCCTCATTTTAGGATAGACGGTAGTATTTCATTCTTCCAACAACTTCCTGAATGAGCTCTCTGTCAAGTCCAAACTTACTGATAGCAGGAAATGTTCATTTTAAACTGTAAGACCATGAAAAAAAATTTTTTTTTTTTTTTAAATGCAGGCACCACAAGAAATGTAGCTAGCGTGCAAAGGATGACAATTAAATAAGTCAATTTCGGGAAAATTGGCAGGTAATCTGATGTGTGTTGATCTACCCATCTCCGTTCCTAATCTTTAAAAAGAAATCTGGAAAAACTTACAGGCAACGCAAGGCTGATAAAAACCTATAATTACAACCAAGAGGCGGCCCGTGTAGCATCTTTATCAAGTAATTAACACGTGTCTGACAATGATGGCATGTGACTCACTGTTTCCAATTTCTTTAAGTGAATTTTAAAGCTATTACCAGTGCTTTTGCCAACACACAGCAAGGGATGTGGCTGAGCAGCTTTCGTGCAAAAAAAACCTTTATCTTCATCAGAGGAAGGTAAGTGGATCAAGCTGACAGGGAGCTGGGAAACAGCACATGTCAAGGATGGACGGGAGTGGTGAGGGAAACGGAAAAATCATCAACACGCTACCAGACACCGGGGTCGGGGAGATGCCGATGGCTGCAAATGGCTCACTTTTAGGTCAACAGCTTGAATCTGGCTCCAATGGGCAATAACTCCAAATTCTATGGCCTGTGTAAAAGCCCATGGATGGGAGGGGTGGGATTCCAATCCAGGCAGAAGTACACAGCTGGGAATTTCCATGGCTTTAGAGTTGGCAGAGCACTCACAGACAGGAGAGAAGACTGGGAGAAAAATGATCATTCAGCCGACCAGTATGGTTTTTTCAAACGCTGAAAACAACCCCATTAAACCAACAGACAAAAAAGCCACACACTGGCTTAGCGCTGGTACGGTTTCTGTTTGGGACAATGAAAACATTTTGGGTATCGTCAGTGGTGATGGTTGTACAATCTTGTCAATGTAATTAATGCCACGAAGTCATACATTTAAAAATAGATGAAATGGTAAATGTGAAGTTATGCAGATTTTGCCACAATAAAAATAAACAAACAAAGAAGAACAGAAACAAAAAAGAAGCCATACATTTAATTTATCCAGTCCATGAAAATTTCCTCAATGTAGCGTTGGCCAAGCTGGGAGGCAGAGCTGATAGATATTTTGTGTTGTGATTATTTGTGAAGCTGCCAGCAGCTGACTGGTATAGATGACATTCAAACCTTATTATCAGACCTGTCAGAGGTCAGACATCTAATTTTATTATCAGAAAAACCAAATATTTTAAAAGTACTGGAAAGACATTAATAAATCAACTTAAGAAATAGCCTTAAACCTACAGTCTATTACAAGGTAAATGCACCTTGTGGAATGAAAAGGTCTTTTGCTCCAAAGTTTATGTCCATTGTATTTTATACTCTCCCCTCTACCACCAATAAACTGCTTAAACATATAAATACTCAAAATTTTCTATTTACCTGGGAATCAAATGGATTTTTATAGTGAATAGGATAAAAAACAATTACCAATATTGACTTCTAAAAGGAAGTGATCTAAATGTTGACTTGCCATACTGCTTTTTATTAGCTTCAGTGTCTCCAAACTTAGATGTTTCCTAAGAAACAGTTTTAGGTTTTGAAATTCAAGGCACTTCATAAAAAACATTTTTTTTATCACACTTCGATAGTATTTAATTTTGTATCTTATTATCAGATGGTCAAGTTCTTCTTTAAAAAGAAGACATGGAGCACCCGGGTGGCTCAGTTGGTTAAGCAGCTGACTCTTGATTTCAGCTCAGGTCATGATCTCAGGGTCCTGGGATCGAGCCCAATGTCAGGCTCTGCACTTAGCAGGGAGTCAAGTCAGCTTGAGGATTCTCTCTCTCCCTCTACCTCTGTCCCTCCCCCTGCTTGTGCCCTCTCTCTCTCTCTCTCTCAAAAATAAATAAATCTTAAAAAAAAATTAAAAAATACAAAGGAGACAAAGATTTTTTTTTTTTAACCCCTGGAAAAATACCACCAATACAATAAATACTTAAATAATAAAATGGAGCAGAGGAACCTAAACTGTCATTTTCTACATTTACTCTGCACAACTCCCAGGAGAAGGCTGTCTCCCCTTTCTGTGTTTTCTGGGACGTAGACTAATCAGTTCATTATAATACACAAGATGAAGACGTCACAATTACCCAACCCCAGCTCATTACCACTGAGACTATCTGGAACGCATCAGAGCTCTCTCCTCTCCTGACATCCAAGCCTTCTTTGGCTGAAAAGAATCTATCATCTTTTTTGCAAATTCAGAACAAATATGCCACCATTAAATAGCCAAAACATTCACAATCTTGAATTTCTGTGAGGGTCTAAAAATGGTTCTTGTGTAAGCCAATAATTTCTTCGTTGCTATTTGACCTAAGTGCAGAAAACTTTTGGAACCCGTCTGACCGTCCCAGTGATTTCTCACTCATTGCCACAAGTGAGGCCTTTTACCGCTCACTGTTTAAAGCACTCAACTTTGAGGCTATTTCTCAACAGGGCAAAGCCTCCCAGAAACATCACCTCATCAGAAGCCCAGAAACCATTTTCTTATCTCAGAGCAGCATGCAGAAAAAACACCTCATATACCTAGTGCAGGCTGATTTCCTCCCATTTTAGATAAGCTCTTTTCAGTAAGGTTGTGATCAAGGCATTAGGCTTTTATATTTCATGAGGGCAAATGCAAGGCCCTGAGTGTGGTCTGATTTTTAGATTAACTGTCAAGTCATGTGCCAGCACAGGTCCTCTAGTTACTAGATGAAATCCCCCTTTGAGAGAAATGAACAGAAGTCTATATTTCTCCTAAAAGTTTCCTTGGGGTGAAAAAGCTGAGCCTTTTGGGCTGAAATTAACCCAAGAGAATGAGGTATACAAAAACACATGTATGATTCAAGGAAAAGGCAGCTATGAGTCACTAAACTGTGCTTGTCCCCAAATACCTCTATCAATTCTCTATCGATCTTTTCTACTTTCTCCCACACTGTTCTCCTTATCATTCCTCACGCCACAGCCAGTTGCTTTCAGTTCCTCCAATAAGCAAGGCCCTTTCTGGCCTCAGGGCCTTTGCATGTGCTATTTGTCCTGCCTAGAACAATCTTCTTCCCAACTCTTGCCTTAGCTATCTTCTCATAGCTTGGGTCTTAGTTTAAATGACCCATTATCTAAAAAGCCGCCTGCCTACCATCTCCAATGGTCTGTCACCTTTTTGATTTTTCTTTGCCTTGGTCTTATTTCTTTCTTACCTGAGGAGGAATTATATTCACTGGAGGTGGGAGGGTGGATGGACGTTATCCTGTCTTTCTCTTTTTTACCTGTAGGACTAGCTTCATGTACTCAGAAGTGCCCCCATGCTTGGGGCTTAATGCTCAATCTTAAAAGTCCTAATGATCTTATCTTTGAATCTGTGTTTTGAAAATGAAATCGGGTAAGACAATGTAGTATGTGCTGAAGGCTTGGCTCACACTGAGCTGCCCTTAGATCTGCTAGCCTCCTCCTCCCTACCTCTGCTACTGACCTCCATTCTTGGTGGGGGATAGGCCAGGGGAGGGTTTGAGTCAGGTGTATGCAACTGTGGCACCTTGGGGTGGGACATGGTAGTGGCCATTCCCTCCCTGGGCTGGCCACTTCCCAGTATGTCTGGTGGGCCGAGCACATCTTGGCACACTGGCTGCAATTCCCTTGGGGATCACCTGTCGGTGGGGGTTGTTTAGGTACAACCAGCACATCCTGAAGGTTTCCGGATCCACGTGTGACTCGGCTGAGAAATACTCCGAGCCTCTCCTATCTTTCATTGCAAGAGAGATTCGTGTTTCTTTGGCATCCTAACCTCCAGAGCGGCAAATGTGGGCAAAATCTTCACAGCCACATGTGTACCTGTGGCCAAACAAAGATTTTGATTCTTCCCCAATTCTCCAGCTATAAACTCAAATGCATGCAGCGTCAGCAAAAACTGGGGGGTACGGGGTTACTCTTCTCTACTGCTGAATCAGCAGGCAATCCTACTTGAGGAGAAAAGGCTGATGTGAGGGTACATTCAGACGAAAATGACCTTTCTGATGAAGGCCTGCTTCTTGGGCAGGCCTCCTGCCACGGAACCCTTGCCTTAAACAAAGAATGTAGGCAGTGGCTACTGGTCTCCATACCTCTGAGCTTCAAAGGAATTTAAGCGACGGGGCCCAGTGGGCTGCCAAAGAAAACAGAGTCTGAGGACTCCCCGGCCAGACGAAAGTGCGGGCATAGCCATCCTCAAATGCACAGGGACCCCTCTCTCTTTCACATCTCAGACTGAAACTACAGTATCAGGAGCCAATAAAACCCTGCCAGGCAAACCCTCCAAGGTCAGGGTCAGTTCAGCAAGCTCCAGGAAGGGTCAGGGAGGCGGCTGCGAGTCCCAGCAGTCCCGTTTACTAAAGGCTCCCATGCCACGACCTTCTGGCCTGATGGCAGGCAGGCTGCACGAGCCCCAGTGCCGCGCGGGGGCTCCTGCTCACATTACAGAAACTCGTATTTTAAATCACTGAAATTCTCTCTGGGGTGCTCAGGAGGAATTCCTGCAGCCCGTGTCATTCCCACCTTCAGGGACTGCATGAAGATTAGCCTATAAATGACTCAATGGTGCACCAGGGGCTCCTTTCCCAGCCTCCTCCCACCCCAGAAAAAAAAAAGGCAAAGGGGAATCTTGATGTCTGAATGCTGTTCACTCTGCTCGTGGGTTCTGAGCTGGCTCCACCTGCCATAAACTTGCTTCCTGGAGCCCGTGTGTTGAGGATGCGAATTTATACTGCCAGTTGGCTTTGCACCAGTTGCTCACACAGATTTTGAAACTGTGAGTGTGAGGTTGTAAGAGAAGGGGGTTGTTAATTCAGGCGAGGATACTGACCAGTCGCTGGGAAGAACAGAAGACCTCACATGGAAAGGTCTTGATTAGACCAGAGGTCCAGTGTCCCTGTGTCTCTCAAGATGCTCTGTGGTTCTAGCAACAGATGAATCTGGGAAGCCCCTGCATCCACCACGTGCTTCTCCAGACCTACTTTCCCCACAAGAAAAACCCACACACCACTGTAAAGAGCAATCTTATAAAGTCTGAGAGCCAGCAGTGAAGAAATCTTCAACCGGTGTTTCTCGTATTCTCTAATCCTGGAATCCCCTTCCTGGGTCCTAGCAGGCCTGGATGCCAATTCAAGGGGTCTCTGAAATTTGTAAATTGGTTTCCAGCCCAAGGAATCAAAATATTCACAGCAAATCCTGCTTTGCTGTCTTCTCTTACAGAAATGTAGAGGCTCAGGCAGCAGGAGGCTTGCATCTCTTTGTGGCCATAACTGGCTGGCTCTGGGCCGTGGCTTCTGTCTGTCTGAAGCCAGGCTGTGTGCCCGCAAGCCCCCCATGGTGCCCCACCTCACTCACTCTTGTCCTGTGCCTCCCTGGCCCTTGGAGGCACTTGCATTTATGACCCTAGTCCTGAACATGCTCTGGAAACCACGAGATTTACCAGCTGTCCAAAACCCTAGTGGAAGATGTTCACCGAGTGCCTACGTGCACGGCGCTGTTCTCAGCACCAGGGGACGGCAGAGATGTGTCAGAAAGCCTCCCTTCCCAGGGTCTTACAGCAAGGGGAAAAGACGGGGCGTACTTAAGAACAGAGGTGCTGGAGGAAGCAGGATGGTACTCAGGCTCTACGCCATCTGGCCTTTCTGGGAATCTTTAAAAATGAGCATTGCCCTTTCTTTTTTTTACTTAAAACTCGGAAAAGATTCCTCATATACAATTTTATACAACATGAAATCTGAAAGGGGGGAAAGAGGGTAGATCCGGGGCCCCCATCTCTTTGGCTTTCCCTTCTTATTCCATACCTTCTTCTTGGCCCCAGAGGGACCTCTCTTGGAGCTCAAGGCTCCCAAAAGCCCAGCTGGATCCTCAGTGCCCTGCGTGATGCCTGAGGTCTCTCCATACTCTTATGTTCTCTCTGTCTTTCTGAGCAGCCCCATGGAAATGGGAGGGCAGGTGTGATGGGAGAACTTCCTGCTACGTGACAGAAGAAAACATCCAGTAGGAGAGACAATGACGATACTCGTGAGCTCATCTACGTGGTGCCTATGACTGACTCTGAAACTGTAAGGTGGAAGATCAAGTACCATCTCGGAAGCATCTCTAAACCTGACAGAGTAGGACTCCTGACCCAAATATGCACCACTCGGAACAGCACCCCAGCAGATTAGGAGATGAGGAGGATGTATATGTAAGTGTGTGCCTGTTTCCCTGTGTGTGCGCACACACAAACACACACACACACAATATGAGCCCTTGGTAAAAACCACATAGACTGCAGGCTCAAATACCTGGTAATTCTGTAACATATCACTCTTTCTTGGCAAGAGCTCCTTATTTCACCTTGGGCAACCATCCCTCCCTCCTTCTTTCAACATGGTTCAGCTGAACTTGACCCCATCACTAGTTCCAGAGATGAGCATGGCCAATAAGATTGCTACAAACTGTTGGCATCAATGATCGCTTCAAGGACGGCACAGACCTAAACTGGTACAGTGAGAGACTGCAGTAAGATCTTTGCTGAAATGATCAAGACGAGAACTTGCTTTGACCCTGGGAGTGCTGGGCTGATAGGATCAGTCTTGCCAAATGCTAGGGGCCATTTTTACCACCTTGTGGGAAGAACAAGGCCCAAAATGAAACCAACCAGAGTTAGGCACAGCTAAGAAATGCAGAGATCTATGTTTGATGACAAGATTTGAAGAGTTGGATCTAGTTGAGCCTAAAACTAGATATGCTCGTGTTTTTCCATTGCTTGAGCCAATGAACTGCCATTTGTCCTTTGTTTTGTTTTGTTTACTGCTGAGGCCAACTTGGGCTGGGGTTTTGACACATGCATTCCCGAGAATCCTGACCAATATTATCTTTCTTCCCTGAGCACCACTGTACTTTCTAAGCACTTTCTGCGTACAAGGCTTTCTTATTACAAACCATAAGATCAAATTAGACAATTAAAAAGTAAAAGGCTATTTTCATTATCTGTGTATTCCTATCTGCTGACATTATTCATTAGACAACTGATTTTGACCACATGTCCAAATCTAACCATTCCCTAAAATAACTCACTTTCCCTTCGTTAACCTGACACATTTGCAGACAGCTACTCCGGGGAAGAGGTGTGAATAAAATCTATGTCTACCTTATGTCAAGTCACTTGCTCTCATGCAAAATAGCAGTAAAATAATTCAAATACCTCATCTAACACTTATAAAGGGAAGTACTTATAATCTGTGAAATACCATTTGCGGAAGTTTCATGGCAACTGCTTGTGAATTGTTTTCATTGAAACGGAATATTTAAGAGCTGTCGGTTTGGGACATAATTCTTTAGTTTCTTTAAGAAGCTTAATTTATAAAGTAATTTTTGCCCACCTATGACCTTTCTCTTCTGTGTTATTTTAAAGACACTTATGTAACCCCATGTATTTACTTAGTTCCTTCAGTGCCAAAAGACAAAATCTAAAGACTGTAAGTTTTTTTTTTTTTTTAAAGATTTTATTTATTTATGTGACAGAGAGAGACACAGCGAGAGAGGGAACACAAGCAGGGGGAGTGGGAGAGGGAGAAGCAGAATTCCCACTGAGCAGGGAGCCCGATGTGGGGCCTGATCCCAGGACCCTGGGATCATGGCCTGAGCCAAAGGCAGACGCTTAACAACTGAGCCACCCAGGCGCCCCCATAAAAACCCTTTTGAAGTGGGTTGAAAGCCTTCACTTTACAGATAAAGAAAGTGATGTGTGAAGTTAAGTGGCCTGTCCAAGGCCCCTAATAACATGAACTTAAGTGTGGCTGATGTCCGCCGTGCCATTTTCCTGCGGCACCCTGCACCTCCCAGCACCAGACCATGTGACCATCAGCAAGGCCAGTTGATGGTGAAAGAGCCCAGAAGAGGAAGAAAAGTTCAAGAGTGTAACTCAGAGCAACACTCATAGCAACACATTTAATAGTGTTTAAGGCTGGAAATGAACACACTTTTTTTTTTTTTAATTTTTAAAAGATTTTGTTTGTTTATTTATTTAGAGAGGGGGAGGGGCAAAGGGAGAGGGAGACCCTCAAGCAGACTCCACACTGAGCAGGAGTCCTAGGCAGGGCTGGATCTCATGACCCTGAGATCATGACCTGAGCCGAAGGCAGACGCTTAACAGCTGAGCCACCCAGGTGCCCCAACTGTAAGTTTTTTTTAATGAAGAATATGATTTCTGGTTCGCAGCATGGCCACAATGTAAACCAAAGCTTACTTTTTACGAACCAAAAAGGAAAAAAAAAATCCAATATTGAAAAACCAATACATAAAAAAAAATCACTTTACAAAATGATTTATTGAAGAACTCCTTTCAATAGTAAGATGTACTGAGCAGGGGTCTTACCTTTTACATAATTTTTAATTGTCCAAGTAATATAAGAAAACATTTTGCTTGTAAAAAAAAAAAAAAAACCCAAAAAACCCGATTTAGCCAAAATTCCTCCACTCATCTCCAAGAGGAAACCAGCGTCACCTGACTGGGGTGTGCCTCCCAGATTTTTTTCCTTATACACCTATACTCCTTGGTATGTAGCAGTCTTTCCACAAATGCTGCCAAACATTATGTAGTATTTGTAACTTCTTTTTTCTCCCAGTAGTAGTATATATTCGAGATCTCTCCCTATTAGTTAGTACACATCTATTTGTCTCATTATTTTAAATTCCATACTTGATTCTCTTGTTGATTGATTGGTATTTGGGATGTTTCTGGTCTTTTTTTCCCCACTACAAACAACATTGTAGTGAACATCCAGGTACAAGCCTCTTTTATACAAATAGTCAAGGACCTCTCTTGGGTTGATTCACACTCATTTTTTCAGTCAAGTAGCTGTTACATAAGAAAAGGTGGACAACAAATAAAAACATAGCTCCAAAGAAAAGCTATCATAAACCAAAGTTGTTTTTTTCCCTTCATTTTTAAAGAGTTAGATTATTATTTATTTATTTATTTATTTTGCGTTTCAAAAATTGTTGTAGCTTTAAGGAAGGCTGCCCAATTAAGACAGAAACCATAGCTAGTACTCAACAGTTATGTTTGACTCGATCAGAGACCCTATTCTCCCCCAAGTCAAAAATTTCAGCATTGTACATTATACTTGTTCTTAGTTCATGTGTTAATTATAAGGATTGCTGTTGTCAGAGTATAGTTCAAAAGACACTAAGTCACAGTCAAGCTCTGTATTTGAAGCAACAAAACTGTTCCAGAAAGATAAACTTCATTTTTAAAATGGAATGTATGATACAAAGTAATGCACACATACACACAGTGAATGTGGTGTAAAGAATAGTGAATTAAATACCCACATACCCACCATTCTTTTTTTTTTTTTAAGATTTTATTTATTTGACAGAGAGAGACACAGCGAGAGAGGGAACACAAGCAGGGGGAGTGGGAGAGGGATAAACAGGCTTCCCACTGAGCAGGGAGCCCAGTGTGGGGCTCGATCCCAGGACCCTGGGATCATGACCTGAGCCGAAGGCAGACGCTTAACGACTGAGCCACCCAAGTGCCCCCATACCCACCATTCTTAAGAACATTCTCCAAACTGCTGATGCCTCTTGAGCAATTACCCCATTTTACTTCCTCCCAGGGGTATATATTCCAATTTTTCTACTTATCCTTTCATTTGTTATTAACGTTTTATTGTGGAAATCTTGAAACATACGTAAAAGTAGAGAGAATAACCTAATGAATTCCCATGTACCCAACACACAATTTGAACTATTAGTAACTTTTTGTCACTCTGGGTTCATCTACCCACTCTCATTCTTTGTATTTCCTGGCATCTTTTAAAGAAAATCATAAGGGTGCCTGGGTGGTTTAGTCAGTTAAGCATCCAACTCTTGATTTTGGCTCAGGTCATGATCTCCGGGTTGTGAGATTAAGCCCTGTGTTAGGCTCTGCACTTAGCACGGAGTCTGGTTGAGATGCTCTCTCTCCCTCTCCCCCTGCCCCTCTACCTGCTCGTTTGTGCATATGCTCTCTCTAAATAAAATCTTAAAAAAAAAAAAAATCACAGAGACCATGTCATGTTATACATAATGACTTCATAATGTATCTCTAAGAGGTCTTTAAAAAAAAAAAAAACCTACCATGTCATTATCACACACAATGATTCCTTAATTTAACCTAACATCCATCCACATTCAAATTTCCTCAACATGCGAAAATGTCTATTTAGTCATTTAAAAAGTTCATTAAAAAGTCAAATTAGGATATAAACTCAAAAACCCTGCATTATTTTAAAAATATTTCACTTCTAACTTTAATAAACGGCATGTCTTTCCCTCAAATTAACATGCAAGAGGGAGGTTTTATTATATAAGCAACAACTTGGTGAGCCTTACCAAATATACCCCCCTGCCCCCATATTTGCCACAGTGCACAAAAGAATCATTTATGTACGAGCAAAGCATTTGGTAAGGTTTTTAGATTCACAAGTGTATTGATGTGGTTAACAAACTAAATTATACGGTGACTACAGTGTTACAATGTGACTAATATACACTCTGGGCCTTATTTTCCAAGCTTAAAAATAATTGGGTAGATACCACAGAGTATTTGAGTTTGGAGCTTGTTTATTCTGCTTTCTTTAAGGAAACATATGATTAATTTAAACATGGCCATTAAGGAATATTTGCTTCCCTATTCTGGTTTGCTCTTTACACTTAGGGGGAAAAAAAAGTACATTTGGAAAGCAATAGCACATGCATTTGACAGGGAAAGTGTTAGGTAAATGTTGAAACTGCTTCAGCGGGGTTTTGGTCCTACTTTCTTGGTGTATTTACCGATAGTGAGGAAACACATGAAAATCATCTTGAAGATGAATGATCAGATTTTTGATACATTCAGCGGCTTTTCCAAAGCAAATGCCTCATTATCACTGCTGATATTGTAGGTGCATCCAGCTTTAAGAAAACCCAAAATCCAGGGGCGCCTGGGTGGCTCAGTTGGTTAAGCGACTGCCTTCGGCTCAGGTCATGATCCTGGAGTCCCGGGATCGAGTTCCGCATCGGGCTCCCTGCTCGGCAGGGAGTCTGCTTCTCCCTCTGACCCTCCTCCCTCTCATGCTCTCTGTCTCTCATTCTCACTCTCGCAAATAAATAAATAAAATCTTTAAAAAAAAAAAAAAAAAAAGAAAACCCAAAATCCAAAAGGCTCAAGTGTTAAAGGATGATCACCAATGCATTTTGTTATGGAAAACTCAAATATCTATAGAAGTAGAGCAATGATATAATGAAATCCTATGTACCCATCACCCAGCTTAAATAGTTATCAACTCATTGTAAATCTTGTTTCAGCTACCCCACAGATAGATTTACAAGGGTGACATCGCATGGGAACTGACTTCCCTCTGAGAGTATTTGGGAATAGAAGGAGGGAGAGAAAACTCACCTGGAGCCAGGCCACATCACCCCTTCAGCCAGCACAGTGCTGGGCCCATAGCAGGGGCTCAAACAGTCCCCGGAGGCCTCAAGAGCCCCCAAGAATCCCCCATCCTCCCCTGAGGGTGTGATGCGTTGATTTCTGAAGAGAGACTTGAGAGGGCAGTAGGAGCTGGGAAGACTCAGGGTTAGAGTCACAGATAACATCGGAGTCTGCGTGGTTCCAACTCCTTCCTCCCCTCCAGGGCGGGCTCTGCTGTTTCTGAAGTTCCCTGAGAGACACTAAGGTCAGGTACCCGCTATACCTGCCTCTGCCCTATGTGGACACAAAAATCCACCCTTTCCTCCTCATTTTCCAGATGCGGTAAATATCATCATGCCCTGTCATTCCACTTGAAAACACCTCCTAGACGCTCCCCTTTCCTCCATCCTCCTGACACCACTCTTCCCTTGTTTAGGCTCCATCAATGGGTGACCCCCATTGTATCCTGACTAACTTGCAAAGATCCTGCCCTTGGCAGCTGGGGTAGGTACACCGGTCGGTGGTTAGTCCCGTAAGGGCGGTTTGGTACAGTGCACAAAACTACTGCTGGAATCTAGGCATCGGAAGAGGACCCAAGAGTTTAAACGCCACTTTCACTCAAAAGTTTTTACAAATCCTAGATATCTGGGAAGTGGCAGAGTAGATGCTTGAGTACCTTTTGCTAACTGCTCCACCTAACACAATGAATAATCGCTATTAGCTACAACCTATCCTTCCACAGCAGTGGTACAAAGAGAGGGGGACATGTGTACCAAATCTACAGCATCACCACAGCAAGTTGTTCTTACAGCACAGACAGGGCGAGGCCAGTTGGCGGCTGGGAGTCTCCTCGGTCAGACTTGCTGTTTTCGGAGGGAAAAGCTGAGGTGGCACCATCCCAGCAACGTGGGAAGCAAGCTCTGTTCCTGGTGAGGAAGATGTGTTGACTCTAGGGGATTCCCAGTGACACCACAGGAAAGGGACAAATGACCACACGGTGTGTTCTCATGCGTGGTAACAATCTGAGTTTCCTAGACCTCTTTTAGTCACCCACCAACAGCATGCTTCCTGACTTACCCCTTTCAACACAGACCAGGTTCCAAGCACTGTCCCAGGCACAGCTAGAGAGCTGTGGAAAGATGGATGAGTCCCTAATCTCACGAAGTTTGCCTTCAGAATCTCGATAGCGGGATTAAGGATCACTCATGAGCAAAGGCATGAACCTACAAAGCCTAGGCCTGTGCCATGCATGAGCCGCCCTCCCAGGCTCTCAGACCTGCCCTGCCATAGCCTCCCGGGGAGTCCTCACAGCAGCTCAGCACCTGCATGATGATGCCCTGGATTTCCATTAGTGTAAGGCTCTCGGGTGCGTGCTCTAGATACGAATGACCACAAGCCCGTGGATTTTCTGGAACTACCCTAACTGCCAGGACTCCAGAGATGGTTAAGAAACCACGGAAACATCAATACTGTGGCATCCTCCAAAACGCCGAAGGTCTGGGTTTGGAGGAAGAGTGGGAGAAGGAAGGACACAGAGGTCTTCTGTTGAATTACCAGAGGCAGTAGGGGATCTGGGGGTTCTAGGGGGCTCACATCTAGGTTTGCTACTGACTGCAGCTGCGCCTTCTTGGGCAAGTTATAGAACCTCCCCATGCTGCAGATTCCTGGCCTGTAAAATGAGGATAATGACAGCACCTACTTCTGTGTTCCGTGATGATTGCACGACTTAATGCATGTTCAGTGCCTAGGCAGAGCCCGCCACAGAGAAAACCTAATGGATGCTGCCTAGTATCATTGTTCTTGGTGATGTTATTAACTGTCAGATTTCTTTTATTATTTGGAAAACCCTGCCCCCACAGGAATGGGGGTTACAAAGAGTATCAGAAGAAGCCCTCGTTGCTTTTTTTTTTTTTTTTAAAGTCTGTTATTAAGATCGAACTTGAACTTGGCCTTTTACAGTTCTTTTTGATCCCCCCGGCCCCCTGTTTTTGATGTGAGGTATGTCACATTTCACTTTGGGCCCTGAGTCTCTTGGGGCTGAATTCCTGGGCCTGCTGAACGTTAATCGCCATGGCTCCAGTCTACACCAGTGTCAATGCCGGAGTAATCCTCCGAAAACACAGCTTTAACAAGCTCTGCTCCCACCCAACAATGGTTCCTTGTTGTAAACTGGATTAAGGGCAAACTCCTCATCCTTTTATTTTGGCAACTCACTAACCCAGCCTCAAGCCCACCTGTCAGCTCCCACCTCCACCCAAGACTGGTCCCCTTTAAACCACCTCCATATTGGTTCCAGGCCGTATCTACCTTTGTCCACCAGAGCCACCCCTTCTATTTCGCTCTCAATCTGTTCATCTTAAAGCTTTGATTTCTCCTGAGGTCTGACCTATACACTGCACCCAGGGTGAATCTCTCCACCGAGTCTTCTGCTCATTTTGAGCCCTGTTTGTTTCTTCTTGTTTAGTATGGCTGGATTTTGCCTCCTTTGTGCAAGTCTGGTCTCCCAAGACAGATTCCAATTTTCTCCAGAGCAGGCACGGTGCCATACATTCCTCATGGAATGCACATACTTTTCTCCTTCCCTACCAAAGTCCAGTAAGGTGATTCAGAGATCTTGTAACCTCTGGAACTATTTGGACAGGTTATTATAAACTCTTGCTGAAATTCTGCTATGACTTCATCAACTTCATTCAAGTTGCAAAATCCAAACACAAAACCACAGCCGCCTTGGTTTGCTGTGGGGGTCTTAACAAGCAAACCGATTTCTCCACTCAATTCCCATCTCTGATTAAATTCATGCCACTGCCCTCCTGAGCTAAGGGCATCTTTCCAAGTCCTTTCTACTCTCAACTGAGAAGTGGATGTCGGAGATGATACCCTTTACTGAGGGTCCCATCCACTCTTAATAAATATGCTCCTGCTGTTTATTCTTAGGTTCTATGGAATCTGCCTCCCAAACAGGGCTCATCCATCCTATTTCCAACTTCTCTGTCACTTCCCTTTATGGGTCACCATCATTATTCACCTCGATGACTGCAGAAGACTCTTAACTATTCCTTCAACATTTAGTCTCTCCCACTTCTAACCTAGCAACGATTCCTTCAGTACAAATCCATTGTGTGTCTACTACAGAAAAGCACAAACAACAATGTCAGACAGAGAGGAGGCTACAACTGTAGTTATCAACTAGGGTGTCAAAGGGAAGCTGTGTTAAATTTGACCCTCTGGCTCCATATTTGGTGGAAACAAAGTGGCTGACACTGTCATCTAAATTCTAAAACAACCTGTCAGAGAAATGACGCTCCTTGAATTATCTCCAGTTTTTAGACTAAATGAGACCCTTTTCTTAGAGTCATGTTATTAAAGAAAAGAGGAAAAACACAACAGCAGGCAACAGAAGAGAAAATCAGGTGCTACCACACATGCATCTCGATTAAATTGACTCATGATGCACAGAATCAAGTGTAAAACCTTGTCTGAAGTAATTATTATGTTTTCAGTCAAAATTATAACTTGGTTGCAGCCCAAATGATAGGTTTTTATAGAGAAGATTCCGTTTCCATAATGGCGTTCTTCGGTGTCTAAATAAATGGCTTCCCATAAGATGGGGGATTGTCAGATAGATCTGAGAAGGGAAAGGAAGATTCTTAGTTTTCTATAAGTTCAGGCCATCAACAAGTAAAATTGTTTTTTTCCAACATTCATTAAAGATTATATTCAATATCCACCTTTCCAAATGATCTTTTATTATCCCCCTCCCCCACCACACACACTTAAGTAAGGCTGCTTGATAGGAGTTCTTATTTTGTGGGACCTTATGTTCTGGAACTGGCAACTCTATAAAATGACACCTTTCAACATACAGCTACAGAGAAGGCAGCGCGGTCAAGGAAGTTAAGTGGTCAGATGTAAGGCAAGTCCCTCAGGGGTCCAGGTATTAGTAAAGTTGAGCTGTGTGATATCTTAAAGAAAATCCTCTGGTGTGGCACAGGGTGGCTAGAGCCTCTCTTCAGGGGAAAGGAATGACTGAGAGGTATGGTATCAGAGCGCCACCTTCTGGCATAGCTGTGCCAATGTTTTACACACCGCAGTTCGTTCTAGAGGACAGTCTTTCCGATGCTTTTAAATAAATAAGAAAAAGTGAAATTCTTCCTATGCACAAAAGAGATGCAAAACACAGTTGTGATTCTGCATTGTTGGGGCTGGATATATGGGTACTATCGGTCAGAGAATATTATACTACCACGGCTAGTTTTGTTTTAGATAAGGCATTTTTATTTCAAAGTTTTCTCGATCTCAGTTTTATTATAAACATAAAACGTCATCTCAAAGAATTTTGGATAGCTGTGTTTTCTTTATAGGCTAAATCTAGATTTTAAGCGTTCCTTCAGAATTTTTTCTATTAGGTGCTACTTTTACAAGCAAATGTATAAGTCGTACATTATTTACCTAGAAGATTCTATTGAGATCATAAATCTGATGTGAGTTCCATTTACAAGTGACAGGTGGGTTAAACATCTGGGAATGCATAACCAAGTTCTAACATTACACGTGGGCAATTCTTTATTTTTAAACCTCAAGGAAGTGTGATTTCATAGTTTAAATATTGGGCTTCAAAAAAAAAAAGCAATTTATTCATTTTAAATCAAACCTTTATCCATAATGCTTCATTCCAAAGAGCATTTCCTTTGTTGTCTCTTCAGCTTCACCTAACGAATAATGAAAACACCTTCTCTTACTTAGTTTGGTACTTTTTGATTATAGAGGACATCATCTAATGCTTTTCCCTATGCACTTTGCAAAGTCTTAAATGACAGAATACAAGTACATTTCTAAAAATATAACACAGCATTTATGGTGTCTGAACTCACTCACGCAGTGCAACCATGAGTGTGTCTCAAGAAACGTGGTAAAAGCTTTGAACTTCTTTGGGGAAGAAAGGCATCACAGACTGAAATAAAAACCCTCTAATTAAAGTTTTAATACAAAATTTAGACATAGATCAAGTTCTGCTCTCTGACACATAGGCAAGAAAGCAAAGGGGGAAGGGAGAGAACTTGGGACTGATGTGTTTCTGTACTGCGTATACGACCTCCACATCTGAACCCTAACTCAGTGAAACAGAAATCCCAGCGTGTTATTCCTTTTTTGAACAGAAATGCAAAATACGGCATCCCAAAATCACACTGGACATGCCAGACGCTCATGTATTTGTACTTCTGCCCTTCTTTATTAAGCAGAAGTTAATATTACACTACTGTGGGGGCGCCTGGGTGGCTCAGTCCTTAAGAGTCTGCCTTCGGCTCAGGTCATGATCCCAGCGTCCTGGGATCGAGCCCCGCATCGGGTTCCCTGCTCCGCGGGAAGCCTGCTTCTCCCTCTCCCACTCCCCCTGCTTGTGTTCCCTCTCTCGCTGTGTCTCTCTGTCAAATAAATAAAATCTTCAAAAAAAAAAAAATTCCCTCCTGGTTTAAAAAAAAAAAATTACACTACTGTGTATGTGTGTCTGCCTTTTGTGGGTACCTTATTGTTTTCCTTGGATGACCAGCCAATGCACCTCATTCTCACCATTAATTAGAACACATATATGGGTAAACACATAGGAATAGGGGGTTAGCCAGTGTTGTGTAACAAATGAATTCACATAAAATTTACATGTGATTTAATTAGCTGATAATGGGTCATTAATTGAGGGGCTGAGGAAAGGAAACATATTCTTTTGGACACATAAAGGCACCATTCAGGAAGAATAGATTTGTTTTTACTCAGCCCTTCTCGGCTAGGAAAACCACCTGTGCAAATATGGGGCTCAAGTCAGATGACAAGCAGGGTTTTATGGTACCAGGAAGATTTTCATCTCCATGACAACTTTCCTGGTTCCAAACTGAGAATGTTATTTTTCTGGAATCAACAACTCAGCCACACCAGTGGGCTCAGTCCGAGCCTGGTGTGCATCTGAACGCTCCTTCTTGGGAAGCCATTATTAACCGATGCTGCATCTGCCAAATCATTATTAGTTTGTGATTTCAGATCTGACATATTTTCTTTTTTTTTTTTTAAAGATTTTATTTATTTATTTGAGAGAGAGAGAGAGCACATGAGAGGGGGGGAGGGTCAGAGGGAGAAGCAGACTCCCTGCTGAGCAGGGAGCCCCATGTGGGACTCGATCCCAGGACTCCAGGATCATGACCTGAGCCGAAGGCAGTCGCTTAACCAACTGAGCCACCCAGGCGCCCACAGATCTGACACATTTTCTAATGACTCCGTCTTCTGAGCCCTTCATTTTCAAGGAATGAAGTAATGCTCTGACTCAACAACTCACTAGAACTACAAACCACTGCTCCCATCCCCACAGTATACTATTTATTATTAAGTAGGTCCACATCCATGTGAGTCGTCTGATTTTATATATAAAGATAACCGCTTGGGTATCACTTATGTGTATGCACATAATAATTTAGGAGTAATAACAACTTAATTTTTCAGATACGGATCAATAACATGAGTGATTGGTATATGGAGAAATACACAAAGAGGCTTCCTGGGAACTTTGAAAAAACAAGACAACAATGTTTCTATGCAGTTGTGCTTGTGACATGGAGAGATGGTTTCTGTAGCAACACGAACAAGCGCTTCTAGCTCTTGGGAAATGACATTCCATCAAGTTTCTGATTATAACCAAATCCCATTCCTATTCCACGATCTCTCCACACCCTAGAGAGGCACATTTGGAATCGACGAGTATGAGATCACAGAACTGAAAGCAAAGATTTTGTTCTTTTTTTCTTTTTTTTTTAAAGATTTTATTTATTTGACAGAGAGACAGTGAGAGAGGGGACACAAGCAAGGGGAGTGGGAGAGGGAGAAGCAGGCTTCCCGCTGAGCAGGGAGCCCAATGGGGCTTGATCCCAGGACCCTGGGATCATGACCTGAGTCTAAGGCAGATGCTTAACGACTGAGCCACCCAGGAGCCCCAATTTTGTTCTTTTGATTTAAGAACTAAGCCATACACCTGGGGCACCTGGGTAGCACAGTGGGTTGAGCGTCTGACTCTTGGTTTTGGCTCAGGTCATGATCTCAGTGTTGTGAGATCAAGCCCCGAGTCGGGCTCTGTGCGGAGTCTGCTGGAGATTCTCTCTTTCTCCCTTTCCCTCTGCCCCTTCCTCCTACCGCGCTTGCTCTCTCTCAAATAAATAAATCTTTAAAAAAAAAAAAAAAAAAGGTCAAAGAATGTCATTCACGCAACTTTCTTCACTATGTCAGGTTTGTCATTATTGGGTTTTTTTTTTTTAAATTTATTTATTCATTTGAGAGAGCGAGAATGAGAGAGAGTACATGAGAGGGGGGAGGGTCAGAGGGAGAAGCAGGCTCCTCGCCGAGCAGAGAGCCCGATGCGGGACTCGATCCTGGGACTCCAGGATCATGACCTGAGCCGAAGGCAGTCGCTTAACCAACTGAGCCACCCAGGCGCCCCTGTCATTATTGGTTTTAAGAGAACTGAGCCACAATGAACTAGTTATGGTATTGCACAAAAAACTCCCAAACAAAAATTGCAGAACACTGATTAACCGTATCAGCCAAAACATATTCTAACAGACAAACCAGTAGACATCAGAATTTTCAAACAATCCATTTTGTGAAAGATACTCTATATAATTTATCACATCTTTGAGGCTTGAAACTTACTGCGTTATTTAATATATTTATTAAATAAGCAATGTTTATTAAAGATGGTTTATTTGTATTGCTTGAATCTCAAGAAAAGGCAAAAGAAATGGGAGTGAATGTTTCCAAAAAAGATGAAAATATTGGTATCTCTAATATAAATGAAGCTTTTCTATATCTGTAAGATAGAAGATGAACCTATTGACCAAAACATGGGGAAGGTTACAAGCCTTGCACCAAAGAGGAAATACAATTGGCTAATGAGTAAGTGAAACAAGGTCTAACTCTATATGTAAAACAAGTACTAATTTAAATAACAAGGTGCCATTTTTTCACTTATCAACATAGTAAAGGTGAAAAATAATCCAGGGAAAGGGAGAAGATCTATAGGCTCGATATTACCTATGGGAAAGCAGTGGACCCCGCCTTCCGAGGGAGATATTCACAATAATGGGACAAACATTCCAACTCTAGAAATTTAGAAAAAATGCATAAATGAACTGAAGGATTTACATATAAGGACCTTCAACACAGCATCGTTTATAATGGCAAAAATGACAATAATAATAGCAAGGTAAGTTAAAACACAGCCCCAAGTCAACTCCAGAGCCATTAAAAAGCCCTGAGGCCCCAAACTATCTAATGACAAAGACTATCATTTATGGTACCTTAAATACATACAGGCTACGATACATCAGGAAAAAGATGATCTCTTTTAAAACTCTATTTGCGTAGGGGTACCTGGGTGGCTCAGGTGGATGTGTCTGACTCTTAATTTCGGCTCAGGTCAGGATCTCAGGGTTGTGAGACTGAGCCCTGCATCGGGCTTCATGCTGGGCATGAAGACTGCTTGATATTCTCTCTCCCTTTCCCTCTGCCCCTAGCCGCCCCCACCCCCGATGCTCTCACACACAAAAAATTAAAACTGTGTATATGTTTTCATTTTCTCTAATGCACTTATTTACACACACATGCAGGTGTGTATACACACCTACACAGATACACACCATAAGGTACAAATAAGGTATAAAGGAGTAATAGGTTTTTTCCTCCACATTGTTGGATGACAGGTGACTTCTCTGTTGCAGTGCTTTGAGAAACGAGACTGTATCACTTCAGTAATTTGGAGAGATTATGGGGTTCGGTAATGTCAGCTCTAGAATCAGCCAAATGAGAAATGACCATTGGCAGTTGAACACTTGGCAAAGAAAAGATGGATTGAAATGAGGCTTTCACCAATCTCTAAGACCGTATACAGGAAGGGGTGCTCAGGCATTAGTGTCTGTAAGTCGGACTTAAATTCTGTAATTAAGACACAGCTACTACCACCCTGTTCTCCGTTCTTCACAACACACATGGCTATGGACTAGAAACTTACTTGAAAAAACCTCTCTGCCACACACATGGACACCCGGCTGAGCTGCATGAAGCCCCCTCCACACAACCCCTCCCACCGTGCAGCCTTGGATAAGTAAGGCCTTGGGCAGAGCAGCTGCCAAGGAAGGCTGCCCTCTCTTTGGTTATCAAAGCCTTGTGCATAAAATCAGTCTGGAGTCCTGTCTAGAACTCTGGGGACAGCGGCAGAGAGATAGAAGAAAAACCATGTGAAGGAAAGAAGAAAGGCCAACCAAAGTTTCTCCATGTAGAATTCTGCCACTGTGGCGGCCAATTTCACCTGTGAGCAACGGGTCAGGCGGACAGGTGGACAGTGGTGCATCAGCAGGGACCAGATCTGCAGCTCCTTTTCATGGACCGCCGGTGACCCCTGGGACCACCAGGTGGCGACAGAGGAGCGAACAGTTTTCCATCCTTCAGACCTGCCAAGAAGCCTTTAACGTGCAACCTTTAGTCAGTGGAGAGAACTAGCTCCCAGATAAGGCCTGTTTTAGATTTTAATCATGAATATAAAGCAGGGTCTTTCCAACTTCTCTGGAAGTGTAAGGATAAAAGGCTTTCTGCTACAGATGTGAGAAAGGGAAGGGTATGGCACATGAAACTGGGAAGTTGGAGAATAAGTATTTTTCTCTCTGCTGTCCACTTCGCTAGCCATAACCAAGCCTTCCGCCTCTAAAAGACAAAATAAACGAACCTTTGGCAACAGAGCCTGTAGTGTCCCTCTGAGGTTCTATTTATATATTACAACTGCGGTTGAAACGGACGGACCTAAGAAACGTTCTGCAGCGGCAAAGACAATTGTACCCACTCTAGGGGCTCAGCATTTGTTACCTGTACCCCTTGGGTGGCTGGCGATTAGTAACTCACTGCCTAGAGAGGGCTCTGCTACTGGGGTTTAATGCTCATAAGATGCCTTAAATCATTTGTGGAAGGAGGCAAGATATAAATAATTTTAAAAACACACAGGTTCACTCTATTTACATTTTTCATGTATTTGACTTTTCCTTTCTTGTTTTCCAAGACCCCCATAATGAAGCGCCTCTGCCTTCATGTTCGGGTTGGAAAGCCGCCACCCTGGGAGAGGAGGATCTCAGGCTAACTCGTTCACTGAATACCTAACCACATGACCGGGCTGGGTATGTTCTGGGGGTGGATCCAGCAGGACACTGATCCAGGCAGTCGTCTCCGCCCTGGGGAGGCAGAAGAGCTGGCTCTCTACCTTCTGCTTATCCCCTCACTCCTCTACAATCTGGTACTAGTCTGATCATTTAATTGCTCCTGCCTCAGTTTCTTCATATATAAAAGCCAAGGAGTTGAAGTAGATGGTGACCAATCATCCCTTTGGATCTCACACTACTATGGCTCAAGGGGGCGCCTTGTCAATATTTATTAACTTACTGATGGACAAGTCTTTGAGCCCTGGAAGGCAGAAGCATCTCAGGGGGAGAGACACACCAAAATGTCATTTTAAATTAGGGTATCAAGCTTTTAGGCCTTGGGAGGAAAAACATCCTCTTCCCTAACCTCCTGAGCAATTGCAAGCAGCAACTTTCAGCTCCAACTGAGTCATCAATTCTTGCCAGAAGACGCCTGAGTAAATACCAAACAGACAACTTCCTGCCTTCAGTCCTGGCACGGGGAGCTCCTCTCTATGATGTCTCAGAAAACGGCTGCAAATGTTTCCACCTGGGGAAACCAGGGGCCTCCTGCCACCTTTCCTTGAAAGCAATAGTTGCAAATGTTTTGAAAACAACAGATTATCTTTAAAGAAGAAGCAACAACAAAAAGCCATTTGTTTCTTCTGCCATGACTGATTCATTTGTACACTGGGGGTTGGGAGTGGGGAGGAGAGGCCCTCAAACAAATGTTTCCTATCAGAGGCAGAGGAAAGCACCAACTAAATGTGCAACCAGCTCAGAAACCATCATCGTAGCATGAGGATTCAACAGGATCCCTACTGCCTTCTTTCTATCTCCTATAGTCTCTTCGGTCTATTTTCCTATTGGTTAATCGCTTGGCCAGAAACCAAGCACAACCATAGTAAATATAGTCGGGGGCGATATATATGCGTGAAGTTAGTGCTCTTGCATACAACTTCGTGCCCAAGAACCAGCAATTTCATTCCTAGGTCTCTACCGGGAAAGAAAAGATGGCACCTGAGCACAAGGGGAAATGTGCAAGGAAGCTCACAGCAGCACTGCTTGGAAAAGCAAAACGTGTGCAAACAACCCAGGAATCCAGTAACGGGGGGAGGAAGAAAAGTGTGTGTTCTATGAAGAGGCCTGAACCAGAGGGACAATTAAAAGTCCCATAAGTAAAAAATAAAGAGAAAGAACACATATCAAGTTCACAGTAAGGGCTGAGTGGAGAGGGGTCTGGCATGGGAATAGAAAGGGTTATGATCCAAGGAGGGCTTTAGTTCTATATGTAACATTTTATAGTTCTAACATTAAACTGTGAAGAAAAGGATATTCAGCTACTACATTTTAACATATAAACAGAGAAAGAAAAAAAAGCCACTGAAAGCAAATGTGGCAACATGGTCACAGTAGCTACTTTGAAGGGGGCAGGAGTATGGGTGACTTAATTTCTCCTTTTCTCTATTTTTTCACCCATCCCTTACTTCCAGGAAGAAAAGGAATAAGCAAGCCTTTGTCCTTATGTGGTGTCCTGCACGCTCACCGTTAGGGAGAAGGAAGGCTACTGCAGAAGCCTCCTGCCACCGCGGACAAGAAGGGCCAAAGCAGGAAGCAGGTACATAGCATTCCCTCGGGACGTCTTGTCCAAGCTAGAGAAATGGCCCTCCTTTCCAAGCCACCGCCACCCCAGCCCTGGGTATCCCTGGATCCCCTTCCTCTATCCTTCCAATCCTGGTTGCATACCACCCTTGGGCTTGCTTGGGTGTTTGGACATTCTTTGTGGGGCAAGCTTTTCCCTTCTCATTTTCCCACTGCTCCTTAAGGAAATGACATGGCTGCACGTCTCACGCTGAAATCAGGTCCTCGGGGTGTCGAGCCTGGGGCTGGATCAGGAGATGGAAGGAGAAAAGGGCAGCTTTTCTCACTGCCCCAAAGTACCGTCCACAGTACCGGTGGACAAAGCAGGGCACGCTGTCAGGAGCAGTTCCGCTGGCAAAGGGAAAACAAATCCGTGCTTTTGGACCAAGCCTTGGCAGCCGCATCTAAAACAGACATCTCATTGTGCTCAGTTTTAAAAGAAGCCCTTCCGAAGCAGAGGCCTTTCGGGCTGACAGTTAAATCACAATGCCCGGTATTTATATGAGCGGCTTCCAACTGTCTGGGCGAATACATAATATTTCTATTTCACAGAAACCAGGGACTGTAGCAACACAGAAGCTGGAGAGACCAGAAAGTAAACCTCTGATTAGTACGAATGTGTTTTAAGAAGCAGAGCTCATACACTTGCAGGAGTTAACACACTCCTTCTGTAAACAAGTTTGTTTTTTTAATTAAATGACAAAGGTAATAGATCAGAATATACCCATACATACGTGTCTCAAGACGGCTTTGTGCTCATTAAATCAAGTATGTTGCCGTGAGCGCTTCCTGCCCGCCATTCAGGCATTAGCAGGGAAGCGGCGTGATTCTTAGTTTCTTACTAAAAGCTAGGAAAGCGCTGCTCTGGCAGCCCAGAATAAGCAGCTAAGCATTCCAAATGCAGACAGGAAACACCTGGAACTCTGTGCTCCACTCGGACCACACTTTACATTTCAAAACTGGGGATTCTGAATTGTTCATAAATATTTGTCTTGTTTCAATAAAACACTCTTCAACCAGTTTCATAAACCCTTGGTTCAGAAGGCTAAAACATACACGCTACTAGTCGTCCACATTCTTTTAACGTTGCAAGTATTTATGTGGACAATATCCTAGAAACATAAAACCCAAAGGAAGGCCTTTAATAGTGTCATAAGGGAATTTCAGTGGTTTTTTTTTTTTTTTTTGAGGGGGGATAGCTCTCTGCCTCCATAAATAAAGCCCAAATCATGCTGTTTTCTAAAAAGATTTTTTAAAATGCTGAATTGAAGTATAAATTAAGCCTAAGTTTCCCTAACTTGCCTACTAGGGTAAATAAGACCCAGACAAACCCTTCTGGAGGCTTAGAAAAGCTTTAACAAATTGATTATTCAACCTTCAGCTACAGGGGAAATGCAAACTTCAGGCCTCGTAGCCAGACTTTCATCCTTACACATAACTTGAACATGTTGAGCCCTTTAAAATGTTTTAAAAAGCTGTTTTTAGACACTGACATGAAAATTAGCTCAGCTTGCATGTTGAAAATTAGATTTTTTTTAAAGATTTTATTTATTTATTTGACAGAGAGAGACACGAAAATTAGATTTTTAAAAGCCGTTTTCTTCCTACTTTCCAACTCGTCCAGATTTTCCACCATGTAGAGGACATGTATGGCTTTCATTTATTTAGGGTGTACTTTGATAATCAGAAAAATGAAAATGTCACACACACACACACACACACACACAGACCTACAAGGGGGAAAGGAGGGGAAAGAAAAGGAAAAAGAGGGGGCTTATTCAGAGCAGTTTATACAGGCAATGTGTCAACCCAGAAGAGACTGGAGTGCTGGAAAACATCTAGGGAAATGACTAAGGGCCTGAGGTTCCAGGTTCCAGGACAGACTCCGTGGGGAGTGGTGGCCTGGCTGGGAGCAGAGTCAACACAAGGGGCACTGAAATGGGACTCCCAAGAGGCACCAGAGGAAGCCTCAAGCCCAGACTGCCTGCCAGGGTGCCCTGACTCTACCCCACCGGCCTTGAGTCCTCCAAAGTCAAAAAGAAAATGAAGGGACCCACGGTTACGAAGAGTTAAGCAGGGAAGTACGTCATGAGAATATAAACTTGTGAGCATGGTCCAGAGATGGCAGTGAGTGAGCTGCTGTTCCTTTCTATTTTTCTGGAAGCAGCTGTTATTAAAAATTCCTCAATTGACCATAAACCACTTACTCTGGTCCCACTAAGATACATCAGCGCACAGGCCCCTGGTTAATGAAGATTAGGCTCCCGGTGGTAAGAGATTTCATAGAAGCTCTTCCGAACCATAAAAGGCAGTAGTTAGAGGTAATGATAAACTAATTCTGAATACACGGGGCAGCAGACGCTCAGCCTCAGGTTAATGATTAACATGCTGGACCCTGGCCAGTTAAGAAGTTGTTTAACCAGCGCCCCTGAAAAGCAAACCTGTTCACATTCACATGTCCACAGAACAACAGCCTCCGTCTGCACAGAGCCGAAACTATACGAACGATGTCACCCCTCCCTGCCTCAAACCAGGACATTTCACATCCAGGAACTGAAATAAGTGAACTAAGACCCAAAAATGAAGCTCGTGCAATTTTCTCAGATCCCTGAAACTTTATTGCAAAACTCCACCAAATAAATATTGCTCTCCCACTAAACAAAAATATTTTGACCCACAGTTGAATAGTAATTGGTAATGCGGAGTTTCTTATTCTTGAATGAACTAATTTTTATCACTCTTGAAAATAGACACCCACAAACGTTAGGCTCACTGATGAGATTATGTCTAAAGTAAAGGATTGACTAGAAGAATTTTACTTGTCTCTATATACAAAACTTTCTGTGACCTTCTGGTTAGTACTTGCACAGACCAGCCTCCCATATTTAAAGGGTCAGGCTGCCTTTGTCAAACACAAGGGAATCATTTAGGGGCACTTAATCTAATTTTAGGAACAATACATTTGAAGAGGGTGATTAGTAATGCAAATGAAAAATCACCTTTGGTTGGGATAAGCAAGACAATCAAAGGGAACTCTTGCGGGGGGGCGGGGGGAGGGGGCGCTACTTTGATCACGCTGAAAGGCAGATTATAAAAACACTGAAAAGCTAAGTCTCCAGGATATGAGGTCTGGGGTCTGTTTATCCTACTTAGTTCAAGTTGGGATTAATGCATGGAAAAGTTTGAGATGACCCCAAACTACTCTTTCATTGGGGCAGGCCTGAGGGCAAAAAGTAGATTTAGGCAAAAGGACTATACTGAGTGTCTGTGCATGTGTGTAACAACAAAGTGTCCTTCTATCAAGATTTTCTTTGAAAAAAGACATAAGGAAAGGGTAGGATGGAAGACTGGTATGGCAGGGAGAAGCGAGGTGGCTGTCCCGAGTTTACTTAGGACTTTCTCTCTGGGCAAATTCTCTGGTTTTGATTTGAGCCATGAGGATCATGAATACACAAATATATTCACATTCTAACAATTCCTGTCAATATCTGACCTAAGAAATTTCAACCAACACGTCTGGATCCTTTGTATTTTGTACTCCAAGTCAGGTAACTAGCCAACAGTTCTGAGTTCTGATCCTTTGGCCTGCTTTCCTGTTCATCAGGAAAAATGGGTTTGATAACCCATCTAATTGTCAGAGCCCCAAGCAATAATCTATCTGAGCTGCCTGATTTTCATCCACACACTCTTGAGCTAAATGTGTGCATTTATAGTCCAACAGAAATGACAGGTACCAACAAAGGCTTGACGGGTGCTGGGTGGGAAGATAAGCATTTCACCTGCATTATCTCATTTAACCTTTAACAACTCTATAAGCAAGAGGTTATTCATAAACCCATCTGGCGGACAAGAAACAAGCTATGCTAGACTGCAAGTGAGAAAGTGATAAAAGACGTATTTAAGTTTAGTAGATCTGATCGTGAAGCAAAACCCCCCTAATACTGTATCCCAGCATGAAAAAAACCAACCACCCAGAAAAGAGTTTACTTTTTATATACTCATTACCATTTATATACTCATATACCACTATATACTCATTAGTGGCAAGAAGGGCTCTAAAGATACAGACGCCTAGGTGTTCTTTACTGACCAGGCAGATCTACTTTATTCTTGTTAACAGGGGAGCCCATTTAAGATGTACTGTCACTTATTTGGCAGCTACGTTTCTAATTTAGGAGGAAGGGACATCTCGTGGTGGTGCTGGTTTTCCACCGCACAACATTATAAGTAGCATCCTTGTCTGCATGCGTGTGTGTGCATGCGTCTGCATGTGCACATATCTGGGCATACTCTTGTGATTTTTATCCCAGCCTAATAATGGAAATTTATGAGCCAGAATGCACATTTTAATTTTAATAGATATTGCCCAAAGCTGCACCAATTTAAACTCCCACCAACAGTTTATGAGGATGTTTATGTCAATACCCTCGTCAATGCTGCATATTATCAGACTGTTATATCTTTGCCAACATCATCTCAATTATGAATGAAGTTGAGCACCTTTTCATACATTTACTGATGGCATTCTTGGCTAACTTCTCTATTGGGTAGTTTGTCTTTTCCCTGTTGACATGTAGGAGCATATTAGGAAAGCAGGAAAACAGCCCTTTGTCTGCTTCGGCTGGTTTAATTTTAATTTTTTTTTTTTTTTTTGAGAGCGACACGGCGAGAGAGGGAACACGAGCAGGGGTAGAGGGAGAGGGAGAACCGGACTAACCACTGAGCAAGGAGTCCGATGAGGGACTCGATCCCAGGATCCAGGGATCGCAACCCGAGCCGAAGGCAGACGCCCAACGACTGAGCCACCCAGGTGCCCCGGTTGGTTTAATTTTTATTATCTTTTTGCCACTATCTGTAAGTTCTGAATTTTGTATAATCTAATTATCAGTCTTTTTCCTTATGACTTCTGGGTATACAGGGCAAAAAGATTCAGACCTATCAATAGGTATCCATGAAAAATGTAAAACCAACCCTGGCCAAATTTATCCTCGAAGTCTGAGGTTTAAAACAAACACTCCAGAAAGAGGTCTACACTTGTTGCAGTACAAAAAGTTCTGGACACCTGCCCAAACCTTCCGGAGCAGAACTCTGCAAATCCATTTATGGTCCTGCTGTGCTGCTGGTTGGGATCATTTGCCTACAGACTAGAGCACTGAGGATTCTTCCAAGTTGGAGCAACGCTGCAAACAATGGCACACTGAGTTCAAGTTGCTGAGCTGAGCTGGAATCACAGCCGCGATGGCGTGCAGGTGGAACTCCCGTCCATCCTGGTTCCTCAAATTCCACTATCATGGAGAAAACCAAAATACTTATTTTATTTAATATCTGAGGGGAATGTTCATTGGCTACCGCAAAGTGGGTGTTGAAGCAGTCCCAAATGTCTGGAGGGAAGGGTGTGTGTGTGTGTCTGAATATGTGTGTATAATGTCCGTGTGTGTGTGTGTGTGTGTGTGTCTGTTTATCCTATCGCACATAGCTACAGGTGGAAGAACGGAAAGTATGATGAAGAGGAAAGACCCAGGCTTACATTATGTGTCCTCCACTTACCCACTCTGTGACTTTGAGTAACTTAGTTAATCTCTCTGAATATTAATTTCCTTATCTGGTAAATAAAGGTGAGGATAATTCTATTATCTTTCAGTGTTATTAAAGTAGTAATAAGATCAGACATTTAGATCTAAGAGCTAAGGGCTTGGGCTACAGTGAGTACTTATTAATGTTACCTGTTATTATGTAAAATAATTCACATATGACTAACTTTGGGGGAAGTTATAATACAATTCCAAGCAAATTGTAGTTTTTAAAAAAAATTTATAATCTTGGTTTACCAAGGATTTTCCAAACAGGTCTTCTTTCTACATGAAAAGAATTCTCATCTTGGCCATTGTATAACATGCTTTTGCTTTTGTCACCAAACATTTAGTTATAGAAGAATAAGATGTTAGATAAACCACCAAATGTCCCCAAACTTAATACTGCAGTTAGGTTTCTGTAATTTACACATCTGCTTTGAAAACTGGCTTCGTATTTCACAGGCAAGATGATGCAGAGTTTCTCCAATGCATTCTGTTAATATATTTTGTGGACCAGAATATTTACCAGCTCAAAATTATAAAATGGGTGTAAACAAAAGCAGGTGACCTCATAGACGTGACTAAAATAAGTTTCTTAGATGTGGGACACCATACAGATATACCAACTACAAGAGTTAGTCTTTTGGATCAAAGTAAACAATATATATAATAAGAGATGAAAACAATATGCTGTGTTCTCAAAAAATTAAAAATAGAAGTGCCATATGATCCATTACTTCCACCCCTGGCTATACCCCCAAAAGTATAAAAAGCAGGGTCTTGAAGAAATATTTGTAGACCCATCCTCATAGCGGCAGTATTATTCACAACAATCAAAAGGTGAAAGCAATCTCAGCGTCCACTGGCAGGTGGCTAAACAAAAGGGGGTAGAGACGTACAACAGAGTATTACTCAGCCTTGAAAAAGGACATTCTGACACATGCTACAACATGGATAACCTTGAGGACATTATGCTAAGTGAAATAATCCAGTCACAAAAGGACAAACCTGTATGATTCCCTCCTATAAAGTGCTAGAGTAATGATGTTCAGAGAGACACAAAGTAGAACAGTGGTTGTCGGGGGCTGGAGGGAAGGAAGAAAAGGGAACTGTTTTGTGAGCAGAGTTTCACTTTGGGACAATGAGGAAGTTCTGGAGATGGACAGTGGCAGTAAGGCACAACAATGTGAATGTACTTAATACCACTGAATTGCACACTTAAAAATGATTAAGACCAGGGGCGAGGTTTCGAGATGATGGCACAGGAAGATCCTGAGGCTCACCTCCTCCCAAGGACACACCGAAGTTACAAGTCCATATAGAACCATTCTATCCAAAAAGACTTGAAGACTCTTCCACAACACACATACACACACAGACACACACACACACAGGCAAAAGAGGGAAAAGAAAAAAGCCACATCCAGACTGGTAAGAGCAGCAGAAAAGCGGTCCAGCCAGGACCCCAGCACTACCCCTTGCACCGTGACCCACAAAGAGGGAGGGATATCACAAATGCACAGCTCCTCTCTGCGGAGGGGTTTGAGCCCTACATCGGGCACTCCAGCCCAAGGAGACCTGCACCAGAAGGGTGAGCCTCCACAGCTACTGGCTTTGAAAACCAGTGGGGCTAACATACAGGAAGGTCAGAGGGCTGTAGGAAACTGAGACTCCATTCTGCCAGCTGTGTGTGTGAGGGAGATAGGTTGATTAGTCTTAGGGAGTATACTGAAGGGGCAGGGGTCAGAGAGGGATCTGTCCTAGGATGGAGGTGCTAGTGAGCACCATTTTTTTAAACTCCTCTTCTTCCTTGTTAGCACAGTGTGGGCAGATGCTGTTTTTGGTGTTTTCCATCTACCTCCCTAGTGCCACCTGCTTCACCCCCACATTCCCCTATAATCGACCAGACCTGGCCCAGTGCTCAGCCACCTGGTCTCCCAGCCTGCTACAACTACCACCTGTGCTCACCCTGCTGCCTCCATCCCCCCAAGCTACTGGGACCTCCATCCTGCCAGACCTCACGAGCAGGAATGCCCCAGCCCCTTAGCCCAGGAGGTTCCTGCAGCTCACAGAGGACATCCTTGAACACCTGGCCCTGCTGGCCACCGGGGCTTGCATTTCTGGGCCTACAAGGACTGAAACAATTGTGGGAGACAAATCTTGGAAGGCTACTACTTACCCTATAAGGCACTGCAAAGACAACAGAATGAAACACACCCTCAAGCCCGGGAGAAACAGCTTCTTCACTGAATACACAGAAACAAATGCAGGAAGTCAGGAAAAATGAAGAGACAAAGGAAGACCAAAAAAAAAAAAAATTTAATTAATTGAAGATAAGCAATTTATCTGATCAACAGTTCAAAGAAATAGTCATAAAGATGCTCACCAAACTCGACAGAAGAATGGAAAAACACAGAAGCCTTCAACAAAGAGACAGAAAAAAGAAAAAAAGCAACAGAAGTTACAAAGCTGAAGAATACAGTAACTGAACTGAAAAATACGCCAGAGGGGCTCAACAGCAGACTGGATGAAGCAGGGAAATAGATCAGCAAGCTGGAAGACAGAACGATGGACATTACCCAGAGTACCAAACAAAAAAAAAACATTTTGGAAGGTGACGATTCCTTAAGGGACAACTAGGACAATACCACAGAAAATAATATTCACATTATAGATGTCCCAGAAGGAGAAGAGAGAGAAAAAGGGCCAGAAAACTTCTTTAAAATATAAAAGCTGAAAACTTCCCTAATCTAAAAGGAAACAGGTCCAGGAAGTCCCAAATAAAATGAACCCAAAGATATCTATACCAATACACATTAGGATTAAAACAGCAAAAGGTCAAGATAAGAGACAATCTTAAAAGCAGGAGAAAAAAAAAAAAAGATTAAATCTTACTTATAAGGGAAACCCCAAAAGGCTATCAGCATGTTTCTTAGCAGAAACTTTGCAAGCCAGAAGGGAGTGGCAGGACATACTCAAAAGAATTGAGGGATAAAGCTTCCAACTCAGAATTCTCTACCTGGCAAGGTTATCATTCAGAATTGATCAAGAGTGTTCCAGATAAGCAAAAGCTTGAGGAGTTCATCACTAAACCAGCCTTACAATAAATGTTAAAGGGACTTCTATGAGCTGAAAAGAAATGGCATTAACAACAACAATAAAAACCATACAAAAGTAAAAATATCACTGAAAAAGGTAAATACATAGTAAAGGTAGAATGAGTCAATCATTTATAAAGAAAGTATGAAGGCTAAAAGACTAAAGTAATAATAAAATTAACTAAAACGGCAATAATTAAAGTAGGCAAAAATAAAAAGATGTAACATGTGATATTAAAAATACAAAATGGAGCGCCTGGGTGGCTCAGTTGGTTAAGCGACTGCCTTCGGCTCAGGTCATGATCCTGGAGTCCCAGGATCGAGTCCCACCATCGGGCTCCCTGCTCAGCGGGGAGTCTGCTTCTCCCTCTGACCCTCCTCCCTCTCATGCTCTCTGTCTCTCATTCTCTCTGTCTCAAATAAATAAATAAAATCTTTAAAAAAAAAAAAAAATAAAATAAAATAAAAATACAAAATGTGGTGTGGGGGGGGAGTAAGAATATAAGGTTCTGGAATGTGCTCATATTTATGTTGCTGTTAGCTTAAAACAGACTGACAGCTATGTACTTGGGAGGCTATATGTGAACCTCACAGTAACCACAAAGCAAAAACTCATAGCAAACACCCAAAAGATAATGAAAAAGGAATCTAAACAGAACACTAAAAAAAGCCATTGAAGTACAAGGGAAGAGAGAAAAAGAAGAAAGTAACAGAAACTAAGAAACAGCCAGAAAACAATTAACAAAATGGCAATAAATGCATACCCATCAATAATCACTGTAAATATAAATGAACTAAACACTACAATCAAAAGACACATTGTGGCTGAATGGGTATAAAACAACATCTATCTATATGCTGCCTATAAGAAACTCACTTCAGGAGTAAGTAAACACACAGACTGAAAGTGAAGGGATGGAAGAAGTTATTCCATGCAAATGGAAATGAAAAGAAAGCTGGTGTGGCTATATTCATAGCAGACAAAATAGACTTTAAACAAAGACTGCAATGAAACACAAAGAAAGACATTACATAATGACGAAGGGATCAATCCAGCAAGGATATATAAGATTTATAAATATATACACACCCAACATAGGAGCCCCAGGATACAGAAAACGAGTATTAATGGACATAAAGGGAGAAAGTGATAGCAACATAGTAATAGTAAGGGACTTTAACACCCCAGTTACATCAGCAGGTAGATCATCCAGACAGAACATCAGTAAGAAAACATGGACTTTAAACAACATATTAGACCAGATGGACTTAATAGATGCATGCAAAACATTCCATCAAAAAGCAGCAGAATACACATTTTTCTCAAGTGCACATGGAGCATTCTCCAGGACAGATCAAAGGTTGACCACAGAACAATTCTCATTAAATTCAAGACAAAACTCATAACAAGCATCTTCTCAGACCACAATGGTATGAAATTAGAAATCAATTACAAAAAGAAAAGTGGAGGGCGCCTGAGTGGCTCAGTTGGTTGGGTGACTGCCTTTGGTTCGGGTCGTGATCCTGGAGTCCCTGGATCGAGTCCCGCATAGGGCTCTCTGCTCGGCAGGGAGTCTGCTTCTCCCTCTGACCCTAACCCCTTTCATGTGCTCTCTCTCATTCCCTCTCTCTCAAATAAATAAAATCTTGAAAAAAAAAATTTTTAAAAAGTGGAAAAACCATCAAAATGTGGAGATTAAACATGTTACTCAACAACCAATGGGTCACTGAAGAAATCTAAGAAGAAATTTTAAAAATACACAGAGACAAATGAAAACAGAAATACAACATTCCAAACTTTATGGGATACAACAAAAGTGGTTCAAAAAGGGAAGTTCATAGCAATATAGGACAGGACGACCTCAAGAAACAAGAAAAATCTCAAATGAACAGTCTATAACTTTACACTTCAGGAACTAGAGAAAGCCTAAAGTTAGAAGGAAGGAAATGATAAAGATGAAAATGGAAATAAATGGCATAGAGACTTTGCCCCCCCCAAACCCACAAAAAAACCAGAAAATATCAAGGAAACTAACTTTTTGAAAAGATAACAAAACTGACAAACTTTTAGCTAGACGAACCAAGAAAAAAAAGGAGGGCTCAAATAAAATTAAAACTGAAAAAGGAGAGATTACAATTGATACTACAGAAGTAAAAAGGATCATCAGAGACTATTACAAACAATTACATGCCAACAAATTAGACAAGTAGAAGAAATGGACAAATTCCTAGAAACATACAATCTTCAAGGATTGAATCATGAAGAAATAGAAAATTTCAACAGATCACTTATTGGTAAGGACACTGAATCAGTAATTGACAATTTCCCAACAAACAAAAGTCCAGGACTAGGTGGCTTCACCGGTGAATTCTACCAAACATTCAATAACCATTTCCATCCTTCTCAAAAATGCCAAAAAACTGAAGAGGGAATGCTTCCAAACTCATTTTATGAGGCCAGCATTATCCTGATACAAAACCAGACAAGGACACTACAAAACAAGAAAATTACAGGCTAACATGCTTAATGAACAAAGATGCAAAAATACTCAACAAAATAATAACAAATTCTATTCAACAATACATTAAAATTGTTATACAAAGAAGTGCCTGGGTGGCTCAGTTGGTTAAGCATCTGACTTTGGCTCAGATCATGGTCTAAGGGTCCTGGGATTGAGCCCTGCCTCTGGGTCCCTGCTTAGCGGGGAGTCTGCTTCTCCCTCTGCTTCTCCCCCTGCTCATGCTCTCTGTCTCAAATAAATAAATAAATAAATAAATAAATAAATAAATAAATGGATTACACAATATGATCAAGTAGGATTTATTCTAGGGATGCAAGAATGGTTCAACATCTGTAAATCAATCAACGTCATACACCACATTAGCAAAATGAAGGATCAAAATCATAAGATCATCTTAACAGATAGAGAAAAAAATTTGACAAAACTCAACATCCATTTATGATAAAAACTCTCCACAAAGTGGACATAGAGGGAAAATACTTAAAGATAATAAAGGCTATATATGACAAACTCACAGCTAACATCATATGCAAGAGTGAAAAGCTGAAAGCTTTTCTTCTTAGATCAGGAACAAGTTAAGAATGCCCACTTTTGTTGCTTTTATTCAACGTAATGTTGGAAGTCCACAGCAATCAGGCAAGAAAAAGAAACAAAAGGCATACAAAGTGGAAAGGAAGAACTAAAACTGTCACTATTTGCAGATGACATGATACTTTATACAGAAAACCCTAAAGATTCCACCAAAACACTGTTAGAATACATGAATTCACTACAGTTCCAGGACACAAATCAATCTACAGAAATCAGTGGTGTTTCTATACACTTATAACAAACTATCAGAAAGAGGAATTAAGAAAACAATCCCACTTACAACTGGATCAAAAAGAACAGAGTAACTAGGAATAAATTTAACCAAAGAAGTGAAAGACCTACATATACCAAAAACTATCAGCTAATGAGAAAGGAAACTAAAGACACAAATAAATGGAAAGATATTTGATGTTCATGGATCAGAAGACTCATACTGTTAAAATGTTCATACTATGCAAAGCAATCTACAGATTCAAGGCAATCTATCAAAATTCCAATGGCATTCTGACAGAACTAGAATAATTCTAAAATTTGTGTGAAACCACCAGAAGATCCTGAATGACCAAAGCAATCTTAAGAAAGAACAAAGCTGGAGGTATTATGTACCCTGACTTCAAACTATATCACAAAGCTTTAGTAATCAAAACAATACATATAATACTGGCATAAAAACAGACACACAGATCAATGGGACAGAACTGGGAGCCCAGAAATAAAGTTACACATATACAATTAACTTACGACAAAGGAACCAACAGAGAAAGGATAGCCTCTTCAATAAATGGTGCCGGGAAAACTGGACAACCACATTCAAAAGAAAGAAACTAGACAACTATCTTGGACCATACTTAAAAATTAAGTCAAAATGGATTAGAGACTTGAATGTAAGACCTGAAACCATAATAAAATTCCTAAAAGAAAAACACAGGCAGTAAGCTCCTTGATATCAGTCTTAGTGATACTTTTGTGGATCTGACTCCAAAGGCAAGGGAAACAAAAGCAAAAATGAACAAATGGGACTACATCTAAAAAGCTTCAGGACAGCAAAGAAAGTCATCAGCAAAATGAAAAGCAACCTACTGAGAAAAGATATTTGCCCACTATGTACCCAACAAGGGGTTCACATCCAAAATGTGTAACAAATTCATACCACTTAAGGCCCAAAATAGCCTAATTTAAAAATGGGCAGAGGATCTGAATAGACATTTTTCCAAAGAAAACTTACAGATGGCAAAAAGGCACATGAAATGCTATTCAAAATCACTCATTATCAAGGAAAAGCAAATCAAAACCACAATGAGGCATCAGTTCATACTGGTTAGACTATCATCAAAAAGACAAGAAATAACAAGTGTTGGTGAGGATGTGAAGAAAAGGGAACGCTTGTGCTCTGCTGGTGGGAATGTAAACTAGTGCAGCCACTCTAGAAAACTGTTTGTGGAGACTGCTCGAAATATTAAGACTAAAACTACGATATGATCCGGCTATTCCACTCTTGGGTATTTATCTGAAAAATACAGAAATACTAATTTGAAAAGATATATGCACCCCAATGTTCATAGCAGCATTGCCTACAGTAGCCAAGATATGGCAACACCCAAAATGTTCATGATAGATGAATGGACAAAGAACACGTGGTAACTATACACAATGCAATATTACTCAGCCACAAGAAAGAATGAAATCTTGCCATTTGTGACAACATGGATAGACCCTGATGATATAATGTTAAGTGAAATTAGAGGAGAAAGACAGAAACAGTGTATTTTACCTATAAGTGAACAAAAACAAAACAAAACAAGACAAAAAACAAACTCATAGACACAAAGAACAGATTAGCGGTTACCAGAGGGGAAGGGGGTTGGGAGCCCAAGGTGGCCAAGTGTATGGTGATGAATAGTAACAAGAATTTTGGAGGTAATCATATTGTTATGAGTACCGATCTCAAATTATAACTTTGTACACCTAAAACGTATATTGTGTCATACACTCGTTTTACCACAATAAAAAAGAAAAAATGGAAAAAAAATGGTTAAGATGGTAAATTTTATGTTCTATGTGTATCTTACTACACACACACCCCAACTGAAAAAAAAAAAAAAGAGTGAGGTATACTTCTGTAGCAAGGAAACAGATGACGTACTTACTACAAATTGGGCTGACTTACAAAACAGGTATGGGAGGAGGGCCACAGGACCAAGAGAAGTGGGCTGTTACCATGTCTGGGCCCACTTCCTGCCGAGTGTGCCTTGAGAGGGGTAGTGAGCCTCCCTCTACAACCATAGCCAACCTGAGATAACCTCTCAGGGAGAAGGTGAGACATGACCCTCCAACTTCATTTTCCTTCCTCTTACCCTGACATCCTGCACAGCGCTCCCATGGCCAAACCCACTTAGAAGCCAGAGGGCACTGGACTGTTGTTTGGGTCCCTGGAAGAGAGCAGGGTGGAAAAGAAGGCGATAGATGTGAGAGGCAACCAAGATTCAGCAAAATCCCTACACACTGGAATGGGGAGAATGTCCAACATTGCTGAAAGAAAAACAGCAAGTTGCAGGCCAGAAAATCCACTATTACGTGATTCATGGTAGGGGGGAGGAGGACCACCCCAGTAAGTGTATATTCTACCAGTAAATGCAGAATGGAGTCTAAAGGGATAAATACCACCTGGTAAGAGATGTCTGGGGCAGAGATGAGGGGAAGTCAAAAGGGACTTTGGACAGATGTGTAATTTTTCAAAGATTTTCAAGAAAAACGTGCTCATGTGCCGCTGTACAGTTCAATATTAGTAAGAAATGGGTAAATGCAATCATTTCATTTGTTTTTATGAAATGCAGATACCTCTAGCTCTTACAAAATTGGATTAGGTAGCCTACATGTAGACACGTCCTAGAGGCTTTAAGTGAGTAAAATGTTACAACAGAAAAAGTTCTGTCATATCAAGCTATGTCTGTATCAGTGGTTCTCAAAGTGTGGTTCCTGGATCAGCAGCATCACATCACCTGGGAACTTGATAGAAATACATATGTTCAGGCCCAACTCCAGACCTACTGAGACAGAAACTCTGGGACTGGCGTTTGGGGATAGAGTTGTACGGGCTATCGTGGTGGGTCAAAAGTTCAAGAGAAGATGTTGCTGGATCCTGTGAGCCAGAGCTGCCATGTGCAGTAGAACAGGCTACACACTGCACAACTGAAAGAGGCACTATTCATACAGATTATGATGATAATGATGCCTCCCAGGGCTGTGCAGTGCAAGACCTGTATTCCATACCTGGCAGTTTTTAAAACAGAGGGAAACCCACCGAAGGGTTTTTAAGCAGAAAGAATACATGATTTGTATTTGAGAAGCTATCACTGGCAGGGGGGTAGGAGAGAGGCGAAGGGGAGCTACATGTAGTCAGTCTATCTTGTCTATACCCTTGTGGCTGTTTATGCGCTGCATCATGAGTGAACTAAAGTAAAAGACACCTTGAATGGAATCCAAGTTGTCCTTATAGCCAAAACTCAAATTCAGGCTACCAGATACTTGGGTCTAGATTAGCAGAAGAACGGGGCAAAGGAAAAGAAAGACTGTCAAAGACCTGCAGGCTAATTAAGTATAGAGAGACTGAGAGAGAGAGAGATTGAGAGACAGAGAGAAGGATGGGGAGGCAGAGTAGAGGTAAATGGGTCTTGCAGAGGAAGAGATGAGCTCTGTGGGAAGATAGCTGGAGGAAGAAACACAAAGCCAGGGGACAGGTCTAACTGGAGATACTGATCTGCAAGCCATCAGCGCCCACATGGTAGTGAAACCACAGGTGAGGATAAGATCAGTCGAGGGGAATGTGTAAACACTGGAAAGGCAGGGTGTTGGGGACTGAGCCTGCAAAGCTCTACATTTAAGAAGCACAGGGGCTGGTGAAAAAGTGGGTTGCATTTGGTTTGAAAGCCAGGAGGCTGGAAAAAACTAGCAGGCACACAACACACAACCAAAGATCTATTGGCATGGGAGGGTCAAGAGTTTAATTCAAGCAAGACATGTCAGCAAGAAAAAAAGGAGACAAGCTCAAGGAAGCTTTACCCAAGTTCTCTGTCCCTGGGGAGCGTTCTGCTGCTGGTAGGCTCTTTAAACTGGTCAGTGTGCACGCAGGGTCACTGGCCCCTTCCCCCCTGCAAAGCCTAGTGTGAGACTTCATGCTTCTGGACACCTCTTCCAGGGCCAATGCACAACCCCCATCCCCCATTCATTCTCATTTTTGAGGAGCTAGATCAGCTGAGCAAAGTTTCACCAAGTTTCAGAGGACCAAAATGTACATTTGGGAGGAGTGGGTGGGCAGATGGCGCTGGATTAAAAAGATGCTGGGTTTGCTTTTGTCTCCAGCACAGCAGTGTGGACTCGGGAATTCCATCAGATGACCTAAAAACTTGGGACTCTCTCTCAAAAGACTGCATTCCCTACAAGACACTGAAGGGGAAGAGAGGCAGTTTTATTTTATTTTTTATTTTTTGGGGGAGGCAGTTTTACAGGGTCTGAGATTCCAGGAAACCCACGATTCACCAGGAGCTTGCAGGCGTCGATGATCCTGTGCATACTCTGTTCTAAGTCTGAAGTATTTCTCACATTGTGTTGCAACTGTTTATTTTTTACCACTTCCACCCTGCTACCCCTCTCTCCAACAAGGCTGTAAACTCTTCGAAAACAAAGGTTATCTTAAGCATCTCTGTATCCTTGCTGCCCAAGCTGGGGCTGCTGTGCAGTCATCGGCCCCCCAAAATATTTGTTAAATCAATGTCATGGGAAGGATGATTTGCAGAAGTGCAGTCGAACGCACACCTCTCCATTTATCTGAAGTTCTAAGACTTAATTTTGTTAAGCAGGGTTGGCAAACTATAGCCTCCTGGGTACATTTTGGCTGTGGGCTGTTTCGGCAAGGCTTATGAGGTTTGAAATGACCAGAAAACACATTTTTTTTTGTGATGTGTGAAATTACATGAAATTGAAATGTTTGTGTCCATCAATAAAGTTTTACAGGAACACAACCACACCCATTCATTTCTGTATTATCAACAGTTGCTTTAGGGCCATATCAGTATTCTTTTTTATAAACTTCTTAAAAAACAATTTATTTATTTGACAGAGAGAGAGCGCACCAGCAGGGGGAGCTGCAGGCCGAGGGAGAGGGAGAAGCAGGCTCCCCACTGAACAGGGAGCCCAATGTGGGACTCGATTCCAGGACCCTGGGAACATGACCGGAGCTGAAGGCAGACACTTAACTGACTGAGCCACCCAGGCGCCCCAGGGCTATATTAATATTGTTGAGTAGTTGTGATAGAAATAGCATGACCCAAAAAGCCTAAAATTTTTATTCTTTGAGCCTTAATGGAAAAGGTCTGTTGACCCCTAATATCCAGTAACACAAAATGAGAAGATAAACATGAGATACTTATCAGAATCTAATCTTCCTCACAAGTAGAGTTCTTTAAGACTTTCTAATCACTGACATGAAAACAGAAGACATTTTATCCCACCATGGGGCACGAATATCAAAACATCCCAGCGGTGTAAAGCAGCAGACTCTGGACTCCTAAGAGCTTGCATTGATCACTATGCTATGAGAATGTCTGATAGGTTGCTTACTTCCTAAGCTTCAGTCTCCTTGGCAGTAAAATGGGCACTATAAGACTTTTTCTCAGGAGGTTATTCTAAGAATCAAATAATATAATGCATTTTTACCTCTTAAGCTTGTACCTGATAGCTAGTAAGCATTTGATTAATGGAACTACTATAATTTTCTTCATTGTCTTTGGAGGAATATTTCACTTTGATACATGCTCTTTGATATTTCCCTCTAAAATGAATTACTTATGGGGTGCCTGGGTGGCTCAGTCAGTTAACCGTCCGACTCTTGGTTTTGGCTCAGGTCATGACCTTAGGGTCCTGGGATCAAGCCCCAAGTCGGGATCCACACTTAGCGGGGAGTCTGCTTGAGGATTCTCTCCCTCTCCCTCTGATCCTTCCCCTGCTCACTCTCTCTCTCTCTAAAATAAACAGATAAATCTTGAAAAAAATAAATAAAATGAATTACTTATATCAGACTGCAGCTTTTACGTCTAATGATGAAAGTTGGATTATTACTCTAAGACGTAACTGCTGACTATGAATTCACTCAAACCTTAAAGATGAGTGTCTAAATAAAATGTTAGCGTCTTATGATAAAGATATTCTAGCCAATGAAATATGACAAGAAAAAAGCAAATACATGGTAAGAGAGATTTGAAAGAGAAACAATTCTCATGATCTAGAAATAACATGAAAGACTGCCTCAGAAAACCTTACAGTGAACTATAAAACTATTTAAATAGTCACCAATTACAATAACTATATGTACGTATAAACATATGCATATATACACATATGTACACACACATACACATACACACAATGGTACGTGTACATACACACATATACACACACATAAAACACCAAACAGCAAAAGAAATGTGTAATAATTCTCTGTAGAAAAATACAATGTTACTGAGGGGCACAAAGGAATGTCATAAAAAAATATGGATCATAACACTTCAAATAAGTGCAAAACAGGACCACAAAAGTGGAACAGTTAGTTAAAGGTCCAAAGAGAAATCTGATGGTATAACTACAGGGATGGAAGAGCTTCAAACAAACCTCAACCACAGCGGAATAACACACAGCCCTCCCATTGCTCGGATGTTGGCCAGTGCTTTCTGGAAGCTGCTTTCATTTAGGCCTGAGCAGATGCAATTGGCAGAGGAGAAGCAGGGGGCTTTCGAAAAGCAGCAGGAAATGAACAGGCAGGGAGCACATTCACGGAGACCCTGGCAAAAGATCCAACGTGTTCTGTAAAAGGAGTTAGGAGCCTGGGAATCGATTCTTTGGATTTACAAATCAGGAAGGAATAGTTTCAGGACTGTGAAATACTTCTTACACACTGATAGATACCAGAGGCCACTCTTACCCTTCCCTGGAACCTTTCTGTTCACAGCGAACTCGTATTCTGGTGTTTGGGAAACATTTTGGACTAGAAGGGCTGACTTTTCATTGAATTAATTATTTTTTTTTAAGATTTTATTTATTCATTTGAGACACAGAGATACAGAGAGAGAGAGAGCATGAGCAGGGAGAGAGGCAGAGAGAGAGAGAGAAGCAGGCTCCCTGCTGAGCCAGGAGCCCGATGTGGGGCTTGATCCCAGGACCCTGGGATCATGACCTGAGCTGAAGGCAGACGCTTAACCATCTGAGCCACCCAGGCACCCCTCATTTAATTTATAATCCTGCAAAAGGGAGACATGGTGACTGAAGACTACTATCCCTTTTATAGTTAAGGTTGCAAATGTATCCAAGACTTTTGGAGACTAGGAGACAGTCTACCTGGCAGACTTGAAAAAAAAATGGGAAATTTAAGTAGAAGCATGTACATATTTTACCTTCCTGTAATACAAAACTCCATTCTCCCAAAGATATTCAAAATCAGTCTTTAAAAAATGCATAAAAACTGCACTGATGCATATTACTGCTAGCAGCCTAAAGGAAATCACAGGGAGATTTGAACTTCCATCTGATTCACAAATTAGCCGCACAAAACACGGTGAGTCCAGAAAGAGCAGTGACCTTTGGAAGTAGGTTGTGACCTCCACGGGCCACTCATCACAGGCTGCCTGGGCTGGATGCAGTGTGGTCAGGTGTGCCCTTGGAGATCAGAAAGCTTCTTTATTAAAAATGAAAGAGAACTTGATCTTCTCACACTGCTTTGATGTGAGATCAGCAATTTTTAATAAGAGGGATTTTTTTTTTTCCTGGACAGGGCCACAGAATCCAAATCTATATTTAGAAGGGTACGTTTTCACTGGCAAGCTCTAGTTTAATTAACTGTGATTTATAAAGGAATAGCAAGGGTTAGTGACATGGTTAACCAGTCATGCAAATTAAAAGTGAACATAATCCTACTTTACATTTGGGGAAAATAGCCAGTGTAGCTCAGGAGGTAAAATGTACCACAAGAGGGACAAGAGATATGTGATTTTCAATAATTTTATTAAAAAAAAGAAACGTTGCTTCTTGTGTCAGAATCAAAAGGCACAGGTAGGTACTCTCAGAAAGGTTTTCCAGGAAACATTTTTGGTGGTCTGCATGATGCTGCTCTGTGAAAAACAGAGCAAATAAATTAGCATTCATTAATTTTATGCATAGCGTGTTTCAGCATTTACAATTACCATGCTCTTTTGAGGACTTCCTTGCTCAGAATTATGACTCTGTTAAACCTTTTTTTTTTTAAAGAATGTATATGAAGGCAGAGGAACATCATTTTTTATGCACACATGTCAGGTTCTAAGGAACCAAGCCCCATAAAAGACCACTAAGGAAATATTTGGAGGCAGAACTTCAAAACTTCTCCTTCCTTCTGTTTTCCCGCATTTGGAAGAGGGGAGAGGATGGTGACATGTGGCCAGTTACAGGCATTCATGAAAAGGCGAAATCTCTTTCATGCTTAGAAATTTGAACATATGTAATAAAAGAGAGAAAACACGGCAGCCGCAGAGGCAGCTGCAGAATCTTTCTTTTACTGATTGTGAGTAGTTTTTAAGATCTGAGTATTCTTTCTCAGTCACCATGTTCACTCATTTTGAGCAGCTACTTTACAGGAGTCCTTGGTATAGAGATTTCTCCCACCTCCGGGCTTATACACCATGTCCCTTCCATCCCCTCTGCTGAAGCCCTCTGTTCCCCGCTGGCCCCCTGGCTAACTGCAATTCTGCTAGATCTTAGCTTGAATGTCACCCATCCAGAGAGGCCTTGCCAGATTCACCAGGCTCACTTAGCTCCAACTTGCTTGTCCCTTTCATCTCACCGTCTCCTCTGTTTGTAGCACTTAGCACAGTGTGCTGCTTTTATGTTCCTCATGTTTGCTTATGTTCTGTCCTTTCCCCCCTGGATCCTGAGCTTCCTCGAGGTGGGGTGGGGTGGGGAGCAGGGATCCTCTGTGCTAGCGGAGCACAGACACTACAGTGTCATGATTAACCTGCAGGTGTTGGAGGTGGACTGTTGGGTTCTGACCTAGCTCCACCACGCACAGGCTGTGTGACCTCAGCAAGTCACTTAACTTCTCTGGACAGTGGTTTCAACATCTTATGTGGAGACTGGGTTAATAACACCTACCCTCATGTCTTCTACGGTTAAATTCAAATGTGACGATATAGGTAAAGCACTTAAAATGACCCCTAGCACACAAAAAGCTCTTCATAAGTGAGCACTATTATTATTCACCACTGTATACCTAGTACCAGGCACAGGTGTCATACAAAAACCTGCTCAAATACTTACTAAATCAATACACTTTAATATAATTTTATCAGAGTATTCTTGCAACCACCCATGAAGTGTTTCTACACCCACTTCAGAGAGAAGGAACTAGAGAGATTATCAATGCCTTTTATGACATCTCACAACACTCTAGAAACTTCAGGTTTTTGAACCCCGGCCCAACCAGCATCAACTCAGGGCATTATTTCTAGTACATCTCTCGTGAGAGTTTTCACACCAACCTGTTGAGGCTAGGAGCAATCAAAAACAAAGCAAACAAGAACAAATCTATAGGCATAAAACAATGTTTATTTGATTATAAATATGGTATGATGTGGATGTTCTCCTGTCCTGTGCCATAAACCCTTTGAACCTTGGTTTTACCTATCTGTGAAATGGGGATAACAGGGATGAACGGAGGTAATATATGGAAAAATGTCTCCCACAGGGCACGGCATTAAGTAGGTCCTCAAAAAAAAAAAAAAAAAAGGTAACCTCTGTTACTGCTTCATCCTCTTCAGGGGATGTGAACCAGTAAATGATTTTTAAGGCCATAAGCTACACTCATCCTGGATCTCATCAACTAAGAATCCATTGGGGGAAAAAAAAAAAAGAATCCATTAGAAACAGCTATATTGCTTTCAAATTATAGGGCAGTTAGAATGCTGAGGTCCTTGGATTTACAATAGGTACTGTATTAGGCCATTCTCCCTATACATTTCTACATTGTCTTATGATAGGATATGAAAAATAAAAAATCTCATCTGTACTAGAATCTGACTGCCAACCTGGCCACTTTCAATTCCTAAATCTATAGCACAGAAAAAAAAATTCATACATTCTGAGCTGTTCTTAGAATCCTCAAACTCATGGGGTGGCTCAGTCAGCAAAGCATCCGACTCTTGGTTTTAGCTCAGGTCATGATCTTAGGGTTGTGAGAGTGAGCCCTGCCTCGGGCACCATGCTGGGTGTGGAGCCTGCTTGGGATTCTCTTTCTCCCTCTGTCCTCCCCCTGTCCCCCCTTTCTCTCCCTCCCCTTCTCTAAAAAAGAATTCTCAAACTCATGAATAAAGTTGTTTCAGGGGAAGTGGCTATCTTTCTTTGAGCTATTTAAAGTAGTCCAACTAATTATTTAAAGAATTTGCCCACTTCCAATATTAGAAAGATTCATTTACCAGAACTCTGGTCAATGGGGGCTAGCACTGTTCCAAAAATACAAGGGGAATCCTAAAAAATCATGTTTCATGCCATGTCCCAGACCACCCAGAAAGACCACATGATCTAAAAACCAAATGATGGAAATAAACCCCTATTTACTTGGATTGGGCAAAATGTAAAAAACATGTAACTCTTCCCCATGATAAGCTGATGAGTACAGCTTCATTCATGAGGGCACACTGCAGGCACTGCCCAAAGGCCACTGGCTTAGGTCCATAAACAAGAAACCTGGACAAATCACTCAGGGCTACGAAGGTCAAGGTCAATGGGCAGAGGGCTGTGAGGTCAAGGGCTGCCCACCACAGCCAGGAGAGGCTGCGGGCAAGATCGCTCCTCATTACTGACATGGTCAGTCACCTTAGATTCCTCCTGGCCTAGACCTGCCTGAGAAATGGGCAATGCTCGAGCAGCTGGTTTAAAAATCTGCTAGTCAATGCTTTAAATGCCCAATTCTGCTTTTATTCAGTGTGCCAAGAAGGTTAAACCAAATGGTTTCTCTTCCAAAGGTCAGGAAATCTTGCTAAGGAAGTTTGAAGACTACCGCTATAGAGGAAAATGTTTCAATGAGAGTAGTGGCCAAGAGGGCAATCGGCTAGCAATGATCAATAAGGATTAGACAGGTCGTGAAATACACAGTACAGTTCTGCTGAAATTAGATTGCCACAAAAAGAGAATGTGGCCCCATTTCAGCCCAAGGAAGATCAGAAACTCTTGAGGAAACTGTTGGAAACAAACACATGACTCTGAAAGCTGAGTATCTTTTATATGCAATTGTCAAGTTACATAGATGATTCCAAATTCTGCTAATTTACACACTGAATATCATTCTTTACTCTGTCTTTGGCTGCATTATCAATTATGTTGGCATCGTAACACTGCCATGTAATGGGGATCAAAACAAAGCAAAGTAACAAAATGGAGCATTTTTACAGGCTAATGAAATAGAATCAGGAATGTTGCCCATGGGACTGGGTGCTCCAAACTGATTTTATATCTGACACTGAGGTCTGTGTATCACTGTCTTTAGCAGTGGGAGGAAGGCAGACAGACACAAGGAAAAGTGGGTATTTTTAGTCTCAAGAACTTTTTTGAAGCAAACAGCTAATAGGGCTTGTTTTAAAACCCTGCCAGAAACATCTAACCCAAAGAGGGATAAAACTTGCAGAGCAACCTATGTTCACCAAAAGAACTCTGACAAGAGTAATATATACTCGAACATATTTAAGAGGCTTTTGTTTTATGTCCCCATGGCTAGGGCTGGGGAGCAAAGATTTGAGACTGAGGTCCATGAGTGCAAATAAAAATTAAGCACCTCTGCTGGAAAGAATTTTACACACTATCTTCTTACAGCAGCGGGGCTTCATTCATTATTCTACTAACCTTGAACTTGGCAACCTCAAAAATGTGACCTTGAGGGGCTGCTTGGAGTTGTACTCCTTGTTCAACACCTTTGTAAGTCAGAGACTGTAGAAGTGTTCTGACCTGTGCCTCTCCCTTCACCATCAGCATGTCAATCTGCTCATCCAAGACATTAAGACAAAAGTGAAGTGAGCACAGACGACCCGGACATGAGGTGCAGATGGCAGGTCTGTGGTCTGTGCTCAGTCCCCACCCTCCCTGTTACTTTATACCCCTGGTCATTTGCATTGCTGTCTCTGGTGCCGTGGTGCCCTTCCTGACTCACAGCTCCCCAATATAGCCCAGAGCACCCATTTCCAGGTCAAGCCAGCAAATACTGACTCCATCCGCCACGCACTCTCTTACTCGAGGCGTTTCCAGGGAAAAGCAAAGATACAGTAACAGTAGGACTGCGCTTGTCTTCAAGGGGATGGCAAGGAAAAGAAGAGCTCTTTTTTGAAATATGGGTGGTGGAACTAGATCATCTTGATGGACTTATAAGTTCTCTAAAAAGAAGAGAATTTTCTCCAGCTCCTCTTAAAAGGGGACACAGGAGTTCAGAACATCAGCCAGCCTGGATGGTCTAAATTCTCTGCCATTTCACTAACTGCCCTAATTGGGGCAAGTCATTTCATCAACCTGTGCCTCAATCTCTTCACCTGTCAATAGGGGAGAAGAAGAATCCCTTCCTGGTAAAGTGGTTGTGGGAATTCAATGAATGAATGCCCGGCAAGCCCTCCGAACAATGCATACCACACGTGAGCACTCTGTACATGTCTGCTGTCAACATCATCATCATTATTTAGCATGTACTTCTTATTCTATTTACTTCATTCCTTCGGCAGACAACCACTACGAAAGCCTACTGCAAAGCCACCGAACACAGATCTTCTCCCCACTCTGGCAGGCACATTTTGGCCCCACCACAGAGGTTCTGTTCGACTGTGCTCCCCAGGGGCCTGAAGTCGACAGTGGAATGCTGGAACTGTGGCGACAAAGATGTCAAGAGTGGTCTGGTTCTTTTACTGAGCACAGCGGAGACACTTTTTATGACTTCATACTTATGCAATAAAAATTAAGTGGTTACCTCAGACCACTACCAAACGACAAAACCACGATTAATCATCGGTTCCCTAAAAAGTCCTTCACAGAAATGGATGCTAGTCAAGAACTACTTATTAACATGAATACCCTCAATATCCATGCCAACGTATTTACATTTTTATGAAAACCACAGTGATTCTGGTTCCTTGAGAGTTAAAAAAAATCCAAGTAATCAAAGTGATCTCGTAAAGAGTCCTGATGTACCAGGTTATGCTAAATCTGGGTCAAGTAGAAGACCCAAATGGCCTATAAAATTGTAGATGTCATTTAAAGCAGAACACGCCTCTTAAACTGTAGTTAAATAACAGAGATCAAAATTGTTTAAGTAGGGGCGCCTGGGTGGCTCAGTAGTTAAGCGTCTGCCTTCGGCTCAGGTCATGATCCTAGGGTCCTGGGATCGAGCCCCGCATCGGGCTCCCTGCTGGGCGGGAAGCCTGCTCCTCCCTCTCCCACTCCCCTGCCTGTATTCCCTCTCTGGCTGTGTCTCTCTGTCAAATAAATAAATAAAATCTTTAAAAAAAAATTTGTTTAAGTAAATTTAAGCCGTAAATCTTGAATTTATTTCTTAGGGAGAAAATCAGAGTTATCTTCAGTTTATATTTATTTCTTATGTACTTCAAAAAGTAATCAATCAAAACTCTGAAATTCTTTTTTTTTTAAGATTTTATTTATTTGTTTGAGAGAGAGACAGCGCGAGAGCATGAGCAGTGGGAGGGGCAGTGGGAGAGGGACAAGCAGACTCCCCGCTGAGCAGGAAGCCTGCTGAGTCAAAGTGAAAAGCTTAACCATCCGAGCCACCCAGGTGCCCCAAAACTTTGGAATTCTAAGGAAGAGACAGTACTAATTCACTGAACGGACCAGTATGTCAATGGACAACTCTTGTCACTTAACTGTGATAAGTTTACCAGGTTGTGACAAAGACCAGAAATGTTCAAAGCCTTGAAGAAAGCCAGGGAAATGAAAAAGATTAAGAGACTATAAGTTTTTTATCGAAGTACAGTTGACATACAATGTTGCAGTAGTTTCAGGTAAACAACACAGTGATGCCCCAAGTCTGTATGTCATGCTGTGCTCACCACAAGGGTAGCTGCCCTCTGTCACACCACACAACACTATTACAGTACCATTGATTATATTCCCTATGATGTACCTTTCATCCCCATGACTTACTCATTCCATAACTGGAAACCTGTACCTCCCACTCCCTTTCCCCCAGGTGCTCATCCCTCCACTTCCCTCCTCTCTGGTTCACCTGTGAATCTATCTGGTCCTATACAATTTTTAAGTATCTGACTTTGATCAAGAATGCTGATCTGTTCCAAATCATGTTTGAAAATGAATTATCCTGTTTGTTTTGAACCAACTGAATCCTGCCTTCTCCATTATAAGCCATAATCCCTATTCGACTGATGCCGTCACGATAATTTTCCCCACTCATCATCTCTACCATTACCCCATTAGTCTGTGTGATGCTCGAGTGACTTGGGTGTGGATCTATCACCCCACTCAAAGGCTGGTTGTAGGAGCTGATCCTCCTTCCCAACCCCGGGCCCCAAACCCTTTCCCAGACACTACTTCTGATGAGTTGCTGCCCAAACTGCATTTTTAATCCAAATGATAACCTCCCTGGAAGGAGATGCGTCTTTTCCAATGGGGGTGTGCAAGGCATTTCCTTTCCTCATTGGAGCCAAACATATCTCAAAGCCCATCTGTAGTCTCCAAATTTGTCAGTGCCACACAAGAAAAACAGACACATTTGCTCATTGAGTCCAGTCAGCCTAACTTCTGGACTGGGTACTGTTAACCCTTTAGGCACCCTTGGGGGGCAGGCAGGAACATGAAGGAGGGAAAGGTGGTCTGCGTATCTCATCGCCACCTGAGAGAAGCCACCACTTCTCAGCTCCTACTGATTGTTGGTCATGCAGGGAAGAGTGGAGGAAGACTGGTATTGCCAGAGAGTCTCAATTTTCTAATAAAGCCAGAAACCCAGACTTCTCTATAAAAATGTCCTCTCAATTTTAAATGTTGGCAACAAATTCCAAATATTTTTAGACACAGTGACAGTTGGATCAAACATGTCTCTTAGCCACATCTAGCCTACGGGATGCCAGTTGTGGAGACGACCCCCGCCCCCAAAAGAAAGCAAGGAAACCTGAGTAATAATTCCCATCTCTCCAGTGTCTATAAAGAACTAACAAATAAGGAGCACTGTGTGCGAGGCACCATGCTAAGTACTTTCCACCCATCATCTCCTTTTGATTCTCATTACAAACTGTGTAATACTGCCACTCTGGTTGGAAAGATTAAAAAAAAAAAAAAACACTTAGGAAAGGTAAAACCTTGTCTAAGTTTCCCCAGCCAGGCAGTAGCAGGATTTGAACTTGAGTCTCAACTTTAAACTCCACCAGCTTTGCACCTAACAACAATAGCACAAAGCTGAGCTCGCAGGAGGGGCCTCTTAGGTCCTGGGGAAGGTGGCGTTATGGATCTCCGTGTTATCTGCTAGGGTATACACTGCCAAGTCTTTTGTTCTGAGGTCAGTGGTCCAATGTGGTCATCTCAGAAGTGAGAAATGATAGTGTCTTCAACCACATTTCAAATGTACGATTCAGCCCTCAGGCATGATGTGCCACCTGCCGGAAGAAGCCATAAACCTGGCCACTAACTGTATTAGCAAGCAAAATGGCTCTTAAAAATAATAATAATAATTTTTAGAGAGTAAGACAGAAACTTTTTCAGAAGCCTTCACTCATTGATTCTTTCTTGTAACTATAGGTTTCACCTTTAACAAGTTGATTTTGGGGCGCCCCCTTCCTCAGTCAGTAGAGTGTGCGACTCTTGATCTCAGGGTCATGAGTTTGAGCCCCATGCTGGGTGTAGAGATTACTTTAAAAAAAAGGTTGATTTTAATCTTATTATTTCAACATCAAAGCGAGAAAAAAGGTTCAACATCAAGTGGATCAGAAACGAAGTATTTTTACGAAAGAAGTCCAATAACTTCATCCAGCACTCTTTCTTAATTAACTTAAGCAACTTTCCATATTTTCCTAATGCTTATTTTTGGCAGCAATTAAAGCAAAAGCAACCGAACCCAAAATTAGTGCACAGGCCAGTTGTGATTTTTATTTGCCTTAATTTCACTTGACAATAGAGCCATTGTGAAGGACACACATCCTTACAGAACTCCCAGCTCTTCCCTCTTACACTAACCCATTCAAGAACAAGCTTCAGATCATTTACAGAGCTGCACAACTATAGGAGTTTTTAACCGTACATCAACCCATTGCCTATTTTCAACTTCAAATGCAAAGAAAAAAAAAATTGAGAAAACCTCTATCCACAGTGTATTAGGAACTCAAAGGGCAATTTTTTATTTCTAAAAAATAGCCTGGAATCCTGTGGGGCTTCAGCCAGTGTACTTTATGTAGCAGAACTAGCCCACCGGCATCATCCAGGTGATGCATGCTGCAGAGCAGACAGAACATCCACAGAACATCCACAGCCCCGACCACTATCCTTGCGAAAGCCATCAGCTGCCTTTGCATTAGAAGAGGGAAGGTCTTACAAAGGTATAATATACAAAGTGAGCAGCCCAGGACAGAGATAAGCAAAGACATCAGCTAGGGGTGACACTGGCAAGGGGTTCCACTTTGTACTTTCTGTCCCCTCGCTCTGGAATACCTTTCACAAATATTATTGCCATTGCCTCTGGGTCTCTGCTCCCTTGTGACCTCTTCAATGAGACCTAACCTGAACACTCCATAGCAAACAGCACACACAATCCCTACCCCCTACTCCCCACTGACCAAACTCCCTTCCTTCCTTCCCTTTACTTTTTATCCTAGACTTAGCACCACTGCACATCTTGTGTATTGCCTCATTAATTTACATTCTACCTATCCACCACTAGAATGGCAGGTCCATGAGAGCCGGACCTCTGCCCGTTCCTTTCATTGCCAAGTCCTCAGGATGCAATAATAAATCAATGAATTATCTTTTGAATGTAACTAATACACAAGTGAACAAATGATAGATTGTTAATGACCACACCCACCAGAATGTAAATGCCTGAAAGCAGGGCTTCCGAGTGTCTCAGTCTCCCTATAGCCTCCCACGCCATTACCTACAACAGTGCCCGCCATACAGTAACGAATGGCTGGATCAGTGAGTGAATGAATCACACACTCTAGTTCATTCTGCAGCCAAGCTAATTCCATTGTGCAGTCAAGACTCCAGGGCAGGTGTGAATTCCGTTTCTACTGTGTTCAATTGGGACGCCTCCACATCTTTGGAGGTAGATTCTGCAGCTAGTCAATCGCATCTTTCATGTGTTAATATACTGACTCTTAAAAGAGGGCTGTTGAAAGGAACAGACTCATTCCAGTCACCTCACGGGATGGGACGCCTTTGGTAAGGAATATGTGTAGGGGAAGCAGGGAAAACACAGTGATCGGATCTTGGGAGGTTCAGAAAATCGTGGGTCAAGATTTACCAAGGAGTCTGTGAACCTGGTAGCAGAAGCCCCTCGGCCTTGCCCAGGCAGCCCTACCTCTCCTGTGGGCTCACATTTTGCCAGACTTTTCCCACATTGCCTGGTCTTCTCCTTACATCTTGTAGGTAACACTTTTGGACACTGAAGACTCCTGATCACCTTTACGACAATTAAGATTAGAAAAGAGTGGGGATTCCATTTCTGTGTTTCCAATAGTATGTCATTCAATCAACCCCAACTGCTACAAAACGCTTCTAGTTTACAAAAGAAAACACTAAGAAAATCAGTTTTGCCATGTCAAGTGCAGCAGGCTAAACTGTTGCTCAGAATATTTGCTGCCCTTCCCTGTGGGGGGATTATCCTTCCCTTGTCCTGGTGATGTCAGACTTGATCAAGTCACTTAGTAATGAAATGTAGCTGGGAGGGAGTGTGACCCTTCTGAGCAAAAGATTTGGGACCATCACCTGGTTCTGCCATGTTGTCTTCTCCTTCTGCCTGCAGACAGAAATGTCCCAGGTAGAGGGCCACTCCTTCAGCCTAGGTTCTGGAAGGCTGAGCACCTGGAACAGAGCTGCTGCTGACCTAGCATGGACACATAACATGAGCAAGAAAACAAACCACTGTTGCAAGCAGCTGAGCTTTTCAGAAAATGTTAGTGCAGCAGAACGGAGCCTACGCAGAATGATACTGCAGAATGATACTCCGATGATCGTTTTGCAGTGACTGTTCATTTCCTCACACTCTTGCTGTTATTAAACATGTAAACAAAGAACTGGTATTGCCTTAACAGTAAGCAAGGTCTCCACTCTCCACACTTGAATGGAGACTAACTGGCCCAGTAATGGCAAAGGCCAACGTATTTCAGCCAAGTCATGGGCCCCTCCCCCTACATCTGAAGTGAAAGCAAAGGCCCCAGGCAAGATAAAAGCAGAACTGGCTGTTTGGGGAGAGAGTAACTTGTGAAAGTTTCACCTGACAATTCACATGGGCAGACAGCAGCATAAAAACAAATCAAGGTCCATATAGGCCCATAATTAAGAGTAACTGCACACATGGGCGCCTGGGTGGCTCAGTTGGTTAAGCGACTGCCTTCGGCTCAGGTCATGATCCTGGAGTCCCGGGATCGAGTCCCACATCGGGCTCCCTGCTCGGCAGGGAGTCTGCTTCTCCCTCTGACCCTCCCCCCTCTCATGTGCTTGCTCTCTCTCATTCTCTCTCTCTCAAATAAATAAATAAAATCTTTAAAAAAAATAAAAAATAAAGAGTAACTGCACACTTCATAACCTGCATTTCCTAAACTGTCCTTCATGTCGTCTGTTACTACGAATGGTGTGGACCTGGCATGTACTATATACCTTGAAGCCAACTGCAGAATGGGATTTATGAGGCCCCCACATGTGTGGGACACTGGGCAAACAGAAAACGTAGACTCCAGGTATGCCCTGAAGTAAACTCAGATGAGGATTTAACTGCAGGTAAAGGAAGAATTTACAAGGATATGAATCTGGGGTTTTCCATAATTATATATACTGTAATATCAATGTAAAAAGAAAATATTATATGATCTGGACAGGCTCCCTTAAACATACACACACATACAATTTAATAAATGTGACAGGTATAAAAGCCAGAATCTTTCTGTGATGCTAAGTTGACTCAAGAATAACCCCAAGGAATGTTACTGTACTTTCTTTGGGCTCCAACTTTTCATCACAGTAATCAGTACAAATGTCTGTGTCCCTGTAGGCCACAGCCCGCCATTTCTGACAGATCATGGCATCTGTTATATTTAATGACTCACAGATACCAAGTGTACATCCAAGAGATGTTGAAAGTTTCATTAAGTAGACTGATTAATATGATCTAAAGATTCAGTGCTCCTTATCAAATTCTCCTAGAGTCCCTTCAATGGTCAGGGCTGACCAGATGGAAGGGCACGGAAAATTCCCACAGCTGGATCTCCAACAGAAACTTGGTAGCGGTCCAGAGCCCGCCTGCCCCAACAGCCCAGCCATCACTTCTCCCAGGGCAGACACTGAGGATGTGGCTTTGTTGGCATGACAGGTATGTGTGTCATTCTGGAGCATCTGCGGTGCCCAATGAAAAAGTACTCAGACGCACATCTGAAACCTCTGCCCCTTTGCAAGGATTTCCAGCTGCTTCTAATCCTGAACATTGAGAACTTATTTTAAGAGACAAAGGTTTCTTTAAACCAATATCCATAATTTAGAGACTGGAAGGAGGGTCCTGTGTCTAGAATGCCACATGTGGTCTTCAGATGTCCCCATCCTTAAGTCCCCCACAGTGGCAGGTTCTCCACAGGAACATGTTTCTCACACTCACAAACCACTGCACTGGAGACCAGAAAGTGAATGGACCCGGAGGGAAATATGACCAAGGGGCACTACTTTACTGGGTGTAGAAGTAATAGACACAGAGGTCTTGACCACTCTAAGAAACATGTTACACTTACAGAGAATTTCGTCTACACTGCAAGTCTTTTTTATTGCATATCATCCTAGGTCCACTGGAGACGTCCCCTATTGCTGGTGCTAAGATTTGTAACCACATCTGAGGGGGCAATCCCCATCTCCCCTGATCCTCCACTAAAAGGCAAAGACCCACACACCCAGTGTTCACAGACACTGCACTGCTCTGGCAACTGCATTATTCCACGTAGCCTCTCCTACAGTTCGCTGAGGTCATGGCACAAGAGTTAAGGCCAACAGAACTTGAACAGAAGTGATACGCATCACTTCCGAGCCTGGCCCAAAGAAACCTCTCCTGCAGATCTTCACTGGCTTTCCAAGTGAAGAGATTCAGGAGACCTAGAGAAGATGGGCTCCAAGATTGGGAGAAGTCTGTGGTGAAGAACAGACCCCGAGCCCTTGCTGAACCGTATCTGGCCCTCAATTTGAACAAATGATAAGTATTTATTGTGTGGGACCTCTGAATTTTGGGGATTATTTGTTATAGCACTTAGTCTACTCTAATACAGTGATAAATTTGCTTTAATCCACCAGATGGCTTTAATCTACAATACAGAACTGTCAAATACTTGGGAATATGTTGATACTTGGCATCAACAAGCCCCAGGCAACAGTCTTGCCTTTCAATCTTTTATGGAACACTATCAAATGTGGACAATACTCGTTAAAGAATGGCCAACAGGATCCAACTATTATCTTCTCTAAGAGACACAGGAGTCCTTTCTTTCATGTTCTCCTTGTGTAGAACCTGCCACAATGGGGGATTTAAGGACAGGGACATCTGAAGACCACATGTGGCATTCTACACACAGGATACTCCTTCCAGTCACTAAATTACAGTTAGGTGATTAAGGAAACTGTGTCTCCTAAGTCATGTTCAATATCAGCATTCATTTCATCCCTGGGGCTTCGGGACCAATATGACTCTTTGATGCTCTATCAAATCCTGAGTGGGGATGGTCACAGGGAATCCACAAAGTATATTCACTTGTCCCAGGCCTGGGTTGTTGCGTTAACATCTAGGATATGCAGCGATGGACTCTACTTTAATTTTCCACCTTCATTTTACACTTTAGACTTCCAGGAGTCTTACATCTGTTTTCCAGCAGCCAAAAAGACGTCCTCTAATTGCTTCTGAATGAAAGCAGAGACTTCATTTCCTCGCACAGAACATATACACATTACACATACTTCCAGCACCATGAGGCAGTCTCCCTTTCTCTAAATTCTGCGCGTTGTCTCACCAACAAAGAAAAGCCCTTTTCAAGTCAAAATAATACTCCTTAAAAAAGGCAATCTAGTTTTTTGAAGTTCTTTAAAATGAGCTTAGCCAGAACACCAGGGACTCCAATTACACATATTTACCTGATGTACTTTTACAGGAAGCATAATTCAAAAATTGCAGACTGACTTTAACACTGCAAACTATGCATTTTAAAAATGCCCTTACGACATGGGGAACTTTCTTTTGTGGTGTCCTGATACTACCCCTCCTTCAGAGTAGTTTCCTGGTCTTTCCTTATGTGAGGCAACACAGTTAACCCTCAGCAACATAAAGCACTTAAGGGTTGTGCAAGCCTTGTTTTGCACCCACTTTTCTTCTGCACAGAACATCTTATTTTTCATCTGGTTTTAATCTTACACAACGATGTAGGTAAAGGCAAACTCTGAGACCTGGTCATTAAGCCCTCACGGCCGCCCAGCAGATGCACAGGAGAGGTTTGCTAATCACAGGGATATGATGGATATCCTCATCCGGAGGGCTGTGTTTCTTAAGGTGTCTCAAAAGTTCCTTACACTAATGGCTTATGCAAAGACACACACTGGACAAAAGGCTTTCTTGTAAAAAAAAAAAAAAAAAAAGGCATATTCCCAAAGAAATGTTATTTTTATAAATAGCCCCATGGGCTTTGAGCAGGGCAATATACAGCTCTGTCTCACCCCCAACCTCTATGGGAGCACCAGCACTTCCCCAAACCTGTCCTTGTCCTTCAAGGCTGACAAGGAACTTGCGTTTCTTCAAGGGTAGGCCTCACTGATTTTACCATATTTATTAAAATAGAACGTCACGTAATTATTTCTCAGACTAGGCAGTCACCTCCCATTTGAGCCTTTAAACAGGTTTTCATATTACAGGTCACTCTCCTAACGACTTAGTTTTGAACCACAACATATTTATGGAAGGGATGTTTAGGGAAGATATGTTAGCTTGAATAAATTTTAACCAAGAGATGTTTGGGATGTTTATAGATCTCACTATAGAGAATCAGTTAAAAAAAGAGGCTGTGGGGGGCTAAAAAAAGCCACAAATTCTCTGTTGCTCCTCTTCTCAAGAGGTAGAATCTATTTCCTCAGTGCAAATCTGGGCTGGCCTTATGACTAACTTTGACCAAGAGAATGTCAGAGAGGTGACATCGGGTGACTTCTGAGGGAAGTCTCAAGACCTTGCACCTTCTACTCTTCCCTCTCAGTGCCCTGAGACTGCCCACCAAAAAGCCTGCATTAGCTTCCTTGAGCAGGGAAGACTCCATGGAGAGAGGGACCCATCAACGTCCAGCACCACCTGCTAGACTTGTTAAGTGTGGCCATTTGGACAATCCAAGTGAGGCTAGTGGAAGAACAGCCCACACGATCTACGGAACCATGAGGAATTATACACCACTGTTGTTTTAGCAACAGACACGGACATGGTTTTGTACACGGCAAGAGGTAACTGAAATCAAAGGCCAAAAAAATGACAGAGACTTATTATTTATTCCCGGTGGGTATCTCTATGTAATTCCAAGAGTCAGATTCACTGGAAAGAAGTCTTTTAAAGATTAATTTTGAAAGCAATCAATAAATGGTTAATTGTGGAAAGCACAAATACACTTTTATAGGATGAATGTGAAAGTATGTTGAAATGCTGCCTGGGTGAGGATTTATGGCTCAGGATGAAAGGCCCTGTGATAGAGATTATTCAAGAAGTGTTGTACCCCTAACAACTTAGACAAAAGTGCGGACGGTATGCTCTGGAAAACTACAGGATGACAAAAGGAGCTCTCATGAGATGACAAAGACACTGGTGTTAAATATGCAAGTGAAGTTTTAATAAAATGGTTTTATAAAAATATGATAGTAAAAAGGCAGTATTTCTAATTTAAGACATTATTTTGGGGAGCCTGGGTGCCTCAGTCGGTTAAGCAGCTGACTCTCAGTTTCAGCTCAGGTCATGATCTCAGGGTCCGGGGATTGAGCCTCACATCAGGCTCCCCCCTCAGCGGGGAGTCCGCTTGTCTCCCTCTCTCTCTGCCCAACCCCCATTTGCCCTCTCTCTTACTACAATAAATAAATCTTTAAATTAAAAAAGACATTATTTGGGCGCCTGGGTGGCTCAGTTGGTTAAGCGACTGCCTTCGGCTCAGGTCATGATCCTGGAGTCCCGGGATCGAGTCCCGCATCGGGCTCCCTGCTCGACAGGGGGTCTGCTTCTCCCTCTGACCCTCCTCCCTCTTGGGCTCTCTGTCTCTCATTCTCTCTGTCTCAAATAAATAAATAAAATCTTAAAAAAAAAAAAAGACATTATTTTATGTGTGATTTATCGGAGATCCTAAATACATAGACCTGAAATATTTTACATTATGACCTAACACTTGACTACTGCATCTGCATCTATAAAAGTTTATATTCTGAGTTTGGCCCCTTCTAAAACAACACAAAACAAAGCTGTTCTTTATTCTTCTCGTTGGGGAAATGCTGGATTTGGTCTACATTTGGGTATATATGGTATTTTATAAAATGATAAAACTCAAAGGTATAATAAATGATTGGATACTACAATTTGATGAAAGTTACTCTGAGGAGGTACAAAAATGATTATTTTTTTGAAAAATTGCAGTTAATTACCTGCCAAGACACCTATTTACCCAATCTTGAAAGGCACTTCACCATTACTAGTGATAGAAGCAATCCTGATGCATGCTAACATTTCTTGAGGAGCAAAGAGGTTCTGGGAACTTGTGGTAAACTTCATAAATTCCATTTATGGAGATTAATAAGGCATCTTAGTTGAATGTCAGCAAAAATGCTGCCTAACCTCATGAAAATTACCCTAAATGGCTTTCCAGTCATCTAAGTGTGACTCACCTGTGGTGTATACACTTTTAAACCCTACTAAGAGATCCTACTTTAAAAAATATTTTTCGGGGCACCTGGGTGGCTCAGATGGTTAAGCGTCTGCCTTCGGCGCAGGTCATGATCCCAGGGTCCTGGGATCGAGCCCCACATCGGGCTCCTGGCTCAGCGGGGAGCCTGCTTCTCCTCCTCCCTCTGCCTCTCCCACTGCTCATGCTCTTTCTCTCTCTGTATCTCTGTGTCTCAAATGAATAAATAAAATCTTTAAAAAAAATACTTTTCTTCTGATTATCAAAGGCACATGTTCACTGTAGGAAATACAAAAAAATTTAAGACTATGAAGAACAAACTATAATTTCTCATAATTTCACCATTCAAATAGGCCCAATTTAGCTAATACTTACTGAGTACTGACTGTAAGCCAGACAGTGGTCTAAATTCTTCACACACATGAATTCATTTAATCCATCTAAGCCTATGAGTTATGCACCAAAATGTTTTTTTTTTCTTTTACAAATGAGGAAACCAAGGCAGAGAGAGAGATCACGTAACTTTTAGTTACATGATCCATGGTCCACTAGCCTATAAAAGGAAGAGCTAGGTGTTCTGGCTCAAGGCTTAGGCTCTGAATCACTACATACGGTGTTGCAACCGAGCGGGCATCCTATTACTTTCCTTCCAGTCTTTTTTCTGTATCATATATATGATGTACACACTGTGGACTGAGATTTTTTTTTTTTTGAGAGCCCAGTAACCATCTGTTAAAGTCCCATCTTTGCCACAAAATCTTTCCAGGTGTCTCCAAACCCACACTGATTTCTCCTAAGTGGCTAATGTAGCCATTTCAAACGCTGTGGAATTCAACTCAATACATTTCATACGTCATTAAGCACAGGGTGTAGAGACCCCATCTGATTTTATTTTCATCTCCCAACTTTCCAAAACAGTCTAAAATTTTGTAAATGCTAGAAACATTTGGGTGCTTCACATATTTTCAACAGAGTAGGATATTAAAAGAGTAGTACTTGAGTGACTAATTTTCAAATACTCTTTGGGAATATTCTAGGGCTCTGATGAAAGAGATGTGATCGGAAACTAAACTTGTGGGGGGAAAACAAACAGAAGATAAGAGTAATCTGCAGTTTCTCTGGAGAGGGAACTATGAACAATGGGGTCAATGTTGGGACAGGTCTTCAAAGTTCCATAAATGACATGGGGGAAAAGTACACAAGAGAATTCCCACTTTGATGGCATGATTAAATAATTATGGACAGAGAAATGCAAAGCACAAGAGAAATCAGCAGACATATTTTACTGTTCTCTTCTGGATGACCAGAAAGCAGCAGGTCAGCAGTGCCTGGGCAGGAACACATGAGTGTGTTTGTGTTGCTAAGAACAACGCACCCCCCCCCCCACATCCCCTGGGCTTCAATCCCAGCCCAATCACTCTGTATCAGTGAATCTTTAGCAACAGATTATTCTAGAAGATTTGTAAGTTAAACCTAAACAAATCATTCACATGGACCGAGGCACAATAAAAGGTCATTCTAAGACCCACTTATTGACAATCACTGTACGAAAAAGCACACATATTAACTTCATACAGTTCCGTGGAATGTCATCAAAATTGATACTTCACGAACCCAAAACACGTCACCTCCAAGACTGGAGTCGGTCATGAAAAATGGTGCCTTTCTGCTATGGGCGCTGCAAGTGTCTGGCACTTCTGGCCCCTTCAAGTTTTACTTTTGGATTCATATTTTACCTGCTTAATCACAAATACACAAAGCTCATGTCCATGGACAGCTGTAAGATGGTTAACGTGACATCTACAGAGAAACATCAAGGGCTCCAACTTTCTATTGTTCCAAACACCCCTAAGCAGCCAGTTTGCTAAGACAGCATCCAGGGCCAAGAGGGGTCCCAGGATCCAATTTCATCAGGCAGGCAAACCCAGAGCCCTATACCTGAGAGGTTGGCGCTGTGAGGTGGGCACCTAGGAGATGGCCTCTTCCAACGGTCCTCCACAGAACTGCCTTATCCACCTTGACCGGCTCAGCCGCTCCTCAGAACTGCAAGGGCAGCTCCGGCAGGGAGATGGGGCAGCATCTGCGAGATGAGGGAGTTCCCTTTCATACCAACTAGGTAAAATGGAGTCGTGCTGAATTTAGACCTTAGATCCCCTCTTGCAAGCTCACAAATGTGATTTGGCTATATGTGTTTTCTTTTCTTTTTTTTTTTGCAGTCTTAACTAAGGCTTAAAAATAGAGGCCTTTCTAATAGATAAAGGATTCAGTCTTCCTTCAGGTTCCCGCCTCTTCCACAGTTATTCCCAGGGGTAGCTCCCAATGCAGCTGGTAATGACACACACCACAGGCATGCTTTCTAAAACTGGCCCAACTCTTTTACTTCAAAATGAAGTTCACTGTAGGGAGTGAGCTCAGCACAGTCCATCCCTGGGGCTGTAACACAGGCTGTCTCGTACTTTAACATCTCAAACAGACTATTAAAACTGTACACCAACAAGCACTGAAAAGAACGCATCACTTGCCTAACTCAGATTCAGCACTTTTAGTCGTTGCTATCCAAATAAATACGTGCTCATTATCCAAAAAAAACCTGGAAGAATAATACATGTATAATCAACTAGTTCAAGTTTCCTGTGCTTACCCAACCCCCTCCTCCACTGCAGTTAACTGTGGGCTTCTTCAAACTGTTCTCAGCACAATTTACCCCCATGTGTGTTGTTATTTTACATAGATGAGACCACATGACACATATTGTTTTAAACCTTGCTTTTTATTTAACAATGCAACCTTAAACTTACATATATTTGTTGCCTTTACTTACTGATTGATTTTAAGCAGGCTCTATGCCTGAAGGTGGGGCTTGAACTCAGGACCCGCAGATCAAGTCACATGCTTTATGGACTAAGGCAGTCAAGCACCTCCTTCAACGGTTACATCTATCTGAATAGTAAACCCTGAAGGTTACCGCAGAGAAAGACAAACATTCAAAGGTACCACCCCTCATGGTGCCAACACACCAAATTTCACTGTATTTTTTCCACGGACTACCTTGAATCTCTACTACCTGGATTTTTTCCTGGAAAGAGTGAGTCAGTAAGATGGCTTTTGAAAGAGTCTAAGAAATGTCTCATAAAATCTCATATTTTATCTTGAGAAGGAAGGAAATATCTGTTGGAGTTACTGTTAAAAACATTTTCTGGATTTACTATGTGCCAGCCATCAACCTATGGCATGTTTCTTTACAGATTTCATAATGTGCATGAGATTTGATATGAAAACTGAGCCCAAGACTGTACCTTTTCATCAAAATCTCCACAGTGTATTCCCCACCTCCAAATACTTACACATATGTATACAAATAAAAACAAAAACCATTTCAAGGGAAAAATTTTTATTTTTATTTATTTTTATTTTTTTAAAGATTTTATTTATTTATTTAAGAGAGAGAGAGAATGAGAGACAGAGAGCACGAGAGGGAAGAGGGCAGAGGGAGAAGCAGACCCCCCCGCCGAGCAGGGAGCCCGATGTGGGACTCAATCCCGGGACTCCAGGATCATGACCTGAGCCGAAGGCAGTCGCTTAACCAACTGAGCCACCCAGGTGCCCTCAAGGGAAAAATTTTTTAAAAATCCACTTAGATATCCTGTTCATTTCATAGCATGCCTACCTACACTGACATTCGTTTTTTAAATTCTGAGTATAGTTGACACAAAATGTTACATTAGTTTCGAGTGTATACCATAGTGATTCCACAAGTTTATACATCATGCTCTGTTCCCCACCACCGTAGCCACCATCTGTCACCATACAACGCTATTACAATTATCACGGACTACATTGACATTTAATAGCAGTAATAAAAATAACCGGTCACATCTACTGAGCCCCACTGGACTCACCAGCCAAGCACCTCGTGTCTCAGGACAGGGCCTGGGGAGCAGGTAAGCTGAAGTCCCCCAGGGCTAAGAGGGCTGAATATGCATCTGCTTTATCCCCTATGCCCTTAGGACCCCTCTCATTAACACCTTAACGGATGATAAGAGGTGATACCAGCAACATCCTTCTCAGTAAGATCATAATCAGAGGATCAGAGAGTTTAAGAAATCCTTTGGAGAAGGGACGATTGCACTGTGAAAAATCCTATTAGCTACTGCTATGAAGGTGATGAATAGTAAGTTTTAATAAAAATGTTATACAATTTAGCTACATATAAAAACTGCAAAATGGGCAAAAAGCAAATAGTTTAGACTGCTAAGAAACGCCTCAGTGCCTGGGACATACAAAGCAATTTTGCTAACGCTTATTAAGTACTTAACTACATATGAGGTACAAAGAGGAAGAAAATCTGTCAGATGAAAACATTAGGAATTGCTAGTATTTGATCATTCTGATCTACAACAGAAAGAGATTTCATATGGCTCACCCTTGACGTTCTAGTCCTTGAGATATCCTCAACCAGAAATTACTCAGAACATGTTGGCAAACCCCCTTGGATCTTTAAACTTCTTGGCTATACCAAAATTCTGATAAAAATGCTTTTTCCCTCAAACTCTTCGATTTCCATGTGGGGGTTTTGCTGAGTGCTGTGGCAGTTTTTTCCACATGATAGTGGAAGGGCCATTCTGAGGGAAGTCAGCCCTGGTGTGAGTAGGGAGGAAAATCACCATCTCTCTCTCAACCAAGTCCAAGGCCTAACTTCTGTGGGCTCTGCGACTCCCTGTGTGAGCACTAGCATGGAAGCTATACCCACAGGAACAGAAGCTGTGTGAAGGGAGAGACTGTATCCGTCCTAGACACCATTTTCCAGCCCCTAGAATAAGGCTGGGCACAGGGAAGGCAAGGCACTTGATATCTGTTGAAGGAGTAAATCAATAAATGAATCACACTGGGCAGAATTCACTGGATGAAACTCAACTTCTATTTCTCCACTAGAAATGAAAGTACTGGAAGACTGAGGGGGAATTAAATAGACAATTTAATTGGAAGACTGAGGGGGGAATTAAATAGACAAAAGAGTGCTTGGTTATCTATTAACCTGAGGAGGCATATATGACTGGACAATAAGGACCAGCAGGAGGTAATGCACAATGAAGGCAATCTCACCAACCACTCATGGAGCCAATGGTCCTCACTGTCTACTGGGCAAACATCAAGCCCCTTGAAATCATTTTTGCAATGGACTCACAGCCATCGCACTGGGTCACAGAAGAGCTTCTCATTTAGAGAAATAATCCTGGTGCCATACCCTTGTCGCGAGTGATGCGACAGCTTCAACACGTGTGTGACTGGTCACGATTTTTCCCTGCCGTGGGATTCTAGGTTGAAGTGCTCAGACTTCAAGGTTGCACAGCACCTAATTCAGACTTTTCTAACTTGCCTAAAACATTTTACCATTGTTGGTATTTTAAAATTTCCACTGAGAATGGGCCCCCACCTATGCATACATACACACACACACACACACACACACACACAATGTATAAACTTAATTGCACTGTCTTCATGTTGAAGCTAACCTAGGACTTTATCAAATTCTGAGTAAGGGAAGACAAAGCACATTTCTCCAGACTCCTCCTTAGAGTCAATGTCATATCTGAAGGAGTAGATGACTTTTATTACGTTGTACATGTCCACATGAGGAAATAAACACACTTGGGAAAGAGCCTGAGCTGGAACTCAGGGTGAGAACTTCCAGGTCTGGCTTTGCATCCCACTCCCTGCTTTTGCATTACCATGCCCCCAGCCCGTGGCCCCTGAAAGGCCCAACGCCATCCCGAATCAGGGAAACAAGACGCAAGTGCAAAGAAGACGGTAGAGTTCCTTCCACCCGACTCACCACAACAGCCCCAGTAAGGAGTCCTAAACTCTTGAGTGGCTGTACATAATTCATCTCCTCTAGGACCAAAGAGAAAAAATTCTAACCTCTCACTAACCCAAACTCTGAAAACAGGTGGACTCATTTCATTTCTGTGCTTGTACAGAGTAGAAGTTCTAGAGTCTTAATGGCAGTGGTTTTGTTTCTTAAAGCTTATAAACCTTTCTGGATGAAGAAAAGCACTCAAAAATGCCATTAAATGACAGCAATGCTGCTCTAGAGCCTGATTTATAGCTGTGGGTGCCTTGGTCACCGTCCCAGCAAGACAGAAGTCACTGGTGCAAAGAAAACCCCCAGCTAGGAACCCATGGCGGGTAAAGGAGTAAAGATTTAAATCAGTGACGCATTCATGGACGGAGGTGGGAAATAGTGCAAGGAACCACTCCTCTGAGCTTCTGCAGCAGGCATCTGCTCCCCAATGGGCCAGAGGGAAGAGGTTGAGCTGTGTGGAGCCAGTCGGGGGTCTCAAAGAGAAGCCGAGGACCAGACCAAATTCACAGTCATGTAGGGTTTAAAGTGGGATTAGTGCCACTTCTATGGCACCTTTTAAAGGGTAAAGAGAGTCTTTTCTGTTCTTGCTGGAGCCGTGAGTCTGCTCAAGTTTGGTGGGTCAGACTAGAGACAGAGTCAACCCTGAAGCTTGATTTTATTTACTCTTGGCAAGTCCCAACTTCCTGGTTCTAAGGGGAAAGGGAGGGAGGTGTTTAAAAGTCTCATAAAAAGGCTCCAAATGCTTCTTGGACACCAAAGAGCTCTTACAAAACTACATTTTGATGAGCTACATGTAAATGAATCAGAAACATATGGATTTCATTTCCTTTATAATACACAGGGGTTTAGGAATGAAGAGGTGGGGGGAATGCTCCACAAGATGAGTCTGGGCTCTGGCGAAAATGTGAAAAGGTCGGTGGGGGGAGCTTCGGACATTTGCTAAACCTAAATTAAGACTAGGATAAGAACCACCTCACCCCTTCCTCTGTGGGCCTTTGGTATCCGCCAGCCAACCTTAGATACTAGTGAGAGAAAGTACTACACACCTAAACCTGACAACCTAGGGTCTGGGGCTTTCTTTGATGATGTTTGGGGACCTGGACATTTTCTGTAACAGGCCAAAAATATTGGATATTTTGGGGCTGTTGGGAATCATGAAGTGGTATATATAAAAATTTTATGTCCCTAGGATTCCAACTAAAGGGAATGCGGTGGTGTTCCCTTAAGAGGGGCATACCCAATGTGCCAAAGCAAAGAAGGAATCCTTTTCCGGGGCACGCACTAATTTGAGGTTCTTCAGAGTGCCACATTCTGGAGGCTTGACGTTCCCACTGTAAGCTCAACCCTCCCAAATCCCTGGGATGGGGGCAGGGAAGGGAGCAGGCCGACATCTACACACCACAGAGCTGCGGTTTCTACCCCCTGCCCTTTCACACATGTGTTTTATTAAGCTAATGAATTATGAGTAGGTAATAAAGAAGCTAGGAGTAAATGAGGTTTCTGGAGTGAGCCACTTGATAGGGTCAACCACTCAACACCTGTTTTGGCTAAAAATTAGATCAACTATTTTAATTTCACATGTCAGAAAGCCAGCGTGTCTAAGTCAAGAAAAAGTGATTCTCACCAAAGCAGGAAACCAAAATAGAAAACAAAAAGCAGGAAAGCAGATGCTGGAAGACATAAAAAGAAATGGCACACAAGCCGATGTTATAAAGACAGCCCCAAGAACTGATGAGCAAGAACTTGAGAGCTGCCGGAAGAGAGAGGAGAGAGAATGCAACGGAGAAGAGCAGCTGCTCCCCATTCAAATACAAAGCTAGCCGGCTGTCAGGGGGACCCTCCTCCATCGCAAGCACCATTTCCTTCGATAAGTCACATGCTTGGTGGCGTTATCTCTTCTCGCCTCCGAACACAGACACAATCACTTTCTGTTGATCATAATGTTAGGCTTAATCATCCAGAGGTTCCACTTGAACATTTCCTTCCTGAAGGCTGAAGCAATGTCATTATTTTTCATTTAATTGCAGAATAAGGGGTGCTCTGTTTGTCAAGTGCAGGAACTGCTAAGACAACAATGGTGAATGCCGTGGTAGTGCATGACTTCAGTGTTCATGATTACTATTAATTAGGGTCTGTCAAATGGATAGAATGGGCTCTTTTCTTCTCTATCAGCTGGCGCTGGGCACTTGACTCAAGAGAAGCCGCATGGCAAGAAGGAAGAGTGAGTCAAGCCGCGCCATCGCTTGGGTTCAAAGCCCAATCCTGGAAGGCCATGAGGATGGGACACAGAAGACTTGCTTTGACAAGCTCACTCTTGCATAAAGGTCAGGTGAAGAGAGACGAGCAGCCGTGCAGCAAGAGGACTCCCGGGACAGGGCAGAGGGCAGCGGTGGCATCCCAGAACTTCCGACGCTTCATAATGAGTTTTTCACTAAAAGACCGAGGAAAACATTTGGAGAATGAAAGGGAACTAGAAGTTCCAAGAATCAGATAAAGAGGAATTTAGGGTGTCCATTTAAATAAGAACTATAGATGTTTAGTCAAAGACTGTACATTCTGTAGCTAAACTGTCCTCTTCTGGGGGCTAAGTACCACGTTTTTTTAATTCATCTTTGCATTACTGCACCACATCTCACACTGCCGAGAGCACTGTTAAGTGTTGCCCCTCATCTGTTTGCAAGCTCGGTGTCTCAGTAAAGCTCCCCCATCCACGGCTCATTTGCTAGCTTAACAATTCCACAGACCCTTGCAACATTTTCTTTTCTTTTTAACTCCAACCAGCCTCTGATCCAGTTCTTTCAGTCCTGGATCTCTAGCTCCCTGCCAGTTAGGATACTGGTTTAAAGAAAAAAGCTAACAGCCCAACTTGCCTAGGAATGGGGAGGTAAAATATTTTAATATTTGTGCCTAAAGCATTTGTTTTACTAAAAGCAACACTAGGTATTTGTGTTGGCATCACTTTTTTTTTTTTTTCTGTAATAGACTCAAATAAAGCTATTGGAAAGATCCTTCTAGGCCAGTGGTCCTTAAAGTGGGTTCCCAGAACTAGCACATCAGCCATCACTTGGGAACTTGCTAGAAATGCAGAATCTCGGGCCCCACCTCAGACCTACTGAACCAGAAATTCTGAGGGTGAGGGCCAGTGGTCTGTGTTTTAACAAGCCCTTCAGGAGATTCTGCTGCATATTCAAGCTTGAGAATCACTGTTCTGTGTCACTGGTTCTCAATTCTGGCCACACCTGGAGAGCCTTTCAACCAATCAATACTTGGTCCCACTCTGGATCAATTCAACCAGAATTCTCCAAAGGTGGGACCTGGGCTTCAGTCCTTACTTACACGTTCCTAAGCTGATGTAGTGTGCCGTCAAAATTGGAGGCCACTGTTGGTGGTGAGGGGCCCTGCCCTGCTCCGTTTCCAGCTAAATCTCACGGCAGCAGGCATTTCCAATACTGCAAGCAGTGACCCCAAAGCAACGTCACTATTGTAGATGAAGTACTACATCCTAAACATAAAGGCCGACCTGCATACTGCGGCTTCCACCCCAACAGGCCTTTCTCTACTACCCTATCTGAGTATTAGAAAGAAATGCCAAGTGCCAGTGATCAGGACGAGGAGGGCGATGAATTAGTTAATGTTCCAGAAAATACGGACAGCATCTGGGCTGACCTCAGAAACCAACAGACTTGTTAGCACCAGGGTCATATGGACATGGACGCTCGCAATTGTCCCTGCACTGCAGAAGCCGAATGGTGCAAAATGCTCTGTTTAATGCTTATTTTGAGAGCATCTGCAAACGAGTTCAAGCTGAACAGTACCGAAGGGTCCTGGCTGCTCTGAAGGAACGATGGTGTATTCCTCTGCATCTGTCAGCATCACAGTTCGTGTCTGAGGGGATAACAACTGTCATGGCAATCACTTCGGCTCAAGGGGAACCGGAGCCCGGGCCCAGGGAAGCCAGTTCGACCTCCCTGCCCGCCGCTCCATGCGAGCCGCGTCTGGCTCGCAGGGTCTCAGGCAATGGAGAGCAGGGGCAGCCGCACCCTCATCTTCCCACAGGCCAGGCACAGCGGAGCGCACCCCTCTCCAGCAGCCTGCAGCACAGCCCACGAGGATGGCCGCGCGCGGACTCTGCGTTCCCATCTGTAAACTGGGATGTCTACCTCACTTCAAACTCAGGTCAAAGGAGATCATGCCTGGGAAGCCCAGCGCTCAACAGTCACGTTTCTGTCTTCAAGTTCTTCAACCACAGGCTTAGAGGCACACTTTTGAGTAACAGTGCCTTCCCTTCTTTCTTACTGCTTTGTCAGTGCCCTAAATTACATATTGAACATTCCATCCCACTAAATGTCTTGTCTGTGGCCTGCAGATTGTCAACTTGCCACTATATGCTCTTCCGTCTAGATTCCAAGATAGCTTATGTTCGTCTGAACTTTACAGCTCACAAGGAAGAGAAACAGTTACAACACAGTACTTAGAGCCGACTCTGAAGTCAAAGCAAGAGTCAAACCAACCGGTTCCACTGGCTACTCCACTGACGAGTTTTGTAACCTTAGTAAGATCATTCTAACTTTCTGAAGCTTCAGTCTCTGCATCTGTAAAATGGGGGTAGTTCTGTTACTTGAGGATTACCGTAAGGAACGAAGGAATCGGTTTTTCATGTATGAATTTTAATCCAAGAAAACATCTGTCTTAATTCCAAAAATAGTCTTTAAAAAGGCACAGAGATAGCAAAGTCACACACCAACATTAGAACCTTCCTTTTACATCTCAGGAGGAAGGGAATGAGATCAACCAGAACTGGGAAAAGGATAGTATCTGTCCTCCACAGTCTCTATCCCTTAAAAAAGTTCCAAGCCATTATGGTAAAATGTCAACACTTGTTAGAATATACCCACATCTGTGTTTTAGTCACTACTCATGGAACTTGATTTTATTTAAATCTTGAGTATGTTACCTGATGTAAAATAAATTTAAGACAAAGGAAGCACAATAAAACCCATACACAAAATTGATCACTCCTGCAAAAAAAAAAAAAAAAAGTCACAAACTACATAGAAATCATGTTTTTAAATTATTTTCCAAAGTTATGGTATCATCAAGTTTTAGCTGTTTCACTTTGTCACTCCCACTATGGCTAGGTAAGAAAATGTTTCTATTCCTCTAGAGATGGTTACTGAAGTAGACTTCAGTACAGCAAGAAGAAAAGGAGAAAGAGGAGGCAAAGAAAAGCCAATGTAGCAAAAATCATGACCTGCATGTTGAATGTAAGTAATAGTTAACAATTGTTCCAGGTTTCTTTGGCTACATTTGAAACTTAGGTAATCATTTTCCTAATTGTAATATTAGAAGCCCACAGAGATGGTCCTGAAAGTGGTAAGGGACGTATTTTTGGATGCTATCCCCTTGAAGCAGTCAACTACTAATCCTTTTGTTACACACTGTTGTATTTATTTTCATAGCAACACAATGGCTATTACCTTTCCCTTAATGTACCAGTGAAGAACCCGAGGCCCAGAAAAGGTTAATACCTCACTTATGGCCACATTTCTAAGAGGCGGCTGGGCCGAAAGACCCATCTGCATCCAAGCAACTGATGCCTATGGTCTTCTAGCCCTTCCACTGCCTCTTCCTCCTTCCATGTGGACAGTCCTCTCTACTTGAGCTCAGGGTCAGTTTTACAAAGGCAAAGACTCCAGTCATCTGGAGCACATTTATTTTCTGACCTCTTTCTCTGGCACCTTCCTCTGCCCCAAAGTTACTCATCTCTGGAGCCCAGCTTCCTCACTTGAACACTGCCTCGTGGATTTCTTACGGGAATGAAAGGAACGAACAGGTGCATGTTTAGCTCCATACCTTAGAAAAATCACTGGATATAGTAAGTGCTATATAACTAGGGTAACTATTCCCTCTATTAACAATTAGGGAATAGTTACCCTGGTACCTTCTTACCACTCAAAACTTGCCCCTTCCCCATGAAGTGTCCTAATGACTAATTTTAATTGGATAATAACTAGATCTAGACAGGAGGTTCGTGAGGAATTCACACAATTATCTCAACTCCTCATGACCCTATAAAATTAGGTTATTTTCTCCCCTGGGAGGAATGTGAACTGTAAGGAGCAGATATTTACTGTGTATGTACAAAGGTTGTGTGTGTGTGTATGTGTGTGTGTGTCTAAAATAACTTTCAAAAGGACAGTTTATTTTTATCAAGTAGATTCTGCTGAAACTAAGCAAGATTATATAAAACATACTGCTTAGACATACTATTTGTGTTACTCAGCAAATTCTAACTGGACTGACCGAGACGTCCACCTATAGAATATCTGCCCAGAGAAAATAGGTGCCACTGTTTGGAAGAAGTATGATTAATAAACTGTTTGGAATTTGAAGATACTGAAATATGGTGTTTGGAAAACAGCTCTCCAGAATGTAGGTAAATGTTTTTATTCGTGGATAAACAGAGCACAGCTTAGAGAACACAGTTGCTCAGCAGGATGATTCACGTGTTCTCAGCAATGCTTTACTCAGTAATAAGCAACACCTGCTATCTGCTCGCCCCTCTGGCTTCTTTCGGTGGACAGACAAGTATCAGGTGGCCCTTGCCCCCATAATTTAAAGAGGCAAAACGAACACATAAAATAGAATAATCAAGGGCTAGGGTAAGACTATAAAAAGAGGAGAAAATGTTTTGAAACTATAAAATAGTAGTAAAAAGGTAACTTTTTTTTTTTACAAAATCATCTCATTTATTCTTCATAGCTGTATGATGTAAGAACTATTGCCATTTTATAGATGAGAAAGCTAAAGGCCAGCAAAGCTAAATAACCCAGACCCAGTATTTAAACCCAGACACTCTGACACCACAACTAACATCCTTAAGCATTCCACTGCATGGTTTCAGAAAACACAAGAGAGGGGCACCTGGATGGCTCAGTCGTTAAGCGTCTGCCTTCGGCTCAGGTCATGATCTGAGGGGCCTGGGATCGAGCCCCGCATCGGGCTCCCTGCTCCGCGGGAGGCCTGCTTCTCCCTCTCCCACTCCCCCTGCTTGTGTTACACACCCTCTCTTGCTGTGTCTCTTTCTGTCAAATAAATAAAATCTTTAAAAAAAAAAAATCTTAAAAAAAAAAAACACAGGAGAGAAATGTCAATATAGATGGGGGTGATTAGTTGGCAAAGGTAACAGGGAGATGATCTTGAGCTCTGGCAAAGGACAGGTAGGATTTGGTCAATGAAAAGGGCACGGACAAGGGTGGGGAGGGCTGCTGAAATGTTCACAGCACACAAATGACAAAAGAGTTCATCCCAACCAGATCCGTGGGGGGATCCAAGGGAGACAGGAATGACAGAGAATGGGGGTTGGGGAATAAAAAACCCACAACTGTATGCCAGTGTCTCAAAGCAGAGGCAAAGGGGGCCTAGAAGTCTGGGCATCACCAGCACAGAGCCGCCAGCTGAAGATACAGGCAGCTCTGAGATGGAAGAAGAGAGAGCCAGAGTCTGGGTGTGAGTAATGGTCACCATCTGGGCAGGAGACAGAACCGAGGAAGGGAAACTTGTATTTTAACAGCTTTATATATATCTACAAAGTTCTATATGAATTCATACACCAGCTATGAAACCTAGTAGCTCTGGTATGTTTGTCAAGTTCGAAAACATATCTGGACCTCATTTTACTCCAATATAAAATAGAACAACAAGAACACGTCTCTCACAGGATTGTGGTGAGGAGTAAAACCAACACACCAACGATGATAAGAACAATGGTAGGCGCATAAGTAAGCACTTTCTAAGGGTCTGTTAATTGTTACTGCTGTTCTTACCACCATCATGGTGGTTCATGTAAGCATGGTCTGCCGTGTAGTTTGTAACAGGGAAAAATTAGAGGACGTCCACAGAGAAATGGCTATTCCATGGAAAACCAGGTAATGGGTTCAAAAACTGGAGTAGCGTTCTGCACATCTCAACCTGGAAAGACCTTCAAGATGTAAAGGTTAAGAGAAATAAGTAAGACAAATTCCAGAATTCCCATCCATAGTCACTAACTGTGGTGAGGCAGTGACCATACTGTCTTTCACACAAACATCTTCAGTGTCTTAGTAATTTCTCTGTAGAATGAGTCTTTGCAGACTCCTACATGGTAGGTAGAGCCGTTTTCTGTACTGAGGCACTGAACAGGGCCAAGCATGTTGTGAGGGCTGAGCCAAAGCCCTCAGTGGCAGGGAAAGGACCAGATTCCAACAGGCCTGACTGGCTGTCGCCTGCTTTAATCACCAGACAAAGCAGATAAGTTGCAGAGGGGATAGAAAAATTAAACATGTCTGTTTTTGCTCTTTAGAGGCAATTAGGGATTTATAGCCAAAGTGTTGTTATTTTTTGAATCAGAGCCAGTAATTTTTTTTTTTCTTTTGGGGAAGATAATTATACCATAATCACTGACATTTTAAAGGAACATTTTAGAGTGACTCCTTTATTCCCCCAGAACAAGCACTAGTTACTAAAAATTCTAGCCATGTCCCTGGGGACCACAAAGCAACTATGAATATAAGTCCTTGGAGAAGCTTTCAGAAGGAGCACCTTTGTTTTCAGAGTAAAACAACAAAACAGAACAGCTGCGACGGTTATTGAAATGCAGAGCCAAATCTGAATCCACAAACCCATAGGGAGAACCCTAATTTGCAGTTTCCTACAGTCCAGGATGTTCAGCATAGTTCTGTTCTCTTAAGTAATTAAAATTTTCCCACTGACATTTTGAAACAACTATTGTTCTCCTTGGCATACCCTTTCCTTATGAGCAGCAAGGATTGTCTTCAGACTTGGTCCAAGCATGACGGCCTCCAACTCCACGTTACTTGAGTCTGAATCAATGCCATGTCTCAAAGTCCACAAATTTGGAAAAATAAAGCTGATCGAAAACATACACTGAACTTACATGGTCGGCGAAGGGGAAACTATGAAAAGAACAAGCTTCAGGATATGGAAAGACGACAGAGAGGGGCCAGTGGTAACCTTGGTCCTCCACTTCTGAATTTAAAGCCACTATTGTTCAAAATGTATAAAAGTAAAAAGAAGAGGCTTTAACACAAGACCATATATAGCTGGATTTAGGTCTTCCTTCCATGTTCTTATCCATAACTAAATACGTACACTGATTCAAACCTATGTCCAAAACCTAACACATGTAGAGTGTTGTGCTAATCATGGAGAGGGCAAAGTAATTCAGAAAAGGCAATAATTACAAAACATGCTTAAGAAGTCACAAGAGAAAAATCTGAAAATGTCCCCTACCCCCCATTTTTCTTTCCCAAATCTGCCACACTAAGAAATCTTCTCAACTTTCAAAATCTTCACCTTTAAAATGAGCCTAATAATACAAGCCCACTCTTTCCTGTTTGAAATTTTTAGAGTGGCTTATAAACCAAGGAAATCTCAAATATAATGAGCAATAATCATCCATAATCTACAAATGTTTTTCATTTAAGAAAAAAACTTGAAAAGACTTTGCTAAAAATGGTTTCAGACACTAACAGAAAACACAAATATATCATTTTATAATAATATAAAATATAATCATATCTAGTATAAAGAATACTGTAATTTGGTCCTTTTCCTGGTGACAAATGTAATGCTATGCCCCCCAAAAGAGAGCTATCAACACTTGCACAAATATTTTCAAGATATTTCAGATATCTAAATAAAGCAAAGAGAGGTAAAATTACTTGTCAAAAAAAGTCGTTTTTTTTTCCTTCACTATTTGCCAAGAGCTTCCTGTGGGCTAGACATGGTGCCTGGTGCTGAGGATAAAGTGGTGAATTAAAATAGGAGGAAGAAGACATTTATTAAATACTACTACTACTATTAACTATAAACCACATAAGGAAAACTACCCAGTGTTTGGAGAGGAGTTCACGCCGGGAACTGAAGGCAACTCTGAAGAAATGACACCCGAACGTGCACCCCGATGTTTA
>NC_138369.1:34657955-34665433 GCF_054177405.1 Leptonychotes weddellii
CCACGCTGGAAAACAGTATGGAGGTTCCTCAAGACGTTAAAAATAGAGCTACCTTATGACCCAGCAATTGTACTACTAGATATTTATCCCAAAGGTATAGATGTAGTGAAAAGAAGGGGCACCTGCACCCCAATGTTCATAGCAGCAATGTCCACAATAGCCAAACTGTGGAAGGAGCCAAGATGTCCTTCAACAGATGAATGGATAAAGGAGATGTGGTCCATATATACAATGGAATATTATTCAGCCATCAGAAAGGATGAATACCCACCATTTGCATCGACATGGATGGAACTGGAGAGGATTATGCTAAGTGAAGTAAGTCAGGCAGAGAAAGACAATTATCATATGGTTTCACTCATATGTGGAACATAAGGAATAGCATGGAGGACCACAGGGGAAGGAAGAGAAAACTGAATGGGAAGAAATCAGAGAGGAAGACAAACCATGAGAGACTCTGGACTCCAAGAACCAAACTGAGGGTTATAGAAGGGAGGGCGGTGGGGGGATGGGGTAACAGGGTGATGGGTATTAAGGAGGGCATGTGCGGTGATGAGTACTGGGTGTTATACGCAACTAATGAATTGTTGAATACGACATCAAAAACTAATGTTGGCTAGCTGAACATAAAAATAAAAGCCTTCAGAACTTGTCTAAGGAGTTTACACTAAGGAGAAGCTCTCTGATGGGTGTGAATGCATCTTAAATATCTTGCTCTCACATATATCAGTCTTTATCTCCCTTTTGCACAAGTGCTGCGGGCTTTGGGCTTGGAGCCGTCAGCTAATCTGAAGACTGTTGCCTCTGCATGTTAAAGCTACCTTCCAGTTACTGCATATAATAATTTCCCACTTACATGAGGCAAGGATTATTTCTTAGTTGATTTACTTACTCATTTATGGACAATTATTTCTTTTTAAAACTAGTTTACATTTAAAAAGAATGGATGTAAGTAAAGCTATTTTTAAAAATAACAATATGGGTAGAAGAACTGATGCTGGTAGCTGAATGACTGAAGTCTGGCCAAGGCTGGGATATAGTTTCAATATGCATGCCATTAAAATAAAACAAAACAAAACAAAACTCTAAACAACCAGGAAATGTCCCACACCACAATATTATCTTAGTTCTGCCTTAGAATCAATATTTACACTCACGGAGAACATGTGAGCACACAGTTCACTTACAAATCACGTCTAGGATTTTCTGCCAAGGCTCAAAGCAGCCGCTCTGCCCTGCCTACCATCCCTGACATGGTCTGATCAGTACGGTGAACATGAAAACTTCCATCTCTGCAGGGGACAGACTCTGCCCCAGACAGTGCCTGCTCTCAAGGTAACCAACCATCTGTAAGTAGTAACATGACTCTAATCCAGTAGGCTTAAAACCCTGTCCTTCAAAACCTTAAAACCTTTTCTCTTAAAATCTCAAGACAAGAAAAACACTTTGTAGAGTCTTTTTTAGGTTCCAATGACTATGCTGGGCAATTTACACATATCCTGTAGATTTCATTTTTGCAGGATCCTATTCCTTAGCATTACTCATGACCCCATTCAACAGTTTAAAAAAAAGAGGCTAAGTAAGGCAGACTGACTAGAATGAGGTCAAAATTCAACCCTAAAGCAGAGTACCCTGTCCCCACACCCACCAGACTGTGGTGTGTTTGTGAATACAATCAAGGGAGCCTAATTTTTATACTGATTGAGAAACAGGAAATGCCATAAGAAAACCTGTGTCCCGGGACACGTGGTAGGAGAAGTGGGAAATTACTGAAACATACCTGCTTAATGGCATGTCAGATACATTTTGCTCCATACCTAGAAATACCCAACCTACTCATTCAAAGGAGTTTAGATGCAGCTTTCTAAACTCTGCCCCTCTTCCCATTATCTTGGGATGGAACATGGTCTTTGGCAGATGGGTCCCCCTGCGCCAGCATCAGATTAAGTGTACAGCGATGGAAGCCTTAGAACAGGGATGTTTCTGTGTTAATATAGCCAGGGCTGACCATCACTCATGGTGGGGAACACTGCATTATTAAGATCAAGAATCCTTGATCCAGAAAGCCCCCTGGTTCCAAGAGACAGTAAACAAGAGTCATGGCTCATGTGCATGAACTGGGTTTGGCACATTTGCACTACTTGAATCTATCTGCTAGATCTAAATGATATTTGTCAGAGAGCAACAGGGAGAGGGAGAGGAAGAGGACAAACAATTATGTAAACAGCTCATCTGGGGAAACCATTTGAAAAATAAATGAATTCATCCAGTAGCCTACCACAGCCCTCTACAGGGATACAGATAATAAACTTCATACAATGACTTTCTTATCTTACCTGCCGTTAGGAACTCTTTACTTCTCACTGGTTAACTGGATCCTTGAATAAAATATGTCTTTTAGAGGAGATTTAGTTGATCTGTGAGCTGGATAATGTTTTGCTTTCACATCTGCCAAATTGCTTTTGTGGAGCTGTTTTCAAGAGAAGTAGCAAATATTCTGCAAGTTTTCGACCTTTCATGCAACAGGGCTTACCCCCACTTAGACAAAGGCCACACCTTCTTCCTTCTTTATCATTGCTGTGATCAGAGCAAGCGATCTTTTGTCCAGGGGCTCTGATGGAACGAGTCTTCTGGCTCTGATCACTCAGTATTTCTAGAGGCGGAGAGGCTACCACACACAGCACTGACTGCTGTGCGGCAGGGGGCAGGGGGCAAGGGCATCCCGGACAGAGGATGCTGTTTGTTCTCTTCAACAACGGAGACCCCGCAAATATACCCAATATGGAGGTACCTGAGTGTGGAAACTTTATTTCTTAGCCTCCCACATTACCAGTCCATTCACCTGTCAGGATACTGGCAATATCTGAGAAATACTGAACTGCTTCTGAGAAATAACATGTTTCACCTGCTGGACACAGGAAAGGATGCTGCGGTCAGTCTCTGAACTGGCTTGGGTCTAGATTTTGAGAGGCCTGTGTTTGCGAAATTTCAACCTGAACTCCTAAGGTCCTAGGTCTCCCATTCCTGGACAAGTAAAAAAAAAAAAAAAAAATTCTCTTTTCTTATTTCTTAGGGCAATTTTGAATAAATCATCACAACTCGGTACCATTAATAGGACAGAGAAACCCAAACCATCTTTTATATTGGAAAAGCCGTCTTCTTGTTTTCTCGAGGCAGCCACGTGAACTTAATGAATTTCAAAAAGATCCATTCTGCTCGCCAACCTCACTACCAGCATCATAAATGTGGCTCAAAAACATCTTCTGATCTGAGTTGGTTTCTAAAGCAGCATAGGAAAGCTGGAGTCTTTGTGACATTCACATTCAGAGGTGAATGGGCCACAGTAGTGGGAACTAATGGACGCTTGATGAAATAATGTCAGATGGGTAAAAAATAGTCACGAGAACTTCCTCATAATAATCACAGTCAAAACTAATGAAAGAAACCTGAAGATGTCTGCTAGGCAGAGGGTGTATGAATGCAGGATGCTCTGTTACAAGATGGCCATGAGATGCGACTCCTATAAAACACTGACCCAACAAACCCCTGATGTTAGGAGGTGTTTCATTAGATTGAAATTAGACATGCTTTCCAGAATCCTTTTGAAAAATTAAAAAAAAAAAGGCCCCATTCCCTGCAAACTACAGACAAAATAGGTCATTACTTAGACCTCACTTTGCTTTTGCTTTTGGAGCTGCTTTTGGAAACTATCGTCCAGCCCCCAAAATCTATATTTACCAAGGTCGGCACCCCTTTTAGGCAGTCCATTTACTCTTCCTGGCTTTCATTTAGTTTAACAGCATCTAAAATTTACAGAATTAGGGACAAGATGGATATATATGGGCATTTCTTTTCCCAAATCAGAGCCTGAATAGAGAGCATAATAATATGGCTTTTTTGCATTTTCTTCTTTTTCTTTTTAATTTGAGGAGAGGGGAAGAGAATTCTTTACCAAAAAAGTTTGCAAGACACATTTCTCGGTTGTTTCTCACCTTAAAAATGAAGTATATCTCCTTTAAGTGTTCCTGGCAACATACAACATCTCTAAGTCAGCTTAACCCTTTTCCCTGTAAATGAAAAACACATTTTCAGACTCTCTGGTGGTACTTATTTAACGATGGGCTGCAACTTGCCAAATTATATTTTCTAATCAAAAAAAGGGTAGATGAGCTAGATAAGTCAAAGGCAGTATTTAGGAGGAAGCCTGGCAGACTTGCAGAAAGAACGGGCCTCATGTTATCACATTTACACAGCCTAAAACCCTGTACTAAAAAAAAAAAAAAGTTACCCATTCTTTGCATCTGACTGTGTTGACAATCTGGAGTCCAAAGTCTAACATAAATTTATGGCTACCATTTTATGCAATTTTATTTACAAGCCAAGGGCCACTTGCCTACTAGGGGTTTTCTGCAAATTCTCTATGCCAAATAACAGATCTTCATATACCTGATTTTTCCACCAACTTACAGAAGCATGGAACAGTCTCAACAAAGGCCTTAAAACCATATGGCACCCAATGCCAAAGATATTCACCATTTGTACCTTTGTATGAAAGATTTACTGACTCCAGCTGTAAATCTATTACTAATATGCCAATTTCACCAGAGGCAAAGGCAGCCCGGAGAGAGAAGCCAATGTACTAGAAGTAACAGAGCAAGAAGATGCAGGCGCTGGTACTTGCCAGTCTGCCTCTAGGGTGCAGGCTCATAACCCTGATGGGACCTCTCTGTCATTGGTATCGCTGTAGTTGTGATCACTGACACGCACTCTCGGGAACACGCACATTCTTCCCTAGGCTTTGGGCTGCCCTGGGGTGGTTACTGGTTCAGAGGTCGAGCCTCTGCAGTCTTGGATGTTCTGCCCTCTTCCTGGCTCTGGGTCTTGCTTCCTGAGCCATGCCTTCTCGAACCAAACCTGTGCAACGCTATGTCCAAAATCTCCAATCCAGGGCCTGGCAGTCCCAGCTGAGTGACTCAGAGCTGCAGACCAGCAGCTGTCATTGCACGTCTCTAAAATTCTCTTTTCCCATCTGAGTGAGTTTTCTGGAATCCTGGGACTCACCTGCCTGCCCTGCAGGGCTTTGGCTATTGTCTCGCCCATCTGTCTGTGTGGCCTAGTCCCACCTGTTATCTAAGCCGGCATCTGGGTCTCTTCTCAGCGGTAGCCATATGGCCTCAATTTGGGGTGTGTCATGGGGAGAGGGGATCACAACCCCAGCACCATCTGCGTTCTATCAGGTCCCTCCAGGACCTGTACCAACTTCTCTTTTCAAAGCCTAACAATTTGAGGCTTCTTCTCTCCCTTGCTCTTCCTCTGGTGGGTTGAAGAGGGAGCTCTGGTTGTCACCTGATCCATGCAGTAGCCCATGCCGCGGATGATCCAGTCCTTCCTAGGGCCGCTCACTCTTCCAGGTCCTGCTGGACGCCAATCGGAAACCTTCCTTCTCAGCGTCACAACCACCACCAGTCCCCTGCCGTGATTAGCAGCAAGCCTTGTCATCAAGACCCTAGGGTCTGCACTCAGCCAAACGGGGCTGGAATCCTGGCACTGCTGCTGACCAGCTGTGTGCGACTGGGCAAGTCTAACATCTCCACTTCCCTTTCGTCATCTGTAAAACGGGGAATACTATATGGTTATTGTGAAGTTGAAGGGACGACGACAGTCGAGGTCTAAGCATGCTGCCTGGCACACAGTAAGTGCTCAGTAAACGTCAGGGAGTGCTAGCTGCTAGCTTACGCTTTTTATTATTCTCATCATCACTATTACCGCCACTACCAACTGTGGCTTTTACAACATCAAAGTTATCTAAATACAGAATTGTTATAGTAGCTATATGCACAGTGCCATACAATACTGTATGTGTTGTGTGTTCTCCGGGGCTAAAGGGAAATGAGGAAGCCACCAAAAATTAACAGAAGTGAACAAATCATGTAACCTCTCTAAGCCCACATTTCCTCATATGAAAAGGAGAAAAGTTGGATGAACTAGGAGTTCATGTTGCTGAATACTGCCTAAGAATAAAACTGATACATAGATCAGTGGACAGAACAGAGAACCCAGAAATGGACCCTCAACTCTACGGTCAACCAATCTTCGACAAAGCAGGAAAGAATGTCCAATGGAAAAAAGTCTCTTCAACAAATGGTGTTGGGAAAATTGGACAGCCACACGCAGAAGAATGAAACTAGAACAATTCCTTACACCACAGACAAAAACAAACTCAAAATGGATGAAAGACCTAAATGTGAGACAGGAATCCATCAAAATCCTAGAGAAGAACACAGGTAGCAACCTCTTGACCTCGGCCATAGCAACTTCTTGCTAGACACGTCTCCAAAGGCGAGGGAAACAAAGGCAAAAATGAACTATTGGGACCTCATCAAGATAAAAAGCTTTTGCACAGCAAAGGAAACAGTGGACAAAACCAAAAGACAAGAGAATGGGAGAAGATATTTGCAAATGACATATCAGATAAAGGGCTAATATCCAAAATCTATAAAGAACTTATCAAACTCAACACCCAAAGAACAAAGAATCCAATCAAGAAATGGGCAGAAGACATGAACAGACATTTCTGCAAAGAAGACATCCAAATGGCCAACAGACACATGAAAAAGTGCTCAATATCACTCGGCATCAGGGAAATACAAATCAAAACCTCAATGAGATACCACCTCACACCAGTCAGTATGACTAAATTTTTTTTTTAAAGATTTTATTTATTTATTTGACAGAGAGAGACACAGCAAGAGAGGGAACACAAGAAGGGGGCGTGAGAGAGGAAGAAGCAGGCTTCCCGCTGAGCAGGGAGCCCGATGTGGGGCTCGATCCCAGGACCCTGGGACCATGACCTGAGCCAAAGGCAGACGCTTAATGGCTGAGCCACCCAGGTGCCCCAGTATGGCTAAAATGTTATCACAAGTCAGGAAATGACACATGTCAGCAAGGATGCGGAGAACAAGGAACCCTCCTACGCCCTCCCCACACTGTTGGTGGGAATGCAAGTTGGTGCAGTCACTCTGAAAAAGAGTATGGAGGGTCCTCAAAAAGTTGAAAATAGAACTACCCTATGACCCAGCAATTGCACTACTGGGTGTTTACCCCAATGATACAGATGTAGTGATCTGAAGGGGCACTTGCACCCCAACGTTTATAGCAGCAATGTCCACAACAGCCAAACTATGGAAAGAGCCCAGATGTCCATCGACAGATGAATGGATAAAGAAGATGTGGTATACATATACAATGGAGTGTTACGCAGCCATTAAAAAATGAAATCTTGGGCGCCTGGGTGGCTCAGTCGTTAAGCGTCTGCCTTCGGCTCAGGTCATGATCCCAGGGTCCTGGGATCGAGTCCCACATCGGGCTCCCTGCTCGGCGGGAAGCCTGCTTCTCCCTCTCCCACTCCCCCTGCTTGTGTTCCTGCTCTCGCTATCTCTCTCTCTGTCAAATAAATAAATAAAATCTTTAAAAAAAAA
>NC_138369.1:34665533-34693027 GCF_054177405.1 Leptonychotes weddellii
TGAAATCTTGCCATCTGCAACAACATGGATGGAACTAGAGGGTATTAGGCTAAGCGAAATGAGTCAATCAGAGAAAGACCATTATCATATGATCTCACTCATAGTTAAATTTAAGAAACAAAACAGAGGATGATGGGGGAAGGGAGGAAGAAATAAAACAAGACAAAACCAGAGAGGGAGACAAACCATAAGAGACTCTTAATCATAGGAAACTGAGGGTTGCTGGAGGGGAAGGGGCTGAGGGGATGGGGTAACTGGGTGATGGACACTGAGGAGGGCACGTGATGTAATGAGCACTGGGTATTATATAAGACTGATGAATCACTGATCTCTACCTCTGAAACCAATAATACATTATATGTTAATTGAAAAAAAATGTGATTTGTGGTTAATAAAAATAATAATAAATGATGTATAAAAAAAGAATAAAGCTGATAAACCTATATGCTGATATCAGCTTCCATAATACCCTAGGAAGATAAGACAAATCCTAACGGTTTCCAAACAACACTGCTTGTTACAAACTTTGTTTCCAATGAAAAGCATCCCTGTTATAAAAGCCAGGTTTGTCTTCATCCCTCAAACCATTTCCTGAAGCTTATCCTATAAGAATTTTTATGTCAAATAAATAGATGACATCTGAGCAAAGTAAAAACAAACCTGATACGTGTCTCAACTTCATGAAGGTCAAACAATGGACAGCCAAAATGTTCAAAGTATTACCCTAATTAGGGAAAAGGGCAAGGTACTCCAAGCTTGAAATTTTCAGATGCCACATGATGATGGCTTGACAATCTTAACTTACATTTCAAATTCTGGTCATCCCTCAAAGGAGGAGGGATGGTTTGTTTTGCAACTTTGCAGTTGGACTTACTCAAATCAATTTCCTTTCCTGGTTTACACAAAATGACATCTCTTCTAACACAAGGAATGCAGAAAACCTCAACTGGTAAGCAGTCATGCTCACTTACCACCCTGAGACTAAAATGTGATTTGATAATCTTATCAGAATATTCCCATGACCTGTGAGCACAGTATTCATTTCATAAAATACTGAAGGAGCGGCTTTATCACAAAATTCCCAGAAGGAATATCTGAATCTATGTGGGAATTCCCCACCAGAAGAACTGTCCCTTTGTTCCAATTTCATAAAATGCTCCTTATCTGAGGGCAATGAACACATTTATGAAGCGGGATTCTAGGAGGAGAAGCCTGGAAGGGCAGTGACCACTTACTGCCCACCCGTCTCTTTCTTACCTTTCCTTTGACAGTACAATCCATATTTGAGCCACCCTCAGGGATGGTGAATAAATCCTGAAGGGGCCATGCCAATCACAGTAAATTCTGTCTCATAATTGATTTGGGGTGTGACCCATTTGTCTAGCAAGCCAATATGAAGGTTCAGTCTGTTCTAGGACTTCTAGGAAAGCATCTCTCACACTCACAAAGAGAGACAAAGAAACAATGTCTTGCTGCCATCTCTGGAGTCTGTCTTGTCTAGATGTGATGCTAGGACCTGTGGCAGCCCTCTTGTGACCATGAGGAAACTATGCTGGCATGGTAAGGACGACCAAGAAGAGCCTGGGTCTTTGACAAGGTCGCTGAACTGCTCAGCTCACTGATCTGGGAAATCGCCCAGTCCTTGTATCTAAGAACATGTTTTCGAAGTTCCATTATGTATGGCTGAAAATACCTAAAGTAATAGAACTGGGCTGGTGGAAAATCATTAGAGAAAAATCTAGTTGTTCATCAGATGTGTCCTCCAAAGAGCATGCAGAAATTGGCTGCTTTGCCTCACCACAAATGGCAAGATGTGAAAGGAACAAGTTTTAAGAGTCTGGTAGCTTGAACAGCATGGACACGGACCGCTAAGGATGGAACTTGCACAGCTCACCTGTGGTGTATATAGATACTTCCACATCAAGTGAGCAATGTCCTAAACATCCCCATGTGCTGGACTCTGCAATCTGTGAAATGAGGATTTAGGAACAAGCCTTCTAAACTGCAGATGGATAGGAGATAAAAAGATTTAAAAAAACAAAACAAAACAGTGACTACAACATCCATCAGCAAATGCCAGGTACGACTGTTATTAGAAATCACAGTTCAGGGGCGCCTGGGTGGCTCAGTCAGTTAAGCGGCTGCCTTCAGCTCAGGTCGTGATCCCAGGGTCCTGGGATCGAGCCCCACATCGGGCTCCCTGCTCCACAGGAAGCCTGCTTCTCCCTCTCCCACTCCCCCTGCTTGTGTTCCCTCTCTGTCTCTGTCAAATAAATAAATAAAATCTTAAAAAAAAAAAAAGAAAGAAAGAAAAGAAATCACAGTTCAAAAATCATGGCCTGGGTTTCCAAAGTTGTTGTTGTTTTTTTTAATTCCTCAGGGGTTTAAATCCCCTCAGGGGATTAAAATTTTTTTATCAATTTTATGCAAAAAGAACACTGAAACTGCTTCTTATTCAAAGTCTATTTAATTAAAAACAAAAAACCGAGGAGCACCTGGGTGGCTCAGTTGGTTAAGCATCCAACTCTTAATTTCAGCTCAGGTCATGATCTCAGAGTCGTGAGAGTGAGCCCTGTAACAGGCTCCACGCTCAGTGTGGAGTCTGCTTGGGATTCTTTCTCTCCTTCTCCCTCTGCCCTTGTGTGCATGCTCTAATTAATTAATTAACTAATAAAATAAAATGAAACCAAACTAGTCTTATTTATCTGGCAGACATAATTGAGAGAACTCTACACATACTAAAAGTATAAACCTGGTTCATTTATAAAAATGTTTTTATAACAATGCTCATACCTCAAGTCAGTCTTCCTCCAGACTGCTTTCTGCCTTTTAAACATAAACTTTCAATGAATGGCTTAGACTTTTAAAACTTCAGCTACTACTTTCACTACTTTCCTTGCTTAAATAGCAACAAAGGGCCCCAGGTGTGTTGAGCACCAGACTAGGGCAGCAGGTACAAAGACAGGGGCCTATTTTCATGGAGTGTATGTTTTAATGGTGGAGACAAAATGAAATAATAAATACTAGTAAAAAAAGAACAACCTATAATTTTATTTTAGGAAATAAAACTAAAGCTTGTGGCTGATGCTAATAAGGGAAGAAGGAACGGGCTCAAGGAAACCAGGTGGGGAAGGCAGTTTTACTTCCAGTGGGAGAATTAATCAACATCTCTTTGACAGGTGCCATCCCAGCTGTGATCCCAGAGGGAAAGAGGCGCCAACCCAGGGAACATTCATGCAAAGCCAGGAGTTGAAAAGAAACAGCTGCTGGCACCAAAGCCATGAGCCACCCCAGCGGTCTTACTTGTGTAAGGTGCAGATCCTCACTAACCCGCCTTTCTAGCTGCAGCTGGTTAGGACGACAGAAAGTCCTCCTCTTTTTAACTTCAAGGTTAGAAGCCCACGAATGGTAAAGTGCCCTCATTATTAATCTTCCATTGGAAAAGCACGAAGCTTTAGTTGCTCTAAAAATAAACACTCATTGCTGTCTTATGTTTCATACTGCATCTCAGGAAGCAGTAAATTAAAACTAGTTTTGACCTGAGAAGTTTTATAGCCTTTGAGGTACCTGAAGATCCACAGGGCTCCTTCTACATCACAGTGGAGAACTGCTCTCCTGCAGCATTTTGGTAAGTGCATGTCAGTGCCATAATGATCGACACAATTCCACTGCAAAACTACCTTCTAAATAGTTACGCAAGTGAGGAAGGCCAATCAAGAGCAGGCTGAGGATTCCTGGGCCACTCATCTGATATGGTAGCACGTGGCAGCAAAGAAGGCTTGGAATTTTCTGGCAGAAAACCAAACCCTTTTCATGGCATACTCTTTTTATAGCCCCAGCTCCTACTACATGATATTTGCCACATGATTACATAAAAATTAAACAATCAGCCACAGCACTAAGAGGAAACTAAAATCCTGTCACTGAAACAAATGACAAGCACACCCATAAGCACAGAAGCAGTTTCCCAAAGCCCTGTGCTGGAAACTGTTTCTATTTGACGAAGGTAAGCCAGACCTGCAGTTTGCAAAAGAGATTTGTAGAGCAGCAAGGGAAAGGCAGTGGAAAGCAGGGAGCACAGATGCATTTCTTCCTTAGCTCCTAAACCCTCAGGATGTAGGTCTCATTATTCCATTTCCAGATGAAAAAACTGAGATCCTAAGAAGTCAGTGAACTTGCCAACTTGCCCAAGGAATGTACTGCAGCTGAAATGTGAATCAGATTCATGTGGCTCCAAACCACATGCCTTTTGTCCTCATCACATTGCATCCCCTGGTCAATTAGGTTTGATTCTTCATTATTCCTTGAGTCATCAGGAGTAACAAGATTTTTGAAGATCCTTCATAAAAATCTTAGTCCCTAGAGATGAATAAGAGGAAGCCGAAGCATGTTGCACGAAGTAAAGACTGAGTTTCACACAGAACCACCTCAGGTGAACATGAGCACAAGCAGGTTAAGGATCTTCTGTGAGGAGGAGAGGAGGGCAGGGCTGCACATGCACCTCCTACATGTATGATGGCACACGGCCCTTCTTGGATGTCACGTTCTTCCAAGCCTCTGGTTTCTACTCTGACAATTCCCACTGCACCAAATGCCTTGCTCTTCTTTACCCTGTACGGGCACAGCTCCTCCTCAGTAAAGTTCTCTGAGAAGTCCAGCACCACCACCGGCGCCAACGTCATCCTCCGCCCTGGGACAGACACCACCCCAGGACTGCATCCCGAGGCCCACCATGCTCAGGGCTCCTGGGACATTCCTAGCACCGTGGCAGAGTGTTCTGAGGTACCCTCTTCAGTGCTCCGGGACTTCTCCAAGCAGGACCTGAGTTCAAGTTTCTTTCCTCCCTAGTACTTAGCATGGTGCCTTCGAGCTGCAAATTCAGATGGATACCCACGGATCCTTCACCTGGCCAAATGGGCCTGGGCTGGGCTGGGTGGCTGCAGCTATCAAAATGAAGGACGCTCAAGGGGTTGAGAGCAGGGGCTCTGGGTAATGGGACTTCCACCCCCTATGTCACCTTGGTCTTCTCTCAAACACTGTGCCTTGGTCTCCTCATCTATAAATGGGGATGAGGGTCTTGCTCGGCCCCTTGGAGAGCTACTGTCAGGGTAACAGGCAGACAAGGTTGGGAGATGCTGACACCTGAGAGTTGCAAAGAACATAATGAATGCTCTGTTAGCCTTCCATCACTTCCTGTCCCCCCTCCCCTGCTTCATTTCCTTCCAGGCATTCACTGTCCAGCCAACACATTATATATTTGGTTTGGCTTACTGCCAGGCTCTGCCCTACTAGGATAATAAGTCCATCAGGAGAGGACTCCTGTCTTCTTCTCTGCTGTGTATGGCACAGAAGGCAGTAACTGGGATGCACAAGGCCTCAAGTGTTTCTTGGATGAATGAATGCACAAACGAACAAGTGAATGACTGAACAAGCGAATGCTGACTGACCAACCCATAGAGCATACAGTCTCGAAGACACTTGAGGAACGTTAACAAAACTGAAGACCATGAAATGGCATGTCAATAACTACAGGGATATTTCATTTTTTGTGTTAGTCACAAAGTAAAAGTGGCACATGAATAAAATGCTTGGACATGAATTTATTGTTGATCTCACACTAGGTGGCAAAAGAGGTGTCACACCTGTACCTTATCTGTCCCCAGACTCCCTATTACATAACTAATGCTGTGTGAAGCCACACCTCACCTACTAATAGACCATGCTTTAACAGAGCCCTCTAGAAAGGCATAAATCCTCTGTAAGAAAATCCACCGCTCCCACTGGCCGGCTGCCTAGCTTCAGGTTTCCTCAAAGGCTAGTCTTTGATTGATCAAGGGGCAGAGCCTTCCTATCCACAAGGAAGCATCGGTGGAGGCCAGGAGGAGCCTCCATCCACCCAAGTAGCAATGGTACCATTTCCCCTGGCACTGAGAATAGAGGAGGGGAGGAGGACAAGGAGGGGGGTGAAAGTACTCAGGAAAGAAGACCCCAAGCTCCCCAAACTCCTCTCTGGAACTCATGTTCCTGCAAAGTCTCCTAAGGTACTTGCTTTTTTTTCACCCTTAATATCCTGTAAGTGAACCTGCTGCTGTTTTTGCCGATCTACCTGGCTGTGGGCAGTGCTAAGGAAACTTGTGCAGGAAGTCAAGAGAAGATAAAGGTCCTGAGTTTTATCATCACCATAGCTACCTGTTCAACGTGCATGAAAACCCTAAATTAAAAAACATCATTTGACTCTGTCCAAAGGATGGACTGACTTTTTCAGGATTCTGTATCAAAAAACTTGCATTTTTATAAAAGCTGTCCTCATAATGAAATGAAAACATTTCATTCAACGCCACACATACCCGCGATCTCGGTTCTACTGCAAACATTCTTTTGTTCTATCGCATCTGTAAACTAAATGTTCCGGCATACTTCTGCTTTTCCTGTTTTTAAAAAAGCTCTCTGTATTCCTTTCTTCTCAATATCCAGTGGTGAGAAAAGTGATTTATCACCTGCCACAGGACCACTGCTCAGTATTCCCACCATAAATCTTGCCTTTGTGACAAAGCCGTTATCTTAAAAAACAGATAGCATCAACCATTACTGCTTTCTATGTTGATGTCCTTTTATTTAAGAACGACTCTGTTTTCGTTATAAATCCTTAGGCACATGAGCGGAAGACACATTCAAAGCACGTGCCTTCAGTGAGGGGCAATCCAGCTCGAGCGAAATGCTCACTTCTAAGCAGGGGCAAAATCCCTAAGTAAACACGTTCCACGGGGGCCGTGCTGAAGGACATTTTTCAAAGACCAATGCCATTTGGTTGAAGTCAGCTCCGGAGGGCCGCATACCTTTTCAATCAAAGCCACAGCTGCCGGAGGGAGAGCCCTGCCCTGGGAGAAGAGCGTTGAGAACTCCATCCATCTCCACGGGGCAGGTGGGCCCCACCTCATCAACAGACTCGGCTCCCGGGGTTCACTTCTAAGGTGGCTGCTCAGAAGCCCAAGAGCGGAAGCCGTGCCCTGAAAGTTGATGCGGTCCCAGATGCTTCCCCTGTTCTGTTTGGTAAACATGGCAACGGAGCTTCTTCTCTCGCGCAGGGTTTCGGGCAACCCCCAGACTGACAGGCCAGGACAAAGAAGGGAAGACGGGATTAGGTTTGGTGAAAACGTCGCGGGCAATGTTGTACTTAAAGCGAGCAAGGGACACCGTGACTGTTCTCAGAAAATTAATTCAGTGTGTGTCAAGAGAATTTTGACTCATACAAAACACATCTTAAAAATCACTTCATTTAACATCTTCCTTTCACAGCTAAGCCAGGTGGAGTAAAATGAAACAGCTAGGATTCAAGTTTCTGCAGTCACTCTCTCTTTTTAAGCTAGGTAATAAAAAAAATAATAATAATAAAACATCAAATCGATTTGCTCACAGCTATGTGTTTTCTAAGTGTTGACCTATTTAATGTGTGGTCACATGGAACTGATTCTCTTCCTCTCTTAGCTCTCTTTCAAAAATTTTAGTGAGCTTTTCCAGCGTATCAAAGTGCATGTAGTCAGACTACTAGTTATTAACTCAGTTGTGCAGAAATCCAATGCTATGTTCTGTTCCACTAGAGAAAAAAGTAAAGAAGTCCTGGATTAAATCCCAACGCTTAAAATACCATTAGCTTCCATCTGCTCCTTTCCAACGTGCTTCTCTTCCATGGGCCTCCAGACCTCGCGTGGATGTCGGGGCCTCAAGCTATCTGGTGATTTCTGTGTGAACCACCCCCATAAATCATGCTGCGCATTCCGGCTGTCACAGAGCATCTAACTCAACCACAGCTGGTTGCTTCTAGGTCCAGGCACACCTGAGTCCCTGCGAGCAGTGAGACAGCAGTCCTCAAAAGGACTGTCCCAAGACAGCAAATAATCAGACCAACCCAAGAGGGGCCAACCAAAGAAGCAGCAGCAGCTTGATTTTGCAAGAATACCCTCCCTCCAACTTTCTAGTAAAAATGCAGATTCCTTCCTGTAGTTGGGGAAACCGTGCATATATATATATATATCACTTGGATATAGAGATCAATAGTTTAACAGGTAACTTGGGAAAACTTCTGGAGTTTTGAGAAGATAGTTCCTGGAGTTTTCATGCTGGAGATCTCAGATAAATTGAGAAAATGCTACAATCTCATTAGCAAAAGGGGGGTTTCAGCTCTTGCTTTGAATCCCACAGTGTGCCGCAGAGACTAGGGCTTATCTCAAATCCTACAGCAAGATACAGAGCTTGTTGATAGTTGGCTGGAAACCAGGGGTGGCTTGTATAAATGCTGATCAGTTTTGCTGGCCCCAAAGGCCTCTCTGAGGTCCTAAGGTGACCATCTCTGGTAGTACCAGCCCTCAGAGCTGATAGCTAGGCATGATCTCTAGGGCCTTCCGTTGCCTGGAACAAAAGAGCACGTACAATGCACCCCAGGACTGACTGTTTTTATTACAAGGTGTAGCAAGTGACAATGGAATGTAGGTGACCGGGAGGACCAGGGGGAAAGTGAAGGACAATGGCCTCGAAGATGAAATCTAGCCACAAAGCCAGACCTATATATCAGAAGGAGTACTTTCTAGCAGAGATTAGCAAACCACAGCCAGCAAACTAAATGTGGTTCACTGCCTGTTTTTTTTTTTAATAAAGTTTTATTTAATAACAGTTTTATCTCTTTACATATGGTCTATGGCTATTTTTACACTCAGATGGCTACACTGAGTTGTTGCAATAAAGACTATATGGCCCCCAAAGCCAAAACACTCACTATATGACCCTTTACAGAGAGTAAACCCCTGTTCAATGGTAAAGTGCAAACGTTTTGGGCCATGTTCATTCTTCGAAATCTAATCTTCCAGGTCCTCCAACAATACCTTATAAAGCTTTGTAAATAGGCAAAATAATATAAAATCGACCTCCCCATACACATGGGTCATTACCACATTGGGTCCTAAGAGTAACCCAGACTGTAACACTTAAAAAAAAAAAAAAAAGCAACAAATACTGAAGGGGTGTTTCCACTCCATTCAGGATAAGCTGTTCACTTCTGCCTTGTCACAAACGCAAACTTTCAGCTATCAGAAGAATATGTAGCTAGACTCTTAGTACACCCTCTAGACAGGAGTGGACGGTGGGGAGGCAAGAAGGCTTAAAATTAAAAGGGCAAATACTCTATTCTAGCATCACAGAGAAGTAACAGTTGCCAGGATTAATGAGCTGGCTTTAGCCCTGTCCGATATTTAACACTCAGCCTGTACAGAGAAAAAAATGTCCAACATTAATTACCTTCTAGGGCTAAAGGCTGCCCTCCAAGTACATTCTAACTCCCTCTCTTTGAGCCTCTTGACTGCTAATCTCTTCAGCATCAAGAAAACCTGCCCCAAGACAGAAGTGCCTTCTTGGCTAAAGCTCTATAAAGCTTCCAAAACCAAATGGAGTACTTGGCCACACTAATGAGGCAGTGTGAGCCTAGGCAGCTACGAGAGCCTTCTCAGCTCACTCTTCCCCAACACTGCTTTAAAAACAGAAATGAAGTCCATGAGTGCAGTCGAACAAGCACATTCTGTTACTGCAAAACGGCCAAAGGCAGCATCCAGTACCAACTCCACCGAAAAGACAAGAAGGTGATTTTTAAAACCAATTCAAGTTTTCCCCCTTCTCTAACCCATTTCTATCTCTGGCCATTCAGTCCTGTGCTAAACAATCGCTTCATTTACAACACACGTTGTACTAGGGTACTGGGTTTCATACCTCTCAGTTCACTAAAGGGCTGCGATAAGATGTCTCTCTTTGAAGTGTGGTACGAGTGAGCAACGTGGTGGTTTAAAAAGGAAAAGCTAATAAGTTAATATACAGAAAATCTCCCAGCTCGGAAGGATTTCATCTTTCTTGCGAACACAAGTGCTTCTGTAATTCAACATGATCGCCTTTAAAAACAATGAACACAAACGGCATTATGCTGTACTTAAAAGGAAAAACAGGGGTTTATAATTACACAGCTAAGTCTTAAGAAAGCTCACTAACTACAGAACAAATACAGTATGTGTGCTGTTCACAGATTGCAAAGGTGCCCACAATGTTCTGGAAAAGCCATCCCAGGGCGCCTGGGTGGCTCAGTTGGTTAAGCGTCTGCCTTCGGCTCAGGTCATGATCCCAGGGTCCTGGGATCGAGTCCCACATCGGGCTCCCTGCTCAGTGGGGAGCCTGCTTCTCCCTCTCCCACTCCCCCTGCTTGTGCGCGCGCTCTCTCTTTCTCTGTCAAATAAATAAATAAAACCTTAAAAAAAAAAAAAAGCCATCCCCGCATGAGCAAATCTAGTGTAATACATTACACCTTCAAGAGTGCTTGGAGATCCCATTTCCGAGGCAAGTCTTCTTTGGACATGTGTGTCCAGCACAACAAAGCTCTACACAAGAAAAAGTCGCTCCTAGAATGTTCATCTCATCTTTTGCTCCCAGAAATCTAACATGGTGACTTTCTCAAGGACAAACTTAAGAAAGGGAGGTCAAGTCAAATAGAAAACTCATCACCAAACTTGGTAATGTTTACAGGTGGGCCAAAACGAGATGTGTGTTTAAAATACAAAGGGCTTACAGAAGCTTAAAACTTTTTTTTTTTTTAAAGATTTTATTTATTTATCTGAGAGAGAGAGAATGAGAGACAGAGAGCACAAGAGGGAAGAGGGTCAGAGGGAGAAGCAGACCCCCCGCCGAGCAGGGAGCCCGATGTGGGACTCGATCCCAGGACCCTGAGATCACGACCCGAGCCAAAGGCAGACGCCCAACAACTGAGCCACCCAGGCGCCCCGAAGCTTAAAACTTTTTAAGAAAAAGTTCAGAACGAAGAAATGGAAAAGCATTTGACAAGGCCACGCGCTGCGCTGTGTGAAGGACACTGTGGCAAATAAGCCTCATCCCAGGCCCAGCTCTGCCACCTGTCAGACAATGGATGGGAACGTCCTTCAGTGCCACTGTCTTCTCATTATACAAGCAGGAGACTGAATGGACCAATCTCCAAGGATCATCAGAATGCTTCCACGGCTCTCCACTTATGTCGCTCAAAATCAATTTTTGTATAACTCAGCAGTAACCCTCTCAACAAAAGTATGTCTGACTGCCAAAAACACTTACAGGGTCATGTAATCTGAAAGTCAGGATGAAATAGGACAGAAAGAGAGGAAAGGAGTAGTAGGATGAAGAAGGGAGGTAAGAGAAGGGGAGGAAACCCCAACGAAATCACTATTAGTTATTTAGCTGCCATTTTGCAAGGAAGAGTATGTCCCTTAGAAGAAATGACACTCGCATGCACTCAAGTTCACACCCTGGGCTAGAGAATGGCCTATCTTCTGCCAGAATCTTTCCTTTACCCTTTCTTTCCCCAAACTGGGGAGTTGAGCTCTTTCAGGATTAAGGACTGGAGGACCAAGTCTAAGTCGAGCCCCATTAAAATAATGCAGTTGACAAACCTTAGGAGCAGTGTTACCCATCTCCATTCAAAACTAAAGCTGATGTAAAGGACAGTCACCCACCACGGTAAAGAATATCGGCTGAGCCAAACATCCTCAAGCCCTGAGTTGTGTGTTGCCCCCACTGCCAATCCTCCAGTGAAGACAATTGGGGACCTCTCCAGGTTGCAGTGTGCCAAACCTCAATGCCACAGATCTGACATTTTTAGCAGCGGTTTTTCATGTACCTTTTCCTGAATGTAAAAATAAGTACGTGATCTGAACTACAAAAATGTAGAGAAACAAGTTTTCAGTGATAGAAGTTGAATTCTAAGACTTCACCAAATACTATGAAATTTATCTTTTCAAGACCATTTGCTTGTCAGAATTCAAGCAACAGCACCAAACACTAGTCCCCTGAAGTGCCTGCTGAAATCATCAACCTTTAGCCTTTTAAAATTCTGCTTAATTTGACTCCTTAACTACATCTGTTGACAGAAACCAATATCTATTTATCCTGTGTCCTGCAAAAGTGAGACTTTACAGACTCGATTATCTTGTTGGTGTGGGTTACTATGCATTGAGTGATAACTACGAGAGCTATAAAGAAGTCAAAGTCCTCGAGACAAGTGGAATTTCTAGAGAAAGAATCAAGAAACTGAATTATAAAGAATAAAAAAAAAGTGAGAATAAACCAAGCACAACACATACTCACAAGATACTTACTTTGAAGGCCTCTATTAGTGTGGATGGCAAGGTTATCAAAGACATTCACTTTTCCTGACCCTACTTTAATCCACAATGTGATGCAATGTTTTGCAGACAGGACTAAATTAGTACTTTCCTTAAATGGAGTCATTCACTTATGCATGGTTGATGACTCATTATTAAAGGTCAATATTCATTCATTCATTCATTCATTCATTCAAGCAAATAGGGCTTCCCCTGCTTTCAAACAGAAAGAATAATGTGGAGGAGTGCCTGACTGGCCCAAGGGATGTGAATCTATTATATTACTAACTCCTGCACCAAAGGGGTCTCTGTAGAAAGTTCTGTTCATGCTCCCTTGATTCATTTACTCTTCAGACTGTAAACTGAAAGAATGCACATAAACCCTACATGTAATCAGACACATAGATGTTTATGATGACTAGGATTAATAAGCAACAACAGGAAAAAAATGTTTACAGAGCCCCCCTTGGAACTGGGGAAATCCAGGCTCATTAGCTTCTCAGGTCAGACAGCTTCCTTCCCACCCACACCCCGCCCCGCCCGGCTCTTTGATCCCAGGGGGGACACTACAAAATTGGTGAATGTGTTCCCTCCACTCTGCTGGCTTAGGTCAACGGGGCACACCAGAAGAGAAGCAAGAAAGGGAGGACAAATGAGGCCTAGGTATTTGCCCCTCCTTGTGGGGTGGTCTCTTGACAGCAGTGTCCTTCCAGAGACCACAGCTCCTATCTGGGCAGGCCTCTCCACAGGGCCCCTTCCTTCTAGGTTCTCGTAACTCCTTCCTGCCCTGCCCTGCAGGCCAAACTAGGTCACAGCAGTGCTCCTAGCACAGGATACTGCCCCACCTGTATGCTCCCCTTACACCAGGGGTCAACAAACCGTGGCCCATGAGCCAGATCCTGCACAAAGCCTGTTTTGGTTAATAAAGTTTTATTAGAAGCCACACCCATTCATTTATGTGATGTCTACGGCTGCTTTCTGCACTAGAACAGCAAAGGAACTGAAACAGAGGCTGCATGGGCCCCAAAGCTGAAAATCATTACGACGGCTCTTTACAGAGAAATCTGCCAACTCCTGTCCAACACTCTTCTCATGCCCTTGAAAATAATCTTTTTAACTTACCTCTTCTGATCTACCCTCTGACAGGTGCACCATCTGTTTATTCCTGGGATCCTGCATGATATTGCCCCCAATTACTACTATGATGTAGCTTTAGTTACTGTAATTATTCCCATTTCATGAAGGACAAAGAAATTCAAGATTCATTTCGGAGGAAATATTTAGGTAAAAGGGAGTGAGAACAAGTTAAAAAAAAAAAAAAAAGCCACAAAGCAACTTACAGAGAGAGACAGAGACAGAGACTGACGTGTGAAGTGTTTAAACTTTGTCAATTCATTAAGGAACCAGAGGATTTTCCCCCTTATTTAAAAGATAAAGTAATAGCAGCCAAGAATCTAAGTTTGCTTTGGCGACTGATGAGGAACCTGCCCTCCCCCTGCCATTTCCTGCTCCTTATGCTTGGATCTGAGGCACATTAATACTTTGGTGAGGGACCTGGAAAAGATTTTGCTACAGAATTCTTTCTTCATTCATGAGTGGTGTCAAAAAATTTCATGGGCTCTTTGTTGGTGAACAAAGAGCTACATGGTTAGACCCGGTTCTTCTCGGCCAGCCCCCACCCCTATATTTTGAATATTAACTCCGTAATACGTGAGTCATATCCAAAGACAGAAATCTTCCAAGGCACACTGAATCTGGAAGGCCCACTCTGTGGTGGCGTCAGAGACCAATAAACAGCTACCGCTAGATAATAACAGTCATCAATTCAAACCTTCCAGTTACTCAGCACCTTAGATGTGCCAAGGCCTATGCAAATACTTCATGTTCTTTTTCTCCATTTACTGCCACCTGCAAGCTTATTTTTAAGTGTACTACCATTAGCTTCATTTTTCAGAGGAGAAAATGAAGGTAAACAGGTATTGAGAACTCGCCCAAATCCATAAATGACAAAGTCTAAAGTGTAGAGCCTGCCTTTCTGAAGGAGGCATGCTGAAAATTTCCCCTGCATGAGAGTGGCTGTCACTCCAAGAGAAGAGGAGAAGCCTGCCATTGACGATCTGACTATAATAAGAGAGCAACTCAGAGGTTATTCCATAAGTAACTGCCATCACTGTTCTTGGAGCTCCTGGTGGTTTACAACTATTATTGTGATTCCAACAACCATAAATGTCAGGGAGAGTATTTGCTCTGTGGGGTCTATGCAATTAGTATGGAATAAGTTTGCCCTGGGTGGGGGGAAGGTAATTTACATTCACACTAAGCTTCCTCAGACCTGGTCAGCAAAAGTCACAAGTTTCAAAACCCACCAGAGAAGCAAGGACTCCAGATGAACTTATTCCAAGAAAGGAAGGTCCTACCTGTCTCCCTAAATCACCATCTACTGGTTTTCCATGTTATTTCGCACCTCATACCCTCAAAGTCTATATTCCGCCAAGTGTTCCTGTGGATGTTCATTTATCCAGTTGGAAAATGGAAAGCCCATGTTAGGACTGAGTTGGTCTTGATGGAGGGGAAAATAATGATTTTTCAGAGCTTTATCTAGGACCCTGCAAACTTAAAAATTCTTAACAGGTTCATGGATGGGTTCCAAGGAGCCTGAGTCCCGTGAAATTGTGTGAGCACACACATGGGAGAGAGAAGGAATGAGAGAATATGAGAATATGCATTTTTTGGCAAGGAGATCTAAAACCCTCATCAAATCCTTATTGCGGGGTCTGTCTCCCCCAAACCACAAAGAGTCACTGAGATGAGAGCTAACACAGTCCTCTTCCTTGGTGCAATCAGGTCACACAGCATGCTGACTGAGGTAGACCAGCCAACACATCAGCATTTTGCTCTTCTTCCTCCTCCTAAGCTGAGAGCATTTGCCATTCCTCTTTGCCCCATGTTTTGCTCACCACTGACTCACAATGAGCCCGTTACGTCACTATTCCCCACGGACTGGAACTCAACACAAAGAGGAGAAAGCTGCACTGGACTCCAGCCAAAAGGTTTAGGTACTCAAGTAACACCTGTGAGGCAATATCCTGAGTCATTTCATCTTGACTTCAGTCTACCTACAAAAAATGCATACGGACCTCCTCATATACCGTATCTGTGGTTTGGTAATTCTCCATCAGTGACTATGTCCTATAATTGTTATTTTTCCAGAGAGACGTCTGAATTATATCTTTCTGCATAACAATAAAGTTTACCTCAAACTAATTCTGAAATACAATACAGCCGCCTTTACAGTATCTGGTCAACAACTTCCACATAACACCCCAGAAGCAACCAGCAACTATTTGTATTTCAGTAAAATGCCCTTTTCTGGGGGGAAGGGAGGATAAATTCTGGAGTATGAGGTTTAACTAAGTATAAATTTTCAAGGTGCAAACATACTCCCATATATAGAACAGCCCTTGCAAAAGCAGAAGCAATGTAACTGGGACTCTTCTTCATACAGAGAGAGAGAGAGAGGGAGAGAGAGAGAGAGAGAGAGTGTGTGTGTGTGTGTGTGTGTGTGTGTAGCTTTCTTACTGTCAGCTGAATAGGCAAAGAAAACTGATGGTTTGCTCAGTATGTTTGCCAATTTCCCCCAAATTTTAAAACAAAAACACTCTCTGTGCCATGACCATATGTCCTGATGTATTTTCTTTTACCACAGAAACCTAATGACGAACACCCAACAATGTGACATTAGTCTTTGAATAAATGTGACTCTGCTTTTGGAAGAAAATCTTTCACACTGGCTCTGGAGTTGGTGCAGTATGTCTGTGTGTGGGTGTGAATGTGTGAAAATTCTAGTTCTATATATTTTACTTGAAATTTTATTTGATTATAAAGAAATATCTGCTCAGTGTAGAAAATAAAATTACAAAAATTATATGAATATATAGTGTATATAGTAGTTGGGAGTCCAAGCCCTAGAACCAAAGGAAATATATACAGGGGCATTATTACAGAATTGTTTGCAGAGGCAAAAACTGCAAAATAATTGAAGGATATATCAATACATGTGTCATAGAATAAGCTGGGGTTACATCTGTATTTTGAAATTGCATGCATTTATTAAAACCAATGACATAAATCTGTATCTATTGGTGGTATGTGCATGACACACTGTTAAAGAAAGTTTAAATAGGGCACCTGGGTAGCTCAGCTGGTTAAGCGACTGCCTTCAGCTCAGGTCATGATCCTGGAGTCCCGGGATTGAGTCCCACATCAGGCTCCCTGCTCAGCAGGGAGTCTGCTTCTCCTTCTGACCCTCCTCCCTCTCATGCTCTCTGTCTCTCATTGTCTCTCTCGCAAATAAATAAAAAATCTTAAAAAAGAAAGTTTAAATAAAAAATGAGTACAGTAGGATTCCATTGGTGTAAGGACAATGATCTAAAAAAGAAAAATCTAACATCTCATGTGTGTACATTTCTATTTTTACATAAGTATGCAGAAGGCTGTGGAAGGATGTGTGCCAGGCAGAAACACTGCTTACCTCAAGAAAAAGAGGAGGAAAAGGAAAGGAAGGTAGGCAGAGAACTACCTTTTTCATTTTAAAACTTCATTGTTTCAATGATTTGGGCAACTGCACATAACTTTACAATTTGGATGGTGGTGCATTCAATAAAAGAGTTTTTTTTTTTTTTAATTTTATTTATTTACTTATGAGAGAGAGTGGGCAAGAGAGAGCACAAGCTGGGGGAGGGGAAAAGGGAGGAACAGACTTCCCGCTGAGCAGGGAGGCCAAAGTGGGACTCAATCCCAGGACCCCAGGATCATGACCTGAACTGAAGGCAGACACTTAACTGACTGAGCCACCCAGGCACCCAATAAAAGGGGTTTTTTAAAGACAGAAAGAGAACGAAGTATTATAATAAAAAAATTTCAGAATCCACCCCCTTCCTCCCTCCACGGTAGGGCCAGTGCTGACAACTTGTATTCAACTTTCCATATTTCCCCCCACCTACACTAAAATAGTCTTCAAACAAAATATAAATATTTTATATAGAATATTCATATAGAATATACATGTGATATATATACATATGTGTAAATATATATATGCCACATACATTGTTTTTTAATATGCTTTTCACTTAATGAGGCTTCAACATGTTTCCGCTGGCATGGGGTCTGATTAGACAGAAATGTGACAGAGCCAGATGGGGACGTGGATCCTGTCATCCTCAGCTGCCAGCTGTGAGACCTCAGATAAGGCACTTAGCTGAGTCTCAATGGTACCTGCTGTAAAATGGGAACAAGGCCACCTGCTAATGCAGGGCTGTGTGAATGACACAAAATTCATCAGGATAACCAGGTTCACTCACAGATACACAACAGGTGCTCAACAAATGGACATTATCAGTATGAATTATGTAATAGTAATGTCACTGAGTACTTGCCTTGTGCTAAGAATGTTTCTAAGAACTTCTAAAACCTTGAAACTCAATTAACCCGCACACCTAACTTCTAAGATAGAGGCCATCATCCCCATTTTTCAAACAAGAATATGAAGGTCCAGAGAAGTGAAGTAACTTGCCCAAGGCTACACAGCTAATAGTATCAGAGCTGGGATCCAAACCCACGCAGCCAGTTTACGATGTTGCTCTACTGTGGTTGTGGATGGGTTTCAGGGAAGTAAGTTCTTCTACAGGAACATCTCGTGTAGACCATGTGATAACTGATTAACCACTCAGCTACAACAGCCTCGGGCTAGCAGTCAATTTTCTCAGCGCCGGTTCCCAGGCCTTTTCATGTGGGCACATATGCGTGCATTCACCTGGACACCCCAAAACTAGCCCCCCAGGGATGTTCAGCACTCTCTGCTCATCTCTCCCCAGGTGGCCAGCCAGTTATGCTCTGCAGAGGACCCTGGTCGGCCAAGAGCTTCGCTTTCCCCATAAGCATTTCCAGCACTTGAAACAAAGCTTAAGCAAAGGGAGGGAGATAATGCCACAAGTGAAATAGGACAAGGTAGCCTCAAGGGCTGGACTCACCTGAACCACAGTCCGTCACTGGGTCACCAATGGCGTCTGCCTCCCAGGTGGGTGGCTCAGGCAGTGAGTATCTCATTAGCTTATGATGGAACGAATGGTCCCACATCAGGCTCTGATCATGAGAATCCCACCACCAGCTTATTAACCAATACAGGTGACCCTAACGTCATGAAAAAAATAACTTCTTTCCAATCTCCAGAAGCCAGGGACGTTGAGCAATGTGTCTACCACCACTTTTAGGACTCTCTTCACTTAAACCAAAATGGCATTTCTGTTTCCCTCAAGATCTAACAGACCTCAAGTTCTGGCCCTGTCTCGTTGGTGGTCGGTAACATTAAACCATCAACAATCAGGTTTATGTTTTCACTTCCAGGGACATGCCAGTTCTTTTCTCTCTCTGACAAGGCTGGGACATTCCCTCTGTCTGGTGCGGGAAATGAAGTGGCGGGGGGGGCGAGGAAGAAGGAAAGAAGAAGGAAACAAAAAACCCACGCCATTTACAAGCAGAGAGTGTTTCAATGCTCCCAACAAGCGGGATCTGGCATCCCTGTTACAGCAGCATCTTCCGTGATCACTATGAACTTTGGGTGCCATGGGGTTCAAATGAAGTAGGAGAGAAATAAGAAGAGAAAGCAGAACCACTTCCTCTCGGGAAAGAGGGTGATGTTTTCTCACAGACCCCTCCCACTCTGGAGCTGAACTTGAGCACTTCACATGCTTTGCTCAATTAAGGCAATGACTACATTTCTAGCAGGAGTTATTAGCAAGTTTTATTTCTTAATTGGATGCTCTATTTAATGGGGTGTGTGTGTGTAAGAAAATAAATGGACACTGATTTAGAAGAAAAAGAAAAAAATTATTACTAATTAAAACCACCTAGTTTTTGTTTTCTTAAAAGTTCCTTGAAACACTGATTTTCATCCCTCTACATTTATTCTGGTTTAGATTCTAGTGTTACTTATGGGACGTCCTTAAACCACAAAGTTTCATGGCAGTTTCTCAAAGGAAATACAAACATTATACTGCATCCTATTACTAATACGGTGTATTCTCATTTGGGTCATCAAGCTAAGCAAAATACTATGTGAAATACATTCAAAATCACCGGATGTTAACAAAAGTGGCTCATTATGCAAAGCTTACTTACCACTATCCTTTCAACTTCTGTAACAGACATCACTTCCTTTTAAAAATGTCCACTTGGATGAATTCTAACATCTCCCACCCCGAAAGAAAAAAGAAACTGCTTTGTCCCTGTTTGAGCTCCTCCTTTTGAAATCTTTAACACAAAGTTATTTTTTTCAAAGCAAACTCTGAATGTGAGCTGCCTCCACCTTGGAGAGGTAACATTTCAGGGTGAAGCGGGCTGGCACAGAAACGTCCAAGCAAACCCTGGCTCTACACAAGTTAGCTTCTTTTCTTAGCTCCAGTGTTTAAAGGAAAAATTAAGATAGTTGCTCTATCGCATTAGTCTTAGCATTTCCAAACACAGGAATTCACTTTTTAAAGTTTCCCTTAGCAAACGTTATTAGGAAACACAGCAGGAAATGTCTATTAAGAAACTCCTGAGGTCTTCATTTATATTAACATTTACATTGCTTTTTGTTGTTGTTGTTTGGTTTTTTTAATTTTTTTTATTATGTTATGTTAATCACCATACATTGCATCACATTTACATTGTTTTTAGCTTGTTACTCATTCTATGAGGACATTCATTTATTTTTAGCTTGTCACTCTTTCTTTTCTCGCTACTTCAGTGCAGAACACAAATCTCCAATGTTCCAGAACAAAGGTAACAGTGGAAAGGTAAGATACATCTGTTTACTCCGACACGCTTCAAACAACCCTTCCCTCATCAGATCCCTCCTGGGGTGTGGACTGGGGGTAAGGAGCAGTGAAGACCCTTTCCCAAGGCCCTTCCTTAATGCTCCATTTACATGCCCCTCCAGAGAAGCCCTCAGAAAGTTCCACTGGGGTTTACTGCTTCACTGACAAGTTGGTTTAATCAAGCACTTGTGGCAAAGAAATTATTTCCTGGAACGTGTATGAAAATTCCATGGCAACAATAGTGGCTAAACTTCCATCTAAGAAAACGGCACACTTGAAAGAGAAGTGAGCGGAGGCATCTTCCAGAACTTGCTGGAAGTTGCTATCGATTCTATGTTGCTAATACAGGATCCTATAGGAAGACAAGACCAAGGTCAATGAGACAGAAGACGGAGGTGACCAGTGTCACGTATTTTCTGAACATGACAGCAAGGCCTACAGCTTCATAAGCAAAAAAGCACAACTGCTAAAAAAAAAAAAAAAGAAAAAGAAACATTGCTAAACATGACTAAGAAAAATGCTTACTTAAATTATAAAGAATGGAATTCATAAATGCAGCAGAGATTTTTCTTAAGTTTACAAAACCTAACATGGTTTGTCAAAAATTGAGCTCTTTATTTTTTATGGTACCATTATATTTATCTTTTTTTATTTTTTTTATTTTTATTTCTTTTTAAGATTTTATTTATTTGACCGAGAGAGAGACAGCGAGAGCAGGAACACAAGCAGGGGGAGTGGGAGAGGGAGAAGCAGGCTTCCTGCCGAGCAGGGAGCCTGATGCGGGGCTCAATCCCAGGACCCTGGGATCATGACCTGAGCTGACGGCAGACGCTTAACAGCTGAGCCACCCAGGCGCCCATATTTATCTTTTTTTTAAAGAAAGAGCAAAAATAGGGCTTCCTCATGATTTTTCTCTAGCAGGCCAATTTACTCCCTTCCTTCCAAATAAAGGCACTCTCTACCCCTAACCACCCCCGGCACTGGGAGGGAGGTCTATTTTGAGCCACTGCTATTCCTGTATGCTCAGCGGGCAGATCCCACCTGTCGGCAGGAGGTGTTGTCAAAGTATCAAATGCCCCCAAGACCTCATGACATACTGTCACCTGCCTCTACGGCTTCTAATGTTAGACCTCCTACTACAGTTTTACCCTCAGAAGCTGATCATGTGACTTGGAAATCGATTTCCAAGACGGGACAATAGATATTTCCTGATTGAATACTCTGCAGCAGACACAGTGTGAGGTCCCAGGAACACGGCAAGTACACAGCTCGATCAACGTGTCCCTGCTCTCAGGAGCTTATACTCACTCACACAGGACCCTCCTGGGTCCTTTCCCAGTGAACTGCAAATCTCCCAGGGACACCTCACCAGTAGAGTCAAACAGATGCCGGATTCAGAAGCCTGCCCAGGTACACCTTACAAACTTCTCCACAGACTCTGGAAGGCAATGACAACACATGCCATGCAAAGCAGCCACATCAAACATCAGGCAGTGACAAATGTCCTCAATGAGAGAAGAGATGACCCTGTACACGAAAGCTCCACTCTTAGACACAAGTGAGGCTTCCAAAGGCTAGGCTGAGGTCCCCCTGTGGTAAATCCATTATGACCCAAGTGACCACTAACTAGTGCCGTCCACCTGCTGGTGACATGCAGAGCCCGTGAACTTGGCCTCAGGCGAGAAGTTCCCAAGTGGAAAGTTGACAGGTAATGGGACTTATTTTTGCAAAGATAGTCAGATTCTAGTATCATATTTGACCCCATTCTTTTGGCAAGAGGCTGCGGCTTAGACAGGCCCTCAGCAAATCTGACAGACTCCAGGGTAGAATACCAGAAAAAGACATCTGCTGTCAACAGGGAAGGCACAGCTCTGTCCTCCCATGCAGAATGCTTTGGAACTGCTGGCCACTGCCTTTTAGTGAGTCATGAAATCAACTCAGTGGGCAGCAAAGAGCATTAAAAAAGAAAAGAATAAAATAGAAATACCAGACTGCTGTGTGCAGTGAGGGTATCTCTCATCAACACTTGTTCAATTTTGTACATATGCACCAGGACCCACTCACATTTGTGGTTTGTATGTAAAGCACATTTCTTACTGTAGGTCTTTGGAAGAGCAGTCTAGCACAAGGAGCTGTTCCAGCAGGGTTTTTGTGTTTTTTTTTTAATTGAAGTGTAGGTGACACACAATGTTACATTAGTTGCAGGTCTACAGCGTAGTGATTCTCCGATGAGTCTACATTATGCTGTGCTCACCACAAGTGTAGCCGTCCTCTATCACCACACAACCCTATTACAATACCACTGACTATATTTCCTATGCTGTACCTTTTTTTTCTTAAAGATTTATTTTAGAGAGCGAGCGAGCAGGAGGGCAGGGCCGAGGGAGAGCGAGAACCCCTAGCTGATACCATGCTGAGCGTGGAGCCTGACATGGGGCTCAATCTCATGACACTGAGACCATGACCTGAGTTGAAACCAAGAGTCAGGTGCTTATAGGAGCCTGGGTGGCTCAGCTGTTAAGCGTCTGCCTTCGGCTCAGGTCATGGTCCTACGGTCCTGGGATCGGGCCCCGCATCAGGCTCCCTGCTCGGCGGGAAGCCTGTTTCTCCTTCTCCCACTCCCCCTGCTTGTGTTCCCTCTCTCGCTGTCTCTCTCTGTCAAATAAATAAATAAAATCTTAAAAAAAAAAAAAAAGTCAGGTGCTTAACCAACTGAGCCACCTAGGCGCCCCTCCTATGCTGTCTCTTTATCCCCACGACTTATTCATTCCATAGCCCGAACAGTTGTTTTTTGTTGGTTTTTTTTTTTTAAGATTTCATTTATTTACTTGACAGAGAGAGAGACAGCAAGAGAGGGAACACAAGCAGGGGGAGTGGCAGAGGGAGAAGCAGGCCTCCCGCGGAGCAGGAGCCCGATGTGGGGCTCGATCCCAGGACCCTGGGATCATGACCTGAGCCGAAGGCAGACGCTTAACAACTGAGCCACCCAGGCGCCCCTCGAACAGTTCTTCTATCTGTGTTTGGGTTGCCCCAATCGACAAATGTGCACACTACAAAGAGCTGGAAGCAGAATGCATTATGATAGCATAGTTTTTTAAAAAAATGTATAAATACACATAAAAGTTTATCAAAAGTGGATTCCCTGGTTTGGGGCCTGACACTAATATTTACCTTTTTGCCTCTGAAATTCTTTACCAACGATGGTATTAGTCTTCTCCATAGTGGATTCCAGTCTCTCAAAAGCTCCTCATTGTTCAACCAAACACACTTAAGTAGCTACACAAAGCAGTTAGCTCAGACTGGCTCATGGCTACTTAGGCAAGATGAAGTCAGAGCAGGTGACATTACCGTAGGCGGTTCTTGGGACTATGCTAGTCAAAGACCTTGACTGACACCATGAGTAAATCATTCTGTTGTCAATCTCCAACCAATGTGATTCCATCTAGGGTACAGATTCATCTGTGGCCTTAATGTCTGTAACATTCTTAGAAATAAAACTGTCTTAGGTGTAACATACACACAGGAAGTGAATAAACCGGAAGTGACTATCCTGATGCATTTTTGCAGCATGCATACACTCATTAACCATGACTCAGGTGAAGACTACAATGGGACCAACACCCCAAATCTCTCCCGGAGCTTGCTCCCAGTCATCATCCTGAGGAATCCCATGGAATAACTTTGCTCTTGAAGAGAAAGCCAGCACTCACAATCCGTGATCAGCCAGCAACAGTACAAGCTTTACCCGTTTACTGTTTTTATTTTTACTGCTATCTTTACAGCAACTGAAAATGACTTTCCACAATCATGACACAGTTTCCTTTTAAAATAAATTTAAGTTACACAAAAGTATGTTTCTTTCAGAAAAATGTTAAGTAACAAAAACAGGTGGTGCATCGATGGCAGAAACTGAGCAGGTGTAGATGACTAAAGTTCGAGAAACACTTGTTTTGGGTGCTGATCAGTATGAAATGCTGAACAGGCTTAAGTGACCATCCATCATGCTCATTTTCTGCAGATGAGGGTAGAGTCTCTCTCCTGTCCCGTGTTGTATCACAAGGACTAATTTCCTCTCTTGCATATTTTTATAAAAGTTTAATGGTTGGTGCTTCAGGGAAATCAGATGACGTTGTTTTTATACCCTGTGGCTTGTATTTCTCCCATGCATCATGCTTAATCGCAACTGGAATAAACTGATTCGGAATGAAAGGACGCTTACCAGATTTTTCTCCCCTTAAATCTTTAAGTTTTAAAAGTTCACTTAGAACTGGGATCAACTATAACGAAAGGCTACCAACCACTCATACTGAATGTCTTTAATGTTCTAATTATGGCAAAAAAGAATGGACACTGTGTACTTAACTTTCAACCAAACTAAAGGGGAAAGGGAAAGATTTCAAAAGAAGTAACAACTTCTTCTCGCTGAATTAGTATAATTCTCTGTACGTTCTATTAAATCTAATGGGTTTAGCAGATGAGACTCTCCACATTTCACTTATAAGGCTGAGTGTATCAGGAAAAATAATCTACATTTACCTATGAATAGACTTCATAGGTAATTAAGTCACCTTGTCAAAACAAAGATTTTCTTGCCTCTACATAATACCATCTGCCTACTGGATTCCCCTTTCATTTCTTACAAAGTATAAACAAAGTTTACTAAACAGGAACTATATTAAAAAACAGCTTAGAACTCCATTCAATTGGTCTTGGGTCTCCAAGGAGTGATTCAAATAAAATAAAAGCAAAATCTCACAAGTGACCCATGTGAAATTAAGGAAGTGCTTATGTATTCAGGCACACATTCACCCACAGATTCATATACTCACCCATACAGTCACACAGATACATACATGTAAAACCTATTCTTTTATAAGCTCTTTAAGCACTCTAAAAAAATCTTATTTGTCAAAATGCAGTAAATTAAAGGACTTTGGCTAATAATGTAAGTTAAAGTGTCGTTTAGAACTTCATTAAAACCCAAACAGCAAGGTTAAGGTAACATTTCTCTGAAAATGATTCCACCAAACTCAGCGTTTAATGTCCTTCCTCTATGTGATCACTTTCCCCTCTGCTGGTTCAGACACCAAAGGGAATTAGTTCTCTAGATACCATGATGCTGATCAGGGCAGCCAAATGGAGAAATTTAAAACATCACCAGCTTTGTTACCATTATCACTAGTCCTTTAGAAAGAAGGGAAAAGGAGTTCTTTCCAGCTTTCAAACTTACCTTTTAATCACCGAAGAAAATTAAGATGTTGCTCCCTTGATAGTATTAAGGGCTTTCAACAAAAATATGATGTAATACTTTTTTTCTTGCTTGACTCCAGCTCCTCTACAATTCCTTTATCTCTAGTAATTCTACTCCAGGCCAGCATCACACATTAATACTCACCCAAGGTTCTTACAAGCATGCTCTCTTAAGATAGTTCCAAGAATGATACTAAGTATTAGAAATCCATTCACAATGCCATAACAAAGTCATACTTAATCCTATTTTACTTGAGCTCCTCCCATTCCATTTTAGAGTTTAGAATAAGTAATAAATATGTGCTCCATATGCAATGCAATTTCCATGCCCCATCAGATTCCAGCACACAGGCAGTTATATCTGTTCCTCTTTTCTTTTGTCAAGATTATGCTTGCTATCAGTAAGGGTTTCTAGTTTCATCTCCACACTTGATTGCACTTTTCAATTTTTCTACATTGGTGTATTGCATTAGTATCAAGATATAAAAAGCAATTAAACATTAACTTACAATCTTAAAGGAAGATGTAGTCAAAGAAACTCTTGACAATTTTAAGAAAATCCCAATATTCTTCATGAGTCGGTCAATATAAAAATGGAAATCTTATTCTGGTCTGGCATTTTAAAATAGCTGATCTTAAACATGCAATTGTTTTACTGCATTTTTAGAACACTTAAGTCAGCACATATGCAATGAATTACCATGTTGTTCACACTGTGATGTAAATTGAGAATTATTTTTGATTGATCAATTATTATGATTTCTAGAGCCTTAGGAAGTGACAGCTCTTTCTCAATCCAGATTCAAAGGGTCACTAATTTAAAAAAAGAACTCTAAAACAAACGAAAACAATCTACCCACAACTGTAATTTCAGATTCACGAAACTATGCCATAGAACTTCATCATCAAAGCATGCGCTCACTGATAGGTCCCTCCAGGCCAGCTTCTACAGAGCTATAGGAAAGAACCCCGGCAAAGCTAACCACCTGACAAGTGTTTATTCTGGGGCCAAATTTACAGTATTTGGACACATGCATTATTTTCTTTATTACAGCAACCTTATATGTAACAGTGCCCACATTTTATAGAAAAAAAGCAGTGCTCAGAAATGAGCTTGCCCAAGGTCACGAGGGTAATATGAAAATTAATAAAGGGAAACCTCACTAAAGTGGACTTGAGATGCTAGACGGGGAGGCTGGTAGGGAGAACTGTACCAACCAATATCAACTACCGGAAGAACTGTCAATTACAGAACTCTACAAGAAGAATCACAACGGGGAAATATGTGTGTTATATCTCCCACAAGAAATCAACTACCCCTGCAACTCAGCCAATGAGAAACCATCTCACCCAGAATTCCTGATTCCCTCTAACAGACTTCAGTTCAAAACAACGCCTTCCAAGTTCCTCCTTCTTTTCCATAAAATGATGTTCCTCTCTTTTGTTTTTTGGTCTTTGCCTATGGTTTTTCCATAGCTTGCTTGCCCCAGATTCAAATTCTCTGCTATGCCTAGATAAACCCATCTTTTGCTGGAAAAATGACTGGCAGTTTTACTTTTATGGCTAACAGCAGCAAATGGTAGAACTAGAATTCAAAATCTGGTCTGATTCCAGAGCCTGTGACTCTTAGCCACTCTATACACTTACCGGCTTTCTTTCTTTCTTTCTTTTTTTTTTTTTTAAAGATTTTTTATTTATTTATCTGAGAGAGAGAATGGGAGACAGAGAGCATGAGAGGGGGAGGATCAGAGGGAGAAGTAGACTCCCCGCTGAGCGGGGAGTCCGATGAGGGACTCGATCCCGGGACTCCAGGATCATGACCTGAGCTGAAGGCAGTTGCTTAACCAACTGAGCCACCCAGGCGCCCCTACCGGCTTTCTTATAACCCTAGTGTCAGTCATCTTGCTCCATACACTGGTCTTACGAGTAAACGTCCTGGAGCCAGGGACCACATTTTTTTTTTTTATTCTTATGTTAATCCCCATACATTACATCATTAGTTTTAGATGAAGTGTTCCATGATTCATTGTTTGTGCGTAACACCCAGTGCTCCATGCAGAACGTGCCCTCCTCAATACCCACCACCAGGCTAACCCATCCTCCCACCCCCCTCCCCTCTAGAACCCTCAGTTTGTTTTTCAGAGTCCATCGTCTCTCATGGTTCGTCTACCCCTCCCGATTTCCCCCGCTTCATTCTTCCCCTCCT
>NC_138369.1:34693527-34789958 GCF_054177405.1 Leptonychotes weddellii
AGCTCTATTTTCAACTTTTTGAGGAACCTCCATACTGTTTTCCAGAGTGGCTGCACCAGCTTGCATTCCCACCAACAGTGTAGGAGGGTTCCCCTTTCTCCGCATCCCCGCCAACATCTGTCGTTTCCTGACTTGTTAATTTTAGCCATTCTGACTGGTGTGAGGTGGTATCTCATTGAGGTTTTGATTTGGATTTCCCAGGGACCACATTTTAGTTCTCTATGGATGCTGACCTCTCTCAGATTAGGGAGAACTCAATGCCCATGCAAAAAGCAAACATATGCCGGCTAGTGGTTTCTCTTTGCTATTATCCCAAGAACTCATACAACATGAAGATTTTTAATAAGCCACAAGCCATAGATCCCTCTATATAATCATTTTCCTCCCAAATGTTTCAATAAACACTGAGTAATTTTTTGGATAGAAGTTTTAAGTGTCTAGCTAATGAATTCCGAAATCAATGTGTCCGGAAACGTAGTATTTCAATCATTCAGCAACAATCATTCTATGAAAAGAATAAAAACTGTCTTCTTTGCTTAGAGACTGCCAAAACTGATTCTGTTCCCAGAGTTTCTTCAAATGTTGAAAAATATATATATATACACGTATATATATATAGCACATTTTAAAATGGACTGGAACGTTTCTTTTGGGAGGTAGTGAGGCAGCTGTGAAACCAACACTCTGAGGCGTTCAGTTCTCCTGACCCCGGAGAGCTGTCAAATGACTCACTAGGACCAGCAGGAAAAGAGGAAGTGATGAAAGATAAATTAAGAGAATCAGAAGAGCCAAAAAGGCAGCAGGGAGTGCCACCCTCAGGAGAAAAGGGGTGGGACACACTCTTTGGAGTTCAAATGGCTATCCAAATAGACAAAGACAGGGTACGAGGCAAAGGTGTCCTTGGAGCCCCGTGGCACTCGGTGTGGCAAGGGCAGACGAGCTCCATACCGGCTACTCTCCCCTGTGAGGCTCCGGGGGACCATTAATCATCATTAGGGGAAGCCTTGCTGTTGCAGCTTCCCACCCCGGGGTATTCAGAGTCCCCAGTAAAAGTGGCATAATGGCAGATCCGTGCTCACAGCCGCCAATCTGCCCCAAGTCTTCCCTTTGCAATTTGCATTGACAATTTCTAATTCAACACTCCCTCCTCCTGTTCACAGCACCCTAATCTACAGGCACTGTGCTTACTTTTTATTTTCAAAATGATAGCAATCTGCTGCTTTGAAGGGTCCCCCCAGTGCCTCTCCCAGGAAGCAAATGCCATATATTTCAGTTTACCACTTAAGTCCGACCATCCCAACATGCCTTCCAAATCCAATAAAAGTACATGTATGCTCATTTTGCCTTACAGCGAAAGACAAAATTTTTTAATAAAATTGTTCTCAAAACTCCCATACTTAAAGGTAAGTGTCTAAATATCATGTGTAAAGAAGATGAGTGGCTATAAAATGCATCTTTTTTTAAAGATTTATTTGAGAGAGCGAGCATGCATGGTGGGGAGGGGCAGAGGGAGAGGGACAAAGAGAATCTCAAGCAGATTCCCCACTGAGTACAGAGCCCTACACAAGGCTCGATCTCAGGACCATGAGATCATGACCTGAGCCGAAATCAAGAGTCGGACACTCAACCAAGACACCCAGGTGCCCCTAAAATGCATCGTATCTGTACTGTTGTCAAGGGTTTGTGGTTTTGTTTTGTTGTCCTTCGGAAATTACCAAAAATTTCCTTTTGGACCTAATCTTTATCCAAAAAATTTAATGGGGGCACCAGTCACTTCTGATTTATTCTTGATTTTAAAATGCTTTGTGGATGATCTAATTAAGTCTTTTTATTAAGAGATGACCATGAGGGATAGACTTAAAACTTCTGTGGAGCCAGAAATCCCACAGAAGTACACACTGTCAACCTAAATGAACTTTGATTCATCTGAGCTGGGAATGGGGGGGGGGGGGGGACATGTCCTGCCAAAGAGGAGCATCCAATGCCCTGTTTCCAGAGTTTCAACCGGAAGCCAGCTGTTCACCCATCTCCACACCCGAGGCAGATGCTATGAGCTTTCAGAAATGAGAATGTCAAGTAATTTTTATTTTTATTTACTATTTTTTATTTTTTTATTATTTATTTTATTTATTATTATTTAAATTTTTATTTAAAGATTTACTTATACTGGGGAGAAAGAGTGAGAGCACCTGAACAGGGGTAGGGGGAGAGGGAGAGAGAGAATCTCAAGCAGACCCCCCCACTGAGCATGGAGCCCAAGGTAGGGCCCCATCTCACAACCCTGAGATCATGACCTGAGCAGAAATCAGGAGTCGGACACTCAACCGACTGAGTCACCCAGGCGCCCCGAGAATGTCAACTAATGTTTTAAAGGAAATATACAAGCAGGAATCAGCCTTGTGACATTTAAAACTCAGAAAAAACTTCTAACTCATCACATTTTTTCATCTTTGCCTTTTTATGGATTATAAAAATAATACTCACTTTGGAGAATTCCAACATTACAGAAATGTGACTTCAGAAATTCAAAGTTACCGCCCATAATCCCACCCCACAAAATTGCTATAATAACTATAAAATGTTTATTAGCTCAGAGTATTTTTCCTATGAAAAGACTAATATATATAAATGCCTTTAAAATACACAAATTGCGTCATGCCACATGTTCCATTCTTCATCTGTATGTTTATCTGGCTGGTGTACAGTGATGTCTGTTAAAAAGATGTTCACTGAAAACCTGGTTTTTTTTTTAAAAAAAAAGCTGGTTTTAATAGCAAAATAAGACAACAACAACAACACTAATAAACATAACAAAGTCAATACATCAGTATCGTCAATAGAAGGCAGGGATTTAAGATGGTATATTTGGTTTTAATAGGTCACAATATTAATTCTGGAGAGGATGACTCCCTGAAATAGTTCAGAGTTTTCTCAATAATCCTATAGCAGCACTACATTCTTGCTAAAACACATAACAAGAGGAAAACAGATCTCAAAATTATTTTTGCTGACTTCTATACTTAGCTTTGGCATTAAGTTCTTGTGTCAGATGCTAAAATTTTATTTAAAAAAAAAAGAATTCTTCACATTTGTACTTACTAGCAAAATCCACTATTTTATTTTTTTTAGGTAAGGGAGACAGTAATGCTCTTCTGTTTTAGAGATGAAGAAATAGAGGCTCAGCACTGAGGATACCAAGACCACAGAGTAAGTAACTGGGTAGAAACTTGACCCTGGGTATCTTGATCTAAATCTCGGGGCTTTTTCCACCTCAATATGTACCTTCTAGTACTGAAGAAATCAGCTGCATTTTAGAGGAACATTACATCATTTTGCCAGGATCTTCCATCGCTATAGTATAGGCCATTAGGGTAAGATGAAAATGGTTAAACAGAGGGCCAGGAGAAGGAAAAAAAAAAAAAACCCACAACAACAAATGTATGAAGGTGTTTGCTTTATTTGACATGTTATTTTACATGTGAAGACCAAGAAGACTGACTGATACATATGATAATTAAGTACACTCTATGCCAATGAAATCAGAGTCATGACTTCCAAATGATAATACAGTCACTCCAAAAACATCCCTTAGGTGGGTCCATCCTAGCAAATCCCCAGCAAGGATGTCATCCCTCTCCTCTCTGTGCCGATGGCAACCATCATTAAATGACCACCACACTCAGGGCTCCTATCTGGCTCAGTTGGTAGAGTGTGTGACTCTTGGTCGTGGGGTTGTAAGTTTGAGCCCCACACTGGGTGTGGAGATTACTTAAAAATAAAATCTTTAAAAAAATATGACCACCACGCTCATCCCCATCCTATCCAGACATGACATCAGAACCTTTCTACATCATAATCCAAGGTTTAACACTGTCAATCCATCAAAATTGGTATGTAAAATAAAACTCTCATCTCTGTTTCTGGAAATGGAGAGTTGGAATCCATTATTAATAACTGGTCTCTAAAACCAGCTTATTTTTGCAGGTAACAAAGAGTCTTTTCAACATGGGTTGGATTATACCAAGTCTCCTTTATCAAAACAGATTATTTAAGTAAATGAGGCAATAGTTAGAGATTTCAAACTGACACTAATAGATTTGAGTTCTAAGAAAATAACTGCCCCCAAATTCTCTCCTCTCCTCTGTTGAACGTGGCCAATGGGCATCAGTCACTGCAGAAGACAGCAGGAAAACCTCATGTGTTTATTTCTAGCACTGCCCAGAAAGGGCTCGTGCCTATCTATGCCTGTTTAGCAGTAGTAATTTTCTTGTATAGAGTTACATAAGAAATACTCAGCCTTTCTTACCCCTAAAATTAGAAAAATACAATACCAAATCATCTAGTTTATAGCATATTTTCCTCCAAAATCAAGCCAAAATAATACAGAAATACTTTAAACAATTTTCATCAACAATTTTTAATTCACTGAGAACATTGAAGCAAAGATCAGATATTTGATTCAAAGTAAAGAGTGCAATCATCACTATCGCAAAAGGGACTCTTCTAAGAGTTACAAATACTTGAAGAGGAAGAATAAAATTAGCCATGCAGACTTGGAATGGAACTAGAGATCCTGATAAAGGCATAGTTTTCAAATATATATAGAAGGATAGAGAAAATAGATGCACAGGTATTAATATTAATGATGATGATACTGTGTGTGCGCGTGTTTATATGTGCATCTTTACATTTCCTAGCTCTATCTACTCAGAGTGCATGGAAGCAATGAAACCCAGGATGCCTGGGTGGCTCAGTTGGTTAAGTGTCTGACTCTTGGTTTCAGCTCTGGTCATGATCTTCAGGTCTTGAGATCGAGCCTTGTGCCAGGCTCCGCACTCTGCAGAGAGTCTCCTTGAGATTCTCTCTCTCCTTCTTCCTCCCTGCCCCAGCTTGCACACTTGCACACACACACTCTTTCTCAAAAAATTAATTAATTAAAGAAGCAATGAAACCACAGTCATAATGATTAGCCTAGCACCCATATTATGGTTTCAAACACCATTCCTCATTAAATGGAGCCAGAGCTACTTGGAAAAGTAGCTGATTCCAGAACTGGGGCCAGAAAAGTACAGAATGAACCAGAAACATCCTGTGTTAACAGAAAGGAAGAAAGTGCTCAAAAAATGATGGGAACATGTCAAAAGGATATAAATACCATCTTTTAAAGAGCTCCGTCTGGCCAAAACTAGTCCATGTGACCACCAAATTATAAGAATCAATGGGTCCATACTGAGATGGATGGATGGATGAATGGATCAATGTAGATAAATAGGTAGATAAAAATAGGGGGAAAAGAATACCCTTTCTTACAGTGGAAAGCCAACTAATAAACACAGAAGGAATGCAGTTAGAAAATCACTATTTGTCAACCATCCTAATAATAACCGATTCAAGTAAAAACCATAAATGAATGCTCAAGCCAGTATATTCGAGTTTGAGGAACAGCAGGCTACTCACATGGCCTCAAAATATCCCCCCATAAGATACAAGGTAAAGAAGAAAAAAGTAACTTGATAGTGAAGAAGTCTGGCAGATAGGATTTGAACCAAGCAGTCCACATTAATGTCACCAATAAAGGGATAAATTGATACCATGTGACTCCCAACAGGATGTGCTGAGAAGCCCACACTATCACTTCTATGGTACCTTTGCTCAAAATGTACCACCTAAATCAACACTCAGGAGCAACAAACAAATCCAACTTGAGAGACACACTACAAAAGACCTGGTTTGTACTCTTCCAAATAGGAGTAGCATGTGAGACAAAAACTTAGGAAGTGCTATCAAGTAAGAGATACTAAATAAATATGACAGTTAAATAAAACCTGTGATCTGGGATTTTCTCTCACTGTAAAGGACATCATAGGGATTATTAGTGAAATCTGAATAAATTCGGTAGATTAGATAACAAAGCCCCACCAATGCTAATTTCCTGATTTAGATAACTGCGCTGCAGTTATGTAAGAGAACGTCTTATTGCTAAAAAACACACACACGTTGATATATTTAGGAATTAAGAGTAGAGAGTGAAAAGGGTTCAAATAAATATAATAGATGTGGGTATTTGGGGAATCTAGGTAAAGATGATACAGGAATTCATTTATATAGGTCTGAAATTATGTCAAAATAAAAGTTTATCGATTAAAAAAGAATCTTAATAAAAGATAGTGAGTTTTGGTTTGTCTGTTTTTTTAAATAAGTGCTTCATCAGGTGAATTCACAGGCCATTCTGCAATTTTCGTTGGTCTCAGAACATTATCTTCTGCCAGTAACAAATGATGAAACTTCATTTTGTTCTATCAAAGTCTGGCTCTGGAAGGAAAGGTCTTGTTAAACTTGTCAGTCCTGTAGCCTAGCCTAGCAATGACAGACTAACTAAACCTATAACGAACAAAACAAGAGTCATTGATTTACACCAGAGCCACTGAGGTTTCACAGCCTCTGTGACCACAGCGTTGGGCCTTCAAAACCCAACGCTTCCACCAAGAACACTTTTTACAGAAGACTGTACAAAATAATGGTTCTTGGCAACCCCCCACCCTCTTCACTGCACCTTATCACATCTGCTCTCTCAGAGAACAACAGGACATTCCATTTAACCCAGCAACTGTTACAGAAGCACACTACTACCAAATGGGAGACTCGTACAACGCAGCCACGGACTCAGTTCTCCAACTTAAGAAGCCTGAAAACTGGCGAAAAATACAGATACTGTGGACGGCCTCTACAAAAGTGTAAGAGTTTCAGTGAGTTGCGTTACGTGGTCAGGTACCTACCATACCAGCCGTGTGGCTTAAAAAAAAAAAAACTGAATCAGGAAAGAAACGGATCTATCAATCACACATGCCTCCAAGTGAATTTGCTAGTTTCTTAGCAGGGTTTGGTTTTTCTGTGCTTTTCTTGTCATGAGCGTTTCACCCAATGAGGTATTTGCACAACCAGTCAAATGCCTCATATGGTAGTCAACTGAGGAGAGAGCAAGATGCTCCAATGCTGGGGAAACCAGCTGGATGGACTTAAGGAGAGATGTATGCTGCCCACATGGGACATCCTGAAGGGATTTTTGACGGTAATATCAACCATATGTGATTTTTCACCTTTTGGTTTCTCTAAATCACTTACAAGAGAATTGCACAGAATGTGATTGGTCCAGAGTAGACTCTAGAGGTTACAGAAAAAAAAGCATTATATATGTGATGAAACCTGTTTACGTTGGTTAATGCACACTCAGAGGGCACTGGGAAGATTTTCCAAAGGTTTCAAGCTATTACAAAGAACAAAAGCATAGTTCCTTTAAAAAATCTGGTGGTATTGAGGTATAGGAGCATTGCATTGTCTTCAAAAGGGAGTTCAGAAAGCAGGCGAGGCTCTGAGGCCAAAAAACTAAAACCACTGGGGCATTTATGGTTTTATATTTTAGAATGAGTACAAAAAGTACTATGGAGAAATTAAACTTAGTTTTCTAAATAGGAGCGGAGTATATGCAATCAAGGGTGAGGTCATAAGTTATGAAAAGGGCCTGAGGCAGCTCATAAGTAAGTACAGGAAGAAGACACACACAAAAAACTCAGAAGCAAATACTGAATAAGTTGGAAGTTGCTGTATCTCAGTGTCAGATATGAGGGAGGGTGGGCACAACCGTTTGTCTGTCCCGATCCAGGGCAGATGGGGACAGGAGGTGCCAACAAAGAGTGTGGGCTCCCAGATCAGCCACGCTCCAAAGTTGCAACCATGTGGGCAGAGGGGGCCCAAGATTTCTAGCCCAGGACAGCTCAGGCTTTCTTATGAGGCCTTGAGAGCTCTCGGACAGGGAATCCAAGCAGACAGCTAGAAGGGGGGGAATGCTGACAACTCTGCTCCTGAAGCAACTCACCTCACATCATAAGGTTTTGGAGTAAGATCCATCTCTAATCTAGTGATTCTCCCGGGTACCCCTATCACACCATGAAGTAGTGCTAGAAATCTGTGGGGGCACTCACTGGCACAATGACTGGGGTGGGGACCAGGGATGCCAGAAGTCCTACAATGCACAGAGTCCCATGCGGTGCACAATTATTATGCTTCTACTGCAACTTCCACATACCCTTCCAGACCTTCGTGAAGGTAAAATAACAAATGTTTTATGATTACCTGAGTGGAGACCCTCACTCGTTTTTACATTTAAACACTAAGAGTTCTTTTTTTTTTTTTTCAGTTTAAATATATATAAATTGTATACCCTTATTCATAGCAGTATTTTTCACAAAATAATGTCACAAAGTCAAAAGGTAGGAGTAAACCAAGTGTCTGTCACCGGACGGAGAGAGAAACAAAATGCGGTATATGTGCATCTATACACACAGTGGGATAGTATTTAGCCTTAAAAAGGAAGCAATTCTGACACATCTTCCAATACGGGTGAACCTGGAGGACGAATCCCGCTAGATGAAATAAGCCAGACACAAAAAGACAAATACCATATAATTCCACTTACATGGAGTACCTAGAGTAGTCAAACGCACAGAAACAGCAAGCAAAAGGGGGGCCTCCAAGAGCTGGGGGTACAGGGAGTGGGGAGTTGTTTAATGGGTACCATTCCACTGTAGGAAGATGGAAAAGTTCTGGAGATGGATGATGGTGATGGTTGCACAACAGTGTGAATGTACTTAATGCCACAGAAAGGTATAATTAAAAATGGTTAACTTTTATGTTATGTATATTGTAGCACAATTTTAAAAATACACAAACACACACACGGAGGTGTGCAAATCACAAGACGACTGTACTTTGCTGTGCCAAAACTGAACCCCACTCTGTTCACCACTGCAGAAAACCGAATCACAAGGTGCCAGTGCTCCCAGCGCCTCAGTCCCCAGCACCACCCTCCCACTCCAGTAGCCTTCACAGCTGGGACCTCATGCTGAGTCTACAAGGGGGCGCAAGCATCTGCAGCATCGTGGGGTCTTCCAGCGTCACCATGCCCGTGCATTCTCATCCTGATACATGTATTTTAGTATCGATTACCTTCCTTTTATTTTTTTATTATGGCATACAGAGATCCTACAATTAGGTGTGTATGTATGTAAATATTACTTACAGATTTCATTTTACAACAGGATTGGTGGCACTGAAAAGTATTTGTTACAAAAAAAAATGGAGAGAGTGGGCCTGGCTCTGAGATGGGTGGGGACCACCACTCTGGTCTCAGGGGACAGACAGGAGTGGGAGTAGAGGAACTGAAGACTCTGCAGTAAGGACCAGACTCAGTGAGTCTCCGTGGATTTAATATAAAAGCACGCTTCTGCAAGAATCAAGGTTCTTATGGGGGTGGTCTGGTGGTAGTCTGCCCACTCCCCTGAAAAGGAAAAAATATGGTGGAAAGCTAGAAAGTGCCTGACTCTCCTTCGTGATGAAACACAGACACACTTAAAATAATCAAATTTATGCCTGGTAATAAACTCCGACAGAGATGAGGTGAACCAGGGTATATATTTTTCAGTCATGGGAATCACTGTATCCTGTCAAAAGAGATCAGGATTTAACTGAGAAGGGCACAGTGTGTCAATTGCAATGACACATATATTGTTGCTCTATTGTGATCATCCTTCTTTTCCATCTCAACACCGGGACATGATTAATATTTTACATACTGTCCAAAAGGGGAATGTGACTTACCAGAAACCATCCTCCACATTTCAAATACAGATCCCCCCTTTGCCAAGAGAAAATCCTGCCCAGCTGTAGATTTCTCATTTGCAAAACATAAGAGCAATGAAATTCCATTACTTAGAGAAACTGGCTGTTCCACCAAACCCTTGGCAACGGAAGCTGTACTTATCTTTCTGAACAATAGCCTCAGAAAATGTATTCTCTCAAAAAAAAAAAAAAAAGACAGTAAGTATGCCTTTGAGCTCTTGAGAAAGTGCTCTTGCACAAGCAAATTCCTGTTAGGGAAAATCCACTCCCCCGACCTGGGAAGTACAAAGATGGACCCTAAAACAGGCAGTAAAAAGAGCTCCAAGTTTAAGAACGCTTCAAAAAGTCAATGGGGATGTAACAATATTAATAATGTCCTGAAAACAAAATCAAGTATCCTTTTCATATGTACGTTACCACAATGTACCTGCTCCCTCAGAAGGGTGATTCTTAGACCCTAACATGTTCAATTTGTTTTCCTTGTGAGTGTTAACTGTATGTTTTCCTGAGGATATAAACGATCCTAAAGCGTACTGCTTTGCACATTGCGGAATTCATCCAAACAAGAATGGAAAGGCGAGACTTTGTTCTCTGTCTTCCCAGGCTCCCTTCCCCGGGAGAAGCATGCGGCCAAACTCCAGTGGGTTATGTGAGCTTCGCTCATGGCTTATCTCATAGAGTTCCCACTCCGTCCAAAGTTTTGAAATGGACCATGAAAACACTCAAGAAACACAGACGCTCTGCCAATGTGTTTGAACAAGCATCAGCGGCATCAGGGCTGTTTTTCCGGTTCCCCGTCTAATGTGCCCTGTCATGGCTATGGCCTGTGGTGCCGTTCTTGTGGGATGCAACGTATCATCCTGGACTCTCCTATCTAATTCCTCCTCACAGGAGACCCAACAACTTAGTCCATGTATTTACCCATTAAAAGAGCAGTCAAAATGGTCAAAAAACACCAGCAAAAAATAGTCCGTTGTGTCCAACTTTGCATCAAGAGCCCATACCAGGAGGCAAAGAATAATTCTTTCCCTTTTGGCAAGCTGGAGCATCCTAGGACATCGTGTGACCCTACTGCAATGTGCTGCACGGTGGGGTAGAGATCTACCTCCCCCAGAGCAAATCCATAAACCTACTCTATAAAGGCTTAAAATGCTCCATGAAGAATGAAGAATTTGGGATGATGTGAGTGACCATCCTGAATATCGACCTCGGCCTGCACATCCCTGGACAATCACCTTTTACACCGGACAAAAGACAAACCCAGAAGAGAGAACAATGCATCCGTAGCAACAACTGTGAGCCACGAACTGGGAGGACACGATCAGGCCTCCAGAGCGGACACGATTTTACCCTGGTAACCAACGTGAACACCGACACAATGTGCACAACAGGGGTTGCTCATCTGGTTCTAACTAACATACAACTCTCCAATGGCTTTCACACAAAGCTGTAACTGAAGCATACAAAACAGATGCAAGGCCGCGGGAAGACAGCCAAATTGTGAACATGCCACTCATAATCTGGCTTCTCTATATTTAATATAAACAAAAACTTAACACCAAGGCAATCAGCGCTCTCTGTAGTCCCACACAATGGGAGAGTTCTCCTGCCCAACCATCCACCAGCTTAGGCCTCCCTCCCTGACCAAACATCTTGCATTGAACCAGACGAAGATGGGATGGCATTCAACCTATTAAAAGACACTGGCCAGTGTTCACATACCTCAATAATCCTGTCATGAATTTGCAGGCCTCCGTCCTTGGCTGCGGGCCCACTGTCAACTATTTTGGATACAAAGATTCCTTCAGTGGACGATCCATCTTGGTTGTCCTTTGGGTTAAAAAAACACACACATGAATGCTAGGCATTAACTTGGTCATGAAAATAAAGCTTACACTCTTAAACTATAATGGACTCTTGCTCATGTCAAAAGTGGCAATGGGGCGAAAGCCCATCTGTGACCCATAATTTGTTTTAATCTAAAATTAACACATACACATGGTAAAATACTTCAAACCATAACCAAAAGGTATAAAATAAGTCCCTGCCACCTCCTACCCATTGTCCTTTTCCCCTCTATATAGCACCTATTTGCAGTTTACATATCCTTTCCAAAACATTTTTCATAGATCACTTTCCTAAACATGTATCTGGTCCTTTTTCATGTACACAGATGGTATGTGTGTGCATGGGGTATGCCCTCCCCATCCTGTGCATCTTGCCTCTTTCAAGTTTACAATCTTAGAGATTTTTCACCAGTCATACTGTCCAGTTTAACTCCCTTAAGCGGCTGAACAGTATCCCAATATTAGGATAATTACCACTGTTTCTAATTGTTGCTCTTAGAGACGATGATGTCTCCAATACCTTCCTACCTGTACTATGAAATATCTTTTGCAGTATGTATCTGAGGCAAATCCCTAGTAATGGAACTGGCGGGTCCAAGGATATGGAGATTTGATGGATGTTGCCAAATTATGCACTCATTAGAGTGCATAGCTCATTAGAGTGTTTTCCCATATCCTTACCAGCTCAGAGTACTATTAAAACCTTTAATCCAATAATCTGATTGTGAAAATAGGTGTTTTATGTGTGCTCAGATTTACATCAGAAAAGCTCACTACCACCACCCCAGGCCAAATTCTCATCCACTCTCAAATCCCTTTAGATCTTTCAAAGTCTGGACCGAAACTTTCTGGGAAAGGGAACGGCTTGCTGCTCAAACTCCTTCCTTTATTTAAAATCAAAAAGTTCCAACAAGCCCATAAAAAAACCCTCACAGCTTGTTCATGAACTTCTTTCCAAACAGCACTGGGATGAATTCTCTCCAAGTGTGTGGATTAAATTTCTAGTGATTAACAGATGGATTTATAAGTTAAAGTATTGTTCCCAAACAAAAGCATTTGAAAAGTAATTTCAGGATCTTCCACAAAAACTCCAAATCCTACCATCATGGTAAATTTTTTGCCATAATGCCATAAGAAGATCTATTTTAATAATATTTTCTGTACATAGAAATACATATAAATTCCATTTGTTAAGAAGTAACTATGAAAATATAAAATTTTTCTCTTTAAATAGAAAAAAAAAATCCTATATTCTAAAGGGGAAAGGAATGACTTTAAATGTGGTTCGATCTACCCCTTCCAAGGCAAGAGTGATGGCCAAGAGTGAGAAAATGCACATTCCGTACCTCTTCTCTCTCTCTCCCCCTCCCTCCCCACCCCTTTCTCTCAAACACACACACACACACACACACACACACATTCTCTCTAATGTTATAAATAGGATTCAAAAGAAACCAAAATCACAACCTAAAATGAGCATTAAGTGTTCTTCCCAACATTTATTCCCCCATGACAAAGACAGGTCTCTAAACTGCCATCTGGATTCTATCAACACTCTCCAAGAGAGGAGGGTCAGCAAGGATGTGGGTGCTGTACTAGATCAGCTATCCTCAAAAGGCAGCCCGCCCAGCACCACAGCACCCTACACCGGCCCAGCGCACACTAACCCGTCACTGTCTGAATTTCTCCCTGCCTCCTTTGTCACTCACAGCTGCCTTACTAATTCACTTACCCCAGGGCATTCGTGGATCCCCCTGCACGCATAGCTCAAATAGGAGTACATAGCTGTGCAACAGCTTCTATTTACTGAGTACATACTAGGTAGGTAGCGAGTACTCTGTGTCCCGTTTCATCCTCACAACAACCACAAACCTTAAGTACTATTATTATCCATTTCATAGATGAAAAACCTGAGACAGAGACGTTAAGTAACTTGCCCAAGGTCACACAGCTAAAAAGTAGCATAGGTCAGTTTCAAACCGAGGACAGTTCAACTCCCTTACATAAGCTCTATGTGCAATAGTGACTCCCACAGAGAAAAATCTCAAAAATATACATGAATTCAAAAGTTCCACATTCCAGGCTATGGAATATTCCACTGGACAAACCCGAAGAGCCTCAGTGGACCACAAACGATTTATGGACAATCTTGAGTTCCCTAAGAGGTGATATCAATATATCCAATGAAAAGAGATCCGTGCTTACTCTGAATTAATTGCTTTGCATTTCTTGGCTGGAGAGGAAGAGGGAGATGGGGGAGGGGCTTTTGGCTTTGGTCTGTTTTGCAGAATACTACCTCATGCACAAGTAATTTTTCTTAGGAGAGCAACTAAGTTCAAGCAAAAAACAGGGAAACAGGCAAAAGCAAACAGCACAATTCAGGTTAAATTAAGACAGTGGTAGAAGGTGGAAACAGAATGCAAAAAAACATACAGAGAGCACAAAATCAAAGAAAGCCAAATCAATTCCATCCTGGATAGCTAGATGTGTCTCTTAAAAGACATCTCTCTGTTCTGAGTTTGTTTGGCTCCTCTCCTAATACATTTTAAGTCAGAGCTATTTATCAAGGTGAACTAACAAGGCTTGGGATTTGTTTTGTTTTGCTGGCTTGAGAAAAGGAAAAATGAAAGGGATTGTTTTCATCCCAGGGGTACCTGACAATGAAGTATACTTGCCAAAGCCTGAAGTGAAAGGTCTGATACACCAGACTGGATGCTGTTTCTTTAGGGATATAAGAATTAATGAATGAATGATGTGATAGTGCTAAGAGCAGTGCATCATGCAAGGAAAAGCCTTATGTCAGCGCCCCCCTGGGCTGGGCCTATGTCACAACCCAACCAAGCTTCTAACACAAGACTTCCTTGGGAAACACACACATCATGTGTACTGCATTCTACTTCCAGTACTAACAATGAGTGTGCATTGTTGCTCATCTTGGCTTTTTAGCATGTTCTCAATGACCTGCCAGATTTCCAGGCAACAGTTCAGAATACATTTAGGGTTCATTATGCGATTTCTGCTAATCAGGACAAGTTTTAAAAAAAAACACTATTGCAACCACATGCATATGGAATTAAACTTTCCTCCAGGGGACATGCATATAGTTCTTGCAAAAAGACCACATGAACTGAGAACGCTTACGAAAGCTACAAAATCCACTCTGGCTTGCACTTCAATCAGCTTTTTAAAGGGGAAAGAAAATAACCTAAAACATGTACTTTGATAATCACAAGTAAGAACCATATTCCAATGAGGTTGGGAGTGTCCTTTTGTTCCCGGGGAGGGATAGAAAACAAACACATAGTAAGTTCCCCAACCATCACCAAGACATAGGTATCCCTCTCCATTTCAAGCATTTTTTTTTAAAGATTTTATTTATTTATTTGTCAGAGAGAGAGAGAGAGAGAGAGAGAGAGAGCGCGCACAAGCAGGGAGAATGGCAGGCAGAGGGAGAAGCAGGCTCCCTGCTGAGCAAGGAGCCCAATGTGGGGCTCGACCCCAGGACCCTGGGATCATGACCTGAGCCAAAGGCAGATGCTCAACGCTCAGCCACCCAGGCATCCCATTTCAAGCATTTTCAAACATTGGGCTCCTTTTTCCTATATACGCTCTGGCGAGGCAGAGAAGGAACCTTCCTGGTTTGGGCTCTTTCAACCGTGGAAGTTTCTGAAACATCTAACAGTGAGGTGCATCTTGGTTTGTTGAAGTCATTTCTTAAAACTGGTAACAGTGGATGGGGAGAGGAGATTTAATGATTATGCAGCCAAACGAAGGACAGCCTCTGTTACTCAAGCTCACCGGCAAGGCAAAGCATGTTCTACAACACATTCTCGGTTAAGCTGGGGAACACGGACCAGGGCCAGTCCTGTTGTTTCCTGAGACCAACTACTCAGACATCTGAGTCCCAGTCTGCTCCCTCATCCCTCCCCTTTGCTGGAGTACGTCCCCCCGCCACCCCAGTAGCCAGAACACAAGCAGAGCAGCATCATGACATGCTGCCTGGTTGCTCAGCCAACTGGCAAACGAGCAAAGAAAAAAGGTACCAATGCAACCATGTCCTAAGAATTTCCATGAGATGACGAAACAAACCACTATGTGCGCCCATCCCTGGGGCTCAGTAAAGTGGGGGTGCCCCTGCCCCCACCCCTTCCTTCTCATAGTTTAATCTCATTGTCTGAAGGGTTCTCTTCTGTAGCTAAGTTTAGGGCAGATAATGCATCAGTCCCTCACTTAATGACCGTGCATTGCCTATAACTAAGCTGTCATTTCTTATAATAGAATGTGTATGTTTTTGAAACTGTGCCTTTGGCCAGAAGCGAGGGGAACTCAACCTACTCCTCCTCATACTAACTCTCCCATCTTCTTCAGCTCTCTTTCTGATCACCTCCTGCCCACCCCTCGACTCCAGCGACGCTGTGTACTCTTGGCAGCTCCCCCAAATGCCCACTCTGGGGCTGTTCCAGGCTTTGCACGGGCTTCCTTGGGTCTGTTCACCTTCTTCTAGCTCAGTGCTCTCCTAAGGTGGGCACGTGTGATGCAGGGCATTGGGACGATGAAAGGACATAAGAGAAATTGTATTTGTACTCACGTTTTAATTTCATCATTTAAAATGCTCCATTTTGCATGTAACTTTTATAAGCCATGTAGTATTAGTTCAGCCGCAAATATATAATTTAGAGCTAACTATATAAGCTCTTTTTTTTTTTTTTTTTTTAACAGTTAAGAGTGTTTAACGAAACATATATGGACCTCTGATCTAGCAAACTCCTACTCATCCTTCAGAATAGAGCTTAAATCGCCCTGCCCCAGGACAACTCCTCTCCAAGGGTGAGCCAGACCCAGGCACAGAGTTTAGCCACATCTGGTTGCCTGACAATGACCACAAGGACCCAGTCTCCCTGGCCTCCACAGTGCCTCCCAGCTCCTACCAAACAGCCCCTGCGCAATATTATTTGTTGAATGAGTGAATCCGATTCTCCTTTCCTTTCCTTTGACTATTACTTTCCTTTTAAGGTAACAAACAAGGAAATGATCTGCAGAAGACACAAGCAAGAGGTGATGCCCACTCAGATAAGCCCCATATGGAAGGCGTGATCCTGCAACGCGCCCTTTGCCACGTGCTGTCCCCAGGGCCCTTTCTGCAGACATTTTCCTCCCCGTTCAACTGACTGGTCTGAATTTGGCCTCTTCTTCCCGGAGGAGGAGGAGCTAATGATGAATAGGGTGGACAAGAGAGCTGCAGCGGGAGAAAAAGCAAAGGGATGCGACAGCCCACGAATTAGGGAATCGTCCCTGACTAATGAAGAGCTGACAGAGCGGAGCTCCAGCTCAGACTTCCGGTCCCGGAGCCCACGCTCCAGCTCAGTTACTCAGTTCCAAGTGCACACATCTCCCACAACTTTCTTCAGCTCCTACTGCTACACCACCAGACATGCCCCCCAAAACCTAAACAGTTTAGATAAGCTGTTGTATTACTAGGACAATGCTATTTTAAGAAACCACAACTAAATAAAAATCCCCGAGGGTGAAGATGTTAGATAAACAATGAACTCTCTAATTACAGACAGCAGAATGAGGTGAGCAAGGTTTCCTACCCCTCACGGGTTCCCCCCACCACCACCACCAAACCTTGACCCCTCTTCCCACTGCAGCAGGGCAAGGAAAAACACATTTTAGTAATTAACATACCACACACGGCCGGCCACCAATAATATTGAATCCCAGGGAGCCAGAGTCCCGATGTAGGACAAGAGTCAGACTTTTGGTTTCTTCACCCTGTAAGGGACAAATGAGTTCAAAATTTTATTTACCAACAGGGAATCAATAGTTGCAATTTTCTTTCTATCTAAGTGGACTCATGGACTTTTAGGTCATCCTTCACACTCCTCTGTCTCTTGGGCAGTTTAAGCAAGGAAACTTTTAGGGCCCCAGCTGAAACGGTGTCCTGTGCTGAGGAGGTTACAGATATGTCTAGGCCCTGCCTAACCCTGCAGTGCCCACATAAGAATGTCCGGCGATGTCCAGACATGCCTAATGAATGTGGTCTATCAATGACTCTGTGGTCTGCAAACGCATCTCTCCTTTGACCGGCCCACCCTGGCCAGCTGTCTAGACAGCTACTTTCTGTTTGTTCCTCAACCAGTCTCAACAGCAGCATTCACGTTCTGTCACGGAAGGTTTCAGGAGCACCACTCTCAGAAGTTTGAGCGCATGGACGGCCTGTCAATAGTCATCTGTGTCTGGGAGGCTTGAGGGGAAGCAGTCCGTGAAAAGTCTGACGCAAACGTGGAGGAGAAACAGAAAGATCCTGCATTTCACTGAAAGGGGGAGCGGGGCCCTTTCACAAAGTAATGACTGTCCAGGCCATAGGAGATGCCAGGCTGTTTAACGGAAAACACTCTGTTCAAAGGAGGCTGGTCAGTGTGAACCCCTTTAAATCCCACAAGCACAAGTCCCCCAGGAAGCTCGCACAGGCCATGTTCAACAGCTGAAAGGGACAGAGATGCCACGACACCTTAACTAACACTCTCAAGTTAACAGACAAGTGAGTAAAAATAGATTTATGCTTCTGTGTACATGGTCACTAAACAAGCTTTGACATACACACTCAGCTCACGGAGACACCTCTGAAGTGTTTCCAGTGATTGGAATGATGCACCAAACTTCACAAATACGGACTGCAGATACTTGTAAAAGCTTCATTTGCGGTTTCTGCTTAAACGTGGTATTACTTTTTTTTTTTTTAAGATTTTATTTATTTATTTGAGAGAGAGAGAGAGCACATACGAGAGGGGGTAGGGTCAGAGGGAGAAGCAGACTCCCCACTGAGCAGGGAGCCTGATGTGGGACTTGATCCTGGGACTCCAGGATCATGACCTGAGCCAAAGGCAAGTCGCTTAACCAACTGAGCCACCCAGGCGCCCCTAAACATGGTATTACTTAAATGCTGCATTTTTTTTTTTAAAGATTTTATTTTATTTATTTGACAGAGAGAGAGAGACAGCTAGAGAGGGAACACAAGCAGGGGGAGTGGGAGAGGAAGAAGCAGGCTCCCGACCGAGCAGGGAGCCCGATGCGGGGCTCGATCCCAGGACCCTGGGATCATGACCCGAGCCGAAGGCAGACGCTCAACGACTGAGCCGCCCAGGCGCCCCTAAATGCTGCATTTTTAGAAAATATGAAATACTCCCATTAACCAACACTAAGAGCTCATCACAAAATAGATTTAATTCTGATGTTGACTGCTTCCTGATCAAACCTTTGCCTCCTCCTTTTTCTGTGGAAATAAATGACCATATTTGAAGGACACGAATGCAAGGTTCTGACCCAGCCACACTGGCAAGGGAAACCATGCTTTCGAAATGACAGGCAGTGCCAGTGTTTCTGAAGCTCCCTTTATTGCTAGAGTTGTCAATGCAAAACTCTGGCAGCAGAACTGTGCCCAACAGAACCAAAAGAAAAAAAAATGCATGTAGATGACTAACGGGCTTCTGTAAAATTATCTCCATGCTTTAAAGTTTTTAGTAACCACAGTTATTTCTCATGACCACTTAGTGTACAGAATTAAAAATATTTGAATTTTTTTTTAAATTTCAAAAATGTTACATAAGCCTAAGCATCAATTGTTAAAGCCCTATAAAAACAAAAAATGACCATTTTTCATTAGAAAAAGACAGTCTTGGGGCGCCTGGTTGGCTCAGTTAGTTAAGCATCTGCCTTCAGCTGAGGTCATGATCCCAGGGTACTGGGATCGAGTCCTGCACTGGGCTGCCTGCTCAGTGGGGAGCCTACTTCTCCCTCTGCGTGCCGCTCCCCCTGCTTGTGCTGTGTGTGTGTCAAATAAATAAATAAAATCTTAAAAACAAAAAAAGGGACAGTCTTTAATGAAAGAACTAGGTGTCCTCTAAGAACAATGCAACAAAATATTCATTTCCACAGGCTCACTTACATCATATATAAAATAGAGTATTTTAATATAAAGAGAACCAGTCTCTATCAAGCTACTGTACCTAACCAACACCAGCAAAGCCTCTATAATAACTTACTGATTTTTCAAAAAATATTTCCACTCCACAGCATCACCATCCAGAGCATCTGTCTGTCAATGCTATCGACATAATTAATTTTTCCTGCACTAGTTAACAGGCAACAACTGTCCCTGCTCTAACAGAATAAACACTCAGGATCAACCTGATAGTTCTGAAATGTAAACGGGAGGATTCACTAACTGAAAGAGTTTAAATCTCTCTGCCTTGGGAAAGGAAAATCTTGGTAAGTCCATTTCTTGCCTTGCTATGTTAGAGGAGTGAAAAAGTTAGAAATACATTGGAATTTAAGTGAGTTATCACACATAGCCTACATTTCTGGCTTTCGTAATTAATGATAGAAACTGCACAGTAACACGGTAATCCAAGGTAGATGGCTGCAGTCTGACAATCTCAAATGATGCACAGAAGAGAACACACAATCAAATTTTTTAAGGCTACTGTGTGATAAATCTACTGTGTGATAACCACTTATTCATTCTAAAAATGAAAGAAAAAGACATCTTATTATCCCGCATTAACAGTAACAGTCAACATTTATTGGCTGCTTACTACGTGCCAGAAAGTATATTAAACATGTAACTGCTTTATTTTCTTTAATAAATCCCACCAATCTCATCAACTGGCACGATTACTACCCTCATGATACAGGAGGGAAGAGCTAGTAAGAGGTCAAGCTGGGATTTAGACCCACGCTCTCTGATTCTAGACCCCAATTACTCTTCCCTACCACTCCCTTTTCATGTGGAATGTAAAAAAGAATGCCATGTAGCATAGCAGTGTCTTAGGTCCTTCTCAAGATGGTTCAGTTGTTAGAGTCCCAAAACGGTCCGGTCCATAAGGGAACTCATGATAGGAAGTCTTACCCAGGAAACCAATGTCAGAACAAAACTCCAACTATTCACTGAACGATTTCTCTCCTAAAGACCCAACCTGAGATGCCCAGACACCTAAGTCTGTACCTAGCCTCAGAGATCTCTCTCCAGGGAGAAGTGAGACAATGCCTGAGACACGCCATTCCTCAGCTGAACAGCTATTTGCAAAAACGTTCTGAAACAATCAGGATGACAGTCCACACCTCCTTGCCAGTTGCAATCACTGGGGAGAAAGAAGGGGTGTTCTTATTTCTACAACCATCTTGACAAAGTCTGCAGTCCAGGAGGGTTACAACAGGCTTTAGGCGCCATTGCCTATTTTAGGACTGAGCCAACACATGGAAGATTTACCACACAATGCTGGGAGCAATAACAGGAGAAGAGAAAAGCTCTGTCAGGGCTGAATTCCTTTCATTTCTCCATCTAACTTTTCCTCGGACACCATGAACTTGATTCTGGCTTTTCCTTTCCATTCCTCTCCCCTTCAAAGCAACCTTAACTACTCTAATTTCTGATTCTTCAGAAAAAAAACCTGAATAGAGAATTTATACAATGGACTTTTGCACAGCACATTTAACATGTTAACTTGAATTCCTGCTTAATCATTTAATCTGTTCCTGAGCTGAAAATGCATCAGGATAAAAGGCATTTAAATAGTTCTCATTCACTGATACTCCACCAATTAAAGAGACATATAAATGGCACCAGGGCGAAGGCTCGCATGGATGCTGCTTTGGTGACTTTTCACAGAGATGATGTTAATGAGCGGCTCTTTCATCTAAAGGAAAACGTAACCGGGCGCCTGGGTGGCTCAGTTGGTTAAGCGACTGCCTTCGGCTCAGGTCATGATCCTGGAGTCCCGGGATCGAGTCCCGCATCGGGCTCCCTGCTCGGCAGGGGGTCTGCTCCTCCCTCTGACCCTCCCCCCTCTCATGTGCTCTCTGTCTCTCTCATTCTCTCTGTCTCAAATAAATAAATAAAATCTTTAAAAAAAATAAATAAATAAAGGAAAACGTAACCAATATTGATCTGTTTTGGTAGTTTATCATAACCCATGCTTTGAAATTTTCCCAATGGCCTGATGAAACAAAACAAAGAAGGGAAAGAGCTCTATTTCACATCAACAACGGATTATCTAGAACATCAGCTTTTTGAAGCAGGCATTGTATCCATACTCTACACCTGAGAAACTGAGGTTCCAAGAACTGCAGACATTTGCTTAAGATCACACAGATGCAAGGAAGGAGAGCCAGGAATCCAGGTCCACGGGACTCCAACGTCCATGCTCTTTGTGCTCTGCGGGTACACTCTGGCACCGCATTCTAAAATCCCTTTGCCTCCTAAGACTGAGCCTTCACATTAAAATGTCATGAAGGATTAGGCATCTAATTAGTTTTGTAATTAGAGTTTTAAGCAAGGTTTCTTTGGACTGTGTAGGAATAGTGGCAAAGATTAAGAGTATCTATTATACCGTGAAGGGTATCATAAGAGTATTACGACCCCGACAGGAACGAGGTAATGGTTAAGATCTTGGACTTCAGAGTCAGAACCCGAGTTGAGTTTCCTCATCCACAGAATGGGGATAATAATGGTTTCTCCTCACATCACAGGGTTATTTTTTTTTTTAAAGATTTTATTTATTTATTTGAGAGAGAGAATGAGATAGAGAGAGAGAGCACGAGATGGGGGAGGGTCAGAGGGAGAAGCAGACTCCCTGCCGAGCAGGGAGCCCGATGCGGGACTCGATCCAGGGACTCCAGGATCATGACCTGAGCCGAAGGCAGTCGCTTAACCAACTGAGCCACCCAGGCGCCCCACATCACAGGGTTATTATGAAGAATGAATGAGACAGACAATCGCTGACATGGGCCTCAGCACGGTGCCTCACCAACAGAAGTGCTCCAAACACAAACAGGGCACAGGTGTGGTGGACACTTCCGTGGCTCAGCACTGAGGCCCATTGTACTATTTAACCACAGAAATGACTCTGCCACAAAATCCAAGCAATAAAAAAAATGTCTAATCCCAAATTAACTTAGTCTATCTAAAGCAAGTTTGGGAGATCGGGGGCCTGAAGTTAAGCAAAATAGGATAATTCTACATCCACCACACCATCTGGCCATCTGATGGGAGCTCCCTCCATGTACGTGTCTTTTTTTTTTTTTTTTTCCCCAAAGTCTGGAGAAAGAGTGGCACATTCTAGGAGGGATGGTTACATGCCAATAGTTCTTATTCTGGAGATGGTAGCAGGAGACAAGTAAAGACCACAATGGGGAGCAGCTCAGCCTGAACCTTCGGTGTAGCAGAGCTAGGACAGGTTAATGATACTGACATGCTGGGATACGGGGATGAGGGAGGGGAAATCAGACAAATGACATACCCGGGCCTGAGGGAGGCGGCCATGGGAACAAGGAGGATGGGGGAACAGGTGCTGGCTCACAACAGCCATGGGAGGAACGGTAAGTCCAAGAATCTGGGGACTTGCGTAGGGAGAGCAAAGCTGGAAGAAGCTGGGAGATGGGGAGCTAGGGTGTTTGGGGATTGCTGAGACACTGGACTGCTCCACGTTCTACCGGATCAGTGAGTCTTGATGGGCCGGGAAGAAAAGGTGAAGAGTAGAGGACAATCAACCACCACAAACATGGAGGGGAGATGGCACCTCCTTGGCAGCTTTCCTTAGTGCTGTCCCTATTCTACTGCTCTTCCCTGATGGCATGTGTCTCTTCCCTTCAGGAGACAAGAGCTGGGTGGCAGATGGAAAAGGAAAATTCTGGAGTCCAGTGACGGCACGGTCTCCTTGGGGTGGGGCTGGAAGCTCCCCAGCCTCCACCCAGAACCCAGCTCACCAGCAGGGCCCCTACTGCAGTGTAGGGTCTCCTTGAGAGGCGCTTAGGTCTTTAGGATTGAGAAAGAACAGAGATCTATCGGCCTTGAAGAAGGAGATACGGGCCACCAAGCCCTAAATAACGGCATGAACAGTCCACAGTATTTATACCAGGAAGTCACAAGCAGAAATAGAAGCTCAACGCACAGGAACACAACAGGTGATTGCACTGAAAATAAGCTTTGCTATCATATTCGAACAAGGAGTTACGGGATCAAAATTTAATTTCAACTCAAGGTCTAAGTGGACAAGAATTTGGGGGGAAAATAAAAGTCACAGTGGAAAAGGCAAAAATAAAATGTACTTTGTCAAAGTCTCCTTACATAGTGGCTGGGGTTTGTTTTTTTGTTATTTGTTTTTTTTAAATGTCCAGGAACATGAACTGTCCTCTACAGGCAAGGTCCTTTTTCCTCTTAGTATGGCTCTGTCACCGTGCTCCTCCCAACACTCTGGCCTCAGAAGCTTGGATGCGTGCCATCTCCTAATCTGTGTGGTGGCCCCCAGAGCCCATCCATGCCACTGTCAATGTGGATTCTTTCTAAACACTCCTTTCCACCCAATGATGGGTGTTCCCCAATTACTGCTGTTGTGGGACTCACAGCTGAGAACTGGCTGGACTGGAAAGCTGCCCAGCGGGTTCTGAGAACTGCAATTGACTGACCGCTAGTCTGTGTATCTAGGGTGACACAACACCTCTCAGCCTCAGATTATGCAAAGCTCTCCGAGAGTCACGCAGCTGGGAAATAGCTCTGTCTGTGGACTAGTGACAAGAAAGCACAAAAATGTGCAGCGGAGGGGTCTGGGAGACCAGGAGGCAGAGCTGGATGCCTGAACTTTTCTACAGAAGAGAGGAGGGTGCCTTCACTCTCCACCCTAAAATGTTTTTGTCCTCTTTGTCATTCAAACTAGGTTTCTAATGGTGAAGATGGCTTAGGCCAACCCCCTCCCGAGAGTTCAACTTCCAGTTCTAAAGGAGGGATGTTCTTGGAGGAAGAACAGCAGAGGAAACTGTTGGAGCCTCAAACTGAAGGCAGTCACGGGGTTGACGCAAATGAACTGAAAATGGTTGAGACCGTCGATGGAAGTATTAGTGGTGTGTATCCGTCATGAGGATAGGTGGAGTGAAGATGAAAAGAGGCAGAGGGCATGGAGAAACAGAAAGGAACAAGAAACAGCTTTTCCGGAGTCATTCTATCTCCAGAATAGTATATATAAATAAACTCATCCATAAGCCAAACAAGTTATTTTTGAGAAACAGTATAAGAGAAGTACTCCCTAGGCCAAAAAATATGTATGTATTTTTCAGTCTGCAGCTATGTTTAAATAATCTGAGAAATCCCGAAATACTTACTTCTCCATTCCCATGAGTTTCATTTCAAGTTTGTTCCTCTAATTTTTATCAACTCATCTCTTTCCCGGTGACTTTCCACAAGCAATGCTTCACCAAGAAACAAGCAAGAACAACCCTTACTTAAAGTGCTACGGCACTTGCACATTTCCACTTGATGGACTGTAGGGTAGTTCCAGGCTGTGAAATGCCAACATTCGACCCATGGCCCACCCTGAAACATTTTCCTCCCGGAATCAGAACACAGGCAAAGACTACCCAGCTATAACACTGTAAGTTCTTGCTTACAGAAAGGCAGGAGCTCTGCCCGGCCCACCTCTCCTGAGCCTTGCTAGTTTTGGTGAGACAGACAGAAATACACCTAACGATCCCTTAACCTTCATGTTATTCCCGAGCTTTGACCCCCTCCTTCTCATCACAGCCCAGAGCTGCTACCCTGACAGTGCCCCTGACATGGATCTTCCTCTTTCACCCCGTCCCCACCGCTGGAACTGGTCACTCAGGGCAGCACGAGGCTCACAACGAAACTGTGACCCTCTGAGCAAGAGCCTCCTTCCATCTTCTCCGTTACACCACTTCAAATTTCTAATATTTCTTCCGCACTGTATTTTAAAAAGATCTATAGAACCTACAGGTGCCAGGCACTTAATAGATGTTCAATAAATGCTCGTTAAATCTTACTGTGCACTTGACCTACATCATCTGGTTTAATCCCAAAACCAACTCTATCAGCCCACATATTATTATCTCATTTTAGAGATGAGATAAGACAATTAAGGCTTACAGGAGGTTGCAAGAGTCCTCCCAGAGGCCCTCAACAATGAGACAGAGGGAACACATGAACCCTATTATCACTGACTCCAGGGTCTAGATACTAACCACATACCAAGCACCAACTCAATTCAGTGTACTCTGAAGCCTGCCTGTTTACACAAGGCCTGCATCCAGCCCTGACCCACAACCCAAAAGGACTGTATCATCCTCCTGATCTGTGTGCAGCAGAGACACGGGACACCTGACAACAGCTTCTAGAAAAATTCTAAGCATTACCTCTCTGCCCAGGGCTCATTTCTGCATACCCACTGCCCACAACAGTTCATCCCTCCCTATTCCTGGGGAAGAAACTTCTGCTGGGCTCACTCACACACAGGCTGCATGGTGTCTCTGTCCCCTAGGTTCCCTGCAAATATATATATGGAATGGGAGAGAATGACGGATGCTTGTGTCCATCTGTTAGTTATTTTCTTTACAAGACTAATCATTATGTTATACCACTTCCCTTTTTTATTGGAATAGGCTTATTAGAACACCATTAGTTCAGGGGGGGACAGAAGCTAATCCACAGCAAGAAAGCTTGAGCGAAACAAAGAATAGTAAGACTTGTGCCATGTTTTCAAAGACTCAAGCGAGTGTCTGATTAATCCCGTGGGTTAAAGCTATTCAAGTTGACCTCTGTGTCCAGGAGTGCCTATCATGGTGCTTGGCAAGCTGTGTATTAGAATGTGAGGAGGTAAATTGCAAGAATACATAAGGAAGGACTGCATTTTCTTCCTACCATCAACCACTCTTTAAATTACTAGCAAGAAAATTAGAGAAATGAGTTACTATTCCACCCAGGATACCATCTCTTTGATTCTCTTTGTTTTGTTGAAATCTCTTTCATAGGATCTGTATTATGTTCATGTGTTCTACACCAGAACTATGAAAATGGGAATTATGGCATGAGAAGAACATACTTCATCAGCATGGACCAGAAGTCATCAGACCAACTAAATGGAGCCAAAGGAAGGTGCTGGGGGATTAATTTTCCAAGCCTCTGTGTCTCCATCTGTAATATGGAAGGTAATGGTTTGTGGGTACCTACCTCACAGGGTCTTTCTGAGGCTGAAATAAAATGATGTGCCTACACCTCCAATTAACATAGTGTTTGCATATATAATAACAGTCCTCTGGAAACATGTATGAGACCTCACAGGAAACAGTGCCTCAGGAGAAAATCCTTTTCTTATTATGGTAATGGTGTATAAGCCTGGAGTCAGATGCTGGGTTCAAATCCCAGTCTTATACTTAGAATCTGTGTTAACTTTTGGCTTTAACCTAGCTTTTATCTAATCTGTTTTATAATCTGCCCCTTTTACCAAAAAAGGAGATCTACCTAATGAAAAAGATGGAGAAGCTAATATATGTGCATACATAAAGCACCCTAAGTGATTAATATTTCTTTTCCTTTTAAGCTCCTTGGTCTACAGTCTAACACATAACTGCCTTACAGATTCTTACGGGTCTAATATTTTTAGAGAAGCAAGCAACATTTCCAAGTGCAGAAAGAACCACTTAAAAATACGTATCACCAGAATTCCCAACTCAAAATGTTGTTATAATCATTTAATCCAGTGTAGCAAACATATTGTAAACCAAATCTTAATTTTCTTTATAACATTTAAATGAAATGGATTGACAGCCCATAATTCCTTTAGCTGAACTGGGCTGTTCTGTTAGATGCACTATGAAATGGTTATTTGCTGAAACTTTCCAGAAACAGAAAATATACTGAAAGGTGAACACTCTGATAGACACATTTCAAAGTGTTTGGACATCTGGAACGCCTTTTGATACAATTGTCTATTAGATTCACTTACCTCCAGGAGTTCTGAAATGGACAAAATCATTCCTGGGATTTGGTGCTTGATACAATTTGATCTGGGTGGATCTAGTAGAACAAGAATGCCTCCCAAAAACCTGGGAACAATTTTGTTAACTTGGCAGTCACAGAAAAACTCATTCTTTTTCAATACAAGCTCACTGTTCGTTAGCAGTCTGAAGAGTTGTGATGCCTGACAAGACAGCCTTTTCAATCTTGAGTTCACCCACTGAACAAACACATATTGAGAGTTTACAGTGTACATCAATCTACTACCCAGAACACAGCCCTGAAGAAGATGGACATGCCCCCTCCTGGGGAGACACAATAAAGAGCCCTTCCAATTACTCAGAGCTGTGATAAATGCCATGCAGGAGGCGTACCAAAGTGAACATCTCAGGGCACCAGACCTGGTGTGGGAGATCACAGAGGGCTTTGTGGAGGTGGTGATGCTTGAGCTGGGATGGGAAGGATAGAAAGGTCATCTAGTGATGAGCCAACCCTAAGTGCTGACATACAGGCAGGGATTAGGAGGGGAGAGTTGGAAAACTTGCAGATTACCTAGTGATGGAAAGACCGTTGCAAGTAGAGAAAAGAGTGAGCGCAAAGGTTGGGGGGGCAGGCAGAAAGGAGCTTTGGGGTGCATTTATGGAACTGCCAGAGACCACTGAAGCTGGGAAGAGAGAATGAAGGGGGCAAGAATACAGGCAGACAGGTGGAGGCTGGCAGGATGCAGTACACACTGGACCTTAGAGCCATGCAATAGAAACTGGAAGGCAAATGCAGGGTTTAAGAAGTTAAAGTGCTATCAGATTGACATTTCTAAGAGATGATTCCTGGTGCTAGGTAATTGCAGGGGAGCGAGAAGGTATGTAGTGGGAGGAGCTGTGATCCAGGCAAGAGATGATGGTGGCTGAGACCAAGACTGATTTTGTTCCCCAGGTGACATCCGGCAGTATCTGGAGACATCTATGATTGTCACAACTTGGGAAGTACTACTGGCATCTGGTAGGCAGAGGCCAGGGATGCTGCTAAACATCCTATAAAACAAGGAACATCCCCCCACCCCCAACACACACACAAGAATTATCGAGCCCAAAATGTTAATAGGTGGAGTTGGAAAACCTTGGTTTGGACCACGGTGATCATTTGATGGGGATGGAGAGCAGCAACTAGATTCAAGAAGTGTTTTGGAGGTAAAAAATCAACAAGAGTTAATGATGGGCTGGATGTAGAAGTAAAAGAGCAGGAGGGATCAAGGACAAGGCTCCGGTTTTTCAACATTTCCAAGAAAAGTTATGTTCACAAGTTTTCCTTTCTCAGAAAGCCAGAGAAGTCTGCTGTGAAATGCTTTTGCTCTCCAAATCAGGTGGGCCAGTCAGGGTGGGAAAACAGGCGGGCAGCAAAACTCTTCCAACTTCCTCAAGCATCCCATCACCAAGTCTGTTGTAGCCCAGATGTGGCTTCTTACTGGTTAAAGACACCTGTCAGACCATGGTTACCTAGGCAGTCTGGGTTCTAGAACCTCACCCTGTTCTTTCTTAAAAGGAGGAAACCAATACATGTTTGACTACATCTGCACCTGAATCCAAACTCTCCGTCCAGCTGAGTTGAGTAGCGACTCGGCGTGATAGGCAGACCAGCATCACCTGGGAGCTTGTGAGAAATGCAAACTACAGGCCAGCTGTAATGGATCGACATCTCTAGGAGTAAGCCTCAGGAATCTTGTGTTTTAACAAATTCTCTGGGTGATTCTGATCATAGGGAGGTTTGAGAAGCGCAGCCCTGGCACCAATTATAGAACAGGAGACACAAAGCCCATCTATGGAAGTACAGCACAGACAAACCCTCAGTACTCAACTAGTGTCAAAAACCTGAAAGTTAAGATAATTTAAATAATGCCAGATCATTTTATGAAATAAGGTCTAGGCCTTGAAGGGCTGGTACTGAAAATCTTCCGAGTGTTTCTTATCTTACTTCAGCTTCTAACAGAGAGATAAACATTAGGACTTAGAATAAAAAAAAAAAAAAAGTGTTGTGCTTGAGAGTTTCCAAGCAATATAAATCCTTCTGCCTTTTGGAAGAGAATAAACAGTACCCAGCAGGAGCAGAGAGCCGGCCCAGTGAAATAAACAAGTTCTTAAACAGCTAGCAGTGGGAGAGGTTTTTCTGGCTGATGCAGGAACAGCAAAAGCTTTCAGCCAAGGGCCACGGAGGGTTAACTTCAGGGCAAGAGGCACAAGCTTCCCTCAGGCCTCCACTGAAGCCAGCAGGGTCTGAAGCCAGAGAAAGGTACTCTCAGCGGACTGCAGGCCAGGCCATTCTTGGCTGTCCTTGAGGCTAGCACTGAGGTGCCCAGAATTCCGAGGAGGGCTCCAACTCCAGAAGGGAACTCTCTGTAAGCTCAAAAAGCAACATCTTGTCCCTAAGCGTAATACCCTTGATTATCCTACCCTCTCACCCAACACAGCTTCAAAAACATCCACAGTTCAGATTCAAGTATCATATTTTTGATTCTGAGAGAGGGTTTACCCAAACACTCCAGAAAGAAAACAGAAAGGCAAGAAGAAATAATAAACTAGCTTAACAATGAATGATGTATAAACTCTGGGGTAGTGAATGGCTTATTTATAAATAAGTGTCACTTAAAACTACGCAGGAAGTCCGCGTGACAGCATAAACAAGAGAAACTCAGGAACTCCTTTGCCCCAAACCCGGCGCCTGCCAGAAGACCAAGCTATGCCCTCTGTTTTGGTGACTCGCAGGCTCACACCAGTCTTTTGTACGCCTGTGCGGTCCTGGGTGAGGCTCCAAGTTGTAAATATTTGCCCTTCACCCAGAGCTGGCCAGCTGCTGAGACTGCAGCTGACAGGCCAGGGGGCCAGGATGAGGGGGGTGGGGAGTGGGCAGATGGAAAACTTGCAGGCCTGGTGTGCACGTATGGAAGGGGGGGTTGGGAGAGGGCAGGGAGAGGCAAAGCAGATACAGGCCCCTGGGGGCCCCTCAGGCAAATATGTTCTCCTCCTCCGATGCAGCCATATGGAACAGTCAACCAGAGTGGCACCATGCCCCTCCGCGTTTGTCTAAAGCGTGGTCTTTGCAATCAGGGAAACCCTGGTTCTCAGCAGGCGATTTTGCGCGCGCACACACACCTCAGCCCCAGAGAACACTTGATAATATTTGGAGACATTTTTAGTTGTCACATCTTGGAGGGGGGATGGGAGTGCTACTGGTATGTACTGGGTAGAGGCCAGAGATGCTGCTAAATACCGTACAATCTAGAAGAGAGCCTCCTACAACAAAGAATAATGGGGTGCAAAATGTCAATATATCCCAAGGTTGATAACTCTGATATAGAAACTGAATCTCCACTCTGTCCCCTGAGTCACAGTATGACTCTGGACCAGTTCTATGACCACTCTGAGCCTGCCTCCTCCATCTCAAAGGATTAAATAGATAATGCCTGTAAAGTGCTTCCCACATTTGCTGGCACATAATAAACACTCAAAAAAAAAAAAAAAATGGTACTCATGGTAACACTGAGAGGCAACACAGTAGTGCTTAAGACCTGGGGCTGGTGAGGCTTCTGGGTGGCTCAGTCCGTTAAGCATTGGCCTCCGGCTCAGGTCATGATCCCAAGGTCCTGGAATAGAGCCCCAGGCCTGCTCCCAGCTCAGCAGAGAGTCTGCTTCTCCCTCTCTCTCTGCCCCTCTCTACTTGTGTTCTCTCTCTCTCAAATAAATAAATAAAATCTAAAAAAAAAAAAACAACCTGGGGCTGGAGAGACTGGGACATGAGGGTTCAGAACGCAACCCTGGCACCGAAAAGCTAGGACTCAGGCACCACTGAACCTCACTAGAGCTTGGTTTCTTCATCTACAAAATGAGAAGCATCACACCTGCCTCACTTAAGAAGGAAACAACTGAGAAGTACTTAGGATAAGGCCTAGAGCCAAGTAAGCCTTCACTAGCGGTGGTCATTATAATTACACCAACGACCAGCACAAGGGGATGGCTCAGGGGGAGATGTTAAAGGTAACTGCAGGCAACATTTGTTGAGCATTGGTCAAACACAGTGCCAGGTCTTTTTAACATATTCTCCCCCTGAAGGCTGACAACTACCTATTCTACATTTAGGGAAACGAAGCACATAGAGGTTAAGCCACACAGTCACCAGCTGGCTAACAAAAAGCCTAAATTCTAAGACAGTTCCAATTCCAGAGGACTTACTCTCAATTATTACTTTATGTTCGGTGGCGCTTCCTTTTTTTCTGGAATCCCCATCGCCGGATGAACACCACAGCCGGTGTCTGGCTCTGTTTTACCCCTATGTCACATCTCTAGGGACCAGTTTCTAACTTTAGAGAGGCTAAGCAGCTTGCTCAAGGTCAGCCAGCTAGCTGGCAGCAAAGCCCGCGTGTGAATCCAGCTTTCACTCCGGGGGCCTGCGTTTTGGCAGCCTTCTGAACTTATTCAGAACTGTGTGTTTCATTTACTTTCTGGAATTCCTAAGGACGCATGGATATAGTTCACCCTGTGTGTCAGTATCTCATCCCAGGCGCCACGTGTATATGGGAACTTTTCAACCTTAACAGAGGTTAAGCAACTTCCACAACATCACCTAGCTGATCTGAGCAGCAAAGCCTTTAGACACAGTTCTGACTTTGGAGCTGCACTCGTTCTTACTCCACGCTGACTGTGGGTTCCTTTCAGTCTTTCCAGACCCCTGGAAGCTCTGCTGTAGCTACATTTCACCCTGCGTATGGAATCCTTAGGGACCATAGTTTCCAAACTTAAACTGCTTCAACGACCTGCTCATGGTGATACAACTGGTAAGCAGTGGAGGAAGGAGGCAGGGAGCTCCTGGGAAGTTCCAGGCATCCCGGTGCCCCAAGGGACCGGGAAGCGCCCTGGGTACCCAAGGAGGCCGGCGAGGGGTCGGGGCTGGCGGCGGGCGCCTACCTTGCCGCCGGGCGGCGCGGCCACGCAGCGGCTGAGCGAGTCGAGACGCGCGCTGTACTCGGTGAACTTCTTTTGGTAGCGCAGGGCGGTCATCTGCAGCTCCAGCTGCGCCGCGGCCAGCTGCGCCACCAGCGACTTCTCGCGCTTGCCCGCGCGCAGCGCCTCCTTCTTGAGCGCCTTGTGCAGCGCGCCCAGGCGGGCCTGCAGCGCCGCGTTGTGCGCCCGCAGGGCCCGCGCGCAGCAGTGGCCGCCCGCGCGCTGCTCGCCGTGCGTCAGGGGCAGCCCGCAGCCCTCTTGGCAGCGGCCCACCGGCCGCGCGTCACACGCGTCGCGCATGTGCGCCTCCAAGTCGCGCCGCAACAGCACCTGGCCGCAGCCCGCGTGGCGGCAGCGCGCGGGCGCGAAGTCGCAGCGCTCGAGGTGCTCGGGCAGCTGCTGCAGCTTGACCACTCGGCTGCAGCCGCGCGCCGCGTGCGCGCACTTGATGTCCAGCTTGAGGATGAGGCGCTTGAGCGGCAGGACGTGGTTGAGCTCCTTGGCCGACAGACGACCGCGGCAGCGCGCCGGGCAGCTGCCCTCCTGCACCACCCAAGGCAACACGCAGCCGGCGCAGAAGACGTGGCCGCACGGCGTGGTCAGCGGGTCCTCCAAGACCTTGTGGCACAGTGCGCACTTCAGGTCCGGGTCCACGTCGCCGTCGAAGCGGTCCAGCTCGAAGCCCATGGTGGCGGCCGGGGCCCGGGGTCGCCGCCGGGCGGCCGGCCGCCCCCTCCCTCCCTGCGAGGCAACCCAGACACGCCGGCTGCGCCGCCCGCTCGCTCGCTCGCTCTCCCCGGACTGAGCCTAATTGCTCCAGACTTCCTCGGAAAATGCCCGAGGAACAGGACTCCTCCAGCCGTATATGCGCGAGCGCGTGCGCACGCACATCCTGCCTCGGCTGCCTGCAGCCCGCCCCCTGCAACAAGGAGGAGGCCGGGAGGCAGAGGAGGATGGGGAGACCCAGAGGCTCGCCTAGCGGACTGGCCCGCCCAGGACGGCAGCCTGAGCCCTTCTCCCCGGCGACTGCTCTCTGCAAGTTTTCGCTGTAAGATACCCACACAAGCCGAGAAAAGCTCACTAAGTTTGGAGCTGAGGCTGCTGCAGTCGCCCAGACGAGTTCTCCTGGAGCCCCTTCCGGGACAGATAGTGACTTTTTATTCCCCTCCCCCGCCCCCTCTTTTCTTGGCTGATTGCCGAGAACGAAAAACATTTTGAGGCCCGCTATCTCAGCACTTACGGTCTTTATTTATTTCATTCCGGGGAAAGTTACAGAGCCTGAAGAACGCTCCAGCAACTACAGTTCTGACCAGAGATTCGGCGGACCCCAGGGTTTGGCCGGCTAAGGTTTCCAGGACCCGAGGGCAAATCTACAGGGGCGAATTGCGGGGACGAGGGCTGCTCCTAGGCTGTTGGGTTGGGAGAGGCTGGAGTGCTGGCTCCGTTCACTTCACTTAATACTTCTGAAGTGTCCGCGCTTCTAAATCGGTCCCTTTAAAAATCATCAGTACAATGCTGTGAGAGAGTATTAGCGCCATTTAAAAATTATTTTTACTGCATTACAAAATAAGTAACGCTGGTTCTACAACGTTAAAAATCGCACAAGTATAGATCTTAGAGAAGTTCCCCGTTACCCACCCCGCCACCCCTGCAATCATGTGAACTGTGTTCCTTAAGTTTTGTTTTGATTTTTTCCTTTGTGTATACTTTGTTATATTTCCATTTTCCAATCGGGGAAACTCAAGCTGGGAGAAGGCAAAACAAAACAAAACAAAACAGATTGTCCTGTAAGATCGCCTACAGCAGTGTTTCTCAAATTTTAATGTGGATGTGGATTCTGATCCAGTAGGTCTGGGGCGGGGCCTGAGAATCTCCGCGTTAAAAGAGCTTCCAAAAGAGGCTGATGCCTCTGGTCCGTGTACCTCCACTTAATTGGAAAGTGGCCATCCAAGAATCTGGACTTTTTTTCTTCCACTCTGGGGCAGCTTTTCAAGCAGTGTAGTGAGTCTTGTAATTTTCAGCAATACTTCTGTGTGTTGAAGGAATACTTCGAGATACCAATTTAGGTGATAAATACATAGCATCATCCATGGATTTGGTGATTTTTTTTTTCTCCCAAGGCTGTAGACATTGCTAAAAAAAAAAAAAAAATGCAGTTAGCACTGGTAAGAAAGAAATCAAGCTATGGAATTCTCATTTGGACTCTGCTGCCAGTTTCTGAATAGTGAAGTGAAAAAGTTGAATCTCTGGATTTAGTGTGGCTCTGAGGTCTAGAAAGCAGGATTACAGCATCCATTTTGTCTAATTGCTTTTACTTCTCCTTTATCTGGCTGCTAAAGCCCCGTGACCTTCACTATTTAACTGCTTCACCAGAGTGAAAGGATTGCCTTGATGTCCACAGGATTACTTGTTTTGAACTGACCTTTAAAAGTTGTCACTGACTACTAGATTTTTCAGTGCATAATTGAGGTCACTGGACAGTGTTCTTAAATCAGTGTTGGTGGCATTTGTTCTCTTTGTGGTAGAGGCTTTCTTTTCATTGCTTTAATCAATTAATGCATTTCTTTGATAGTACATGGGGTGGAATATAATTGGCCTTTGTTCAGATAAGCATGTGCCAGGAATCCTCCATCAGTATATTTATTAAGCGGCTCACAGGTTCTCAGATAATGAGTAAGAAACACATTCTTTCAACAAAGGTGTGTGGGCTTGTCAGTTTCACAGGGTGGGCTAGTGTCAACAGGGGGATAATCTTCAAACCAAACTGGTTTTGAGAAACAGAGAAAGCTCATCATACACCATAAATGGGAAATGAGTGCTTGCTTTGGGTGTCAGCTTCTTTTAGGAACCACCCACCACCACCTCTGCAGGGGCAGCAGACAGAGAGGTGGTTGATGAAATGCTACAGTGGAGGCCACAGAGAAGCTATAGTAATGTGGATCAGCCTCTTTAGGCAAAAGCAAAGGCTATCTGAGCCACTCCTCACTGGTTAATTTTAGAATAAAAAATACTGAAGGTCAGAAAAAAAAGGACAAGACAACCAACCCTCCTAGAATGTCAGAGTTGTCAGATCATGTATATCATTTAGTGGCTAAATTTAACAGGGGGACTAAGAACCAGAAAGGTTAAAAAAAAAAAAAAAGTACAGTGAATGGCAAGGTTTCTCCACCTTGGCTTTAGTGATAGTCAAATAATTCTTTTTGGTGGGGGCTTGTTCTGTGCATGGTAGGATGTTCAGCAGCATCTCTGGTTACTATCCAGTAGGTGCCAGTGGCAGCCTCAGCCCAACCCCCCAGTTGTGACAACCAGATATCACCAATGTCCCCTGGGGGCAAAATTGCCCTAGATTTAGAACCACTGGTTTGGGGCTACCTTTCATTAATTGCTAAAGTCAGGCACGTTCTAGCAGCCCACGTCCTCCGCTGACTGTAGAATGACCTAGTGAGTGCAGCACAGTGAGAGAGGGGTGTTAAATTGGAAGGTTGAAGCAGCACGCTCATAAACACGAATACACACTGTCAGAAGGTGAGTATTTGGCACTGGTCTGGCAGGCCCTCTGAGAAAAGTAGCTAGTTTTTCTGACATGGATTAGATTCTTAGTCAACAGTCACAGAAGCAGCTGAGTGTTTATAAGCAGATGATTCCTTGGGGACAGGTGGATTGGTCACTTTGCAAACGCTTCTTATGGCATCCACCATCTATGCCCTAACCCCTTCCTTCTATAGTCTAATTCAGCACTTTCTAACCAAAAGTGATCCCAAGCCTAATGGAAATGCTATGTTCGCCTTCACTCTGGTTTTAAATTTTGTTCTAATTGTCTTTTCTATCATATTTAATCAGATGATAATGTCTGCCCTTTTTTGAGCTGGTACTCCATGCCAAGCATTGTGCTCACTATGTGACCTTCATTTTTCTCATTTATCCTCACAGCCCATCACAAACTATGTGTCTTTAGCTCCAGTTTACAGATGAAGAAACCGAGGTTTACAGAGATTATGTAAGTTATCAAAATAGCAGTCAAGAACATAGACAGTATTCCAGAACCCTCACATTAATCTCTGTGAGCATTATGCTGCCTCCTGCAGAACCCCTAACTCCTCGGGAGTTACTACCCTTACAAATGATGTAGAAAATCACTCCATGCCCCCAACATTCCTCACCTCCTTCTTCCCCTATCAACCCTTAGCTTCCCCTAGGCTTTAAATAATTTGTGGGTTCAGTACTAGAGAAAGCACTGGAATAGGGGTGAACCAGATGGGCAATGTTGCCTTACTGAGCCCTTATTCCAGGGTGCAGGGGCAAGTATCAATACACAGATACCATACTGACTTAATAATGGGATGATGGAAGTTCTCTACAGCAGTGCTGATCAAAGTGTGGTCAGAGGCATGGACATCACCTGGATGCTTGCTGGAAATACACGATCTCAGTCTTCATCCTGGATGTACTGCATGAGAATCTGCATTTTAACAGTATCCCCACGTGGTATATATACACTCAAAGTGTGAGAAGCACTGGTATAAAGACTGTACAATAAGCTAATGTGCTGGAGAGAAATTAGAGGCGCCCCTTCTAAATAGGGAAGCCTGATGAGAGGAAATGTGAGTTGTCGCTTAAAGGACAGAATGAGCCCTCCAGGCAGAAGCAACAGAGAGCGCAGAGGTTCAGAGGGAGTCAAGCAGTTGGTTTATTTAAATTAGATGGAGCTTGCCTAGAACTTAAAACTGGGTGAGAAGGGGGAAAAATAGAATCAAGTAAGGGTAAAGAAATAAAGAAGTGGGTAGGATCCAAACATCCAGGGCTGGCAGGGCACACAGACTAAAGGGTTTGAAATGGCATTGAGAGTACTGGGTGGCACAGAGAGGTTTTGGGCAGCAGAGGGGTACAGCCTGATCAATGTCCAGTCTCTCCCTGCCCTGTTCTAGTCTAGAGCAGGGCCACCGTGTCCACCTTCTCTCCCACGTGTTTCACACTTAGTGGAGACTTAACTGTTGAACAAACTGCTCCCTCTTGCTGCTCCATGTAAGTTCCTGCTTCTAAAATCCGAAGCACAGATCGCTGCTGCTGTATAAGCTATCTGTATCACAGTGTGGGTTAAATAGGCTTCTGTGGCCTATCATCATTTAGAAATTGTTCCCACAACAAAATCTATTCTGAATTTTGAACAACCAGCTCCCACATGGAGAGCTGGATCACTATCTGGTTGTGAATTGAGTGGCTTTTATACAGACAAGGTGTGTGTATGTGTGTGTGTGGGGGGGGGACAAGTGTGATTCCAGACTTGTGACATTGTAGACATTTGGAGCTAGAAGGGAGCTCCTCCTTTATCCCACAGATACTGATCCATTATCCACTTTTATCCCACAGATACTGATCCACTATCCTGTAGAGTGCATAGATGACAAGACATATGGAAAAGGACACAAGACCTAGCTCTTACCTTAGAGAGTTCACAGGGTCTCCAAGTTTGGCAGCTGAATGAAATCACCAGCAGTTTTCATATGAAAACAAATGTATCAGGTATTTATCCAGTCCAAAGTACTCATTATAAAGTGGGGAAATGAAAGCTCAAAGAAACTAGATGACTTTTTAAATACATGTGATGAAACATATTATAGTCGCAGACACCCGGTTACTTGCTACCCAGTACAGCAGAGAAAGGATTGGACCAAGTGTCAGGAGATGAGTGTTTCACTGGATCACTGAGTAACCTTAGGTAAAGTCTGTGATTTCATATAAATTTGGATGTGTACATATATGCAATTCAATTAGGGTAAGCAAACTCCAAATTTTCTAAGATCTAACACTAAAGAATGTTTTTCTTACTCTTGCCCTGGTATAGATATCCATGTGGTCATTAGGGTCCAGGGTCCTTCCATCTACTGGCTTTGTCCTACTTCAAGCCCTGTCCTCAGACCTGCCGCATTCAGTGGATGGGAAGAAAAGAAGGAAAGATTGCCCACCCACATTCCAGCGACTGTAATTCAGTCACAGGGCTGCACTAATAGTAAGGGATACTGGGAAATGTGGTCTAGGTGTGTTCTCAGGTAGAAGAAAAATTAGGTTTTGTGTGCATGTAGCCAACCTATATATGTATGTGTGTGTATAATATATGTGCATAAATACATATGTGTATACATATACATACATACAGGAGAAAAAAAGATTGTTTAGCTGAAGAAAATAGAACATCAGAATAACCATAAAGTCTACAAGCAATAAATTTCTTTGTCCCTCAAATAAAAAAGTATGACCCATAGTTAGTAGCACAAGGCTGATACCATGACTTCCAAGTCATCAAGGACTTAGGATTCTTTAATAACTCCTGGTCTACCATCAGTAGGGCAAGCCCTCTCTGCTCACTTCATGGACAGGATGTTCACTGTAGAGCCCAACCAGTCCAGGAGAAAAATGAAGGAAAGTGGGGTAGACCAAAAATTACCCCTCCTAATTTAACCTTCTTTAGGACCTTTCTGGGAAGCCTGTCCAAGTAGTTTTTCTTACATCTTAGCAACAACCCCTACATGTAAAGAAGACTTATGAAATAAAGTCTTTTATGAGGGCACATTGCTTCCTGGTATATATTACAGGGTCTTAACATGAGATATCATTTCACATCCACTAGGATGGCTAATGTCAAAAAGACAGACAATAACAGGTGTAGACAAAGGTATGGAAAAATTGGAACCCTCATACATTGCTGTGGTTTTGTAAAATGGGACAGCCACTTTAGAAAGTATTTTGACAGTTATTCAGAATATTAAGCAATGGATGACCAGATGACCCAGCAGTTCCATACCTAGGTATATAACCAAGAGAACTAAAAGCATAAACTTGCATGTGAATGTTCATGGCAGCATTATTCGTGAGACTCATAAACTTTAAACAACCCAAATATCCACCAGTTGATGAATGTGTAAGCAAAATTCATATATCCACATAGTAGAATATCAGTCACCATAAAAAGGAACAAAGTACTGATTCGTGCTATAATATGGGTTGACATTGAAAACATTATTCTGAGTGAAAGAAGCCAAACACAAATGGCTACATATTGCGTGATTCCATTTATAGAGAACTTATAGAGAGACAAATTAGATTAAAATGCTTGTCAGAAGCTGAGAGGTGAAGAAATGGGATGGGTATGGGATTTCTTTTCGAGGTGATGAAAGTGTTCTAAAATTAATCATACAGATGGTTACATAACTGTGAATGTACTAAAAGCCACTGAATTGTACAATTTAAAAAGGTGAATTTCCTGGTATGTGAAGTGTAGCTCATATACTGAATTCAATAAAACTGTCTTAAAAATACAAAAATATTAATAGGGATCTGTTGATAAGAAAGAAGGGTATGATGGATATTAGATACATAGGGAGCATTCTGCATGTGTCTATATGCACACATAAGCATTTTTTTCAAAATTGTATCTATTAAAGTATTATCTATATCTATTTAAAAACTATTTTCTATTTTCTCATCCATACCAAAAGTTGTATTTTAAAAAATTATTGATTTGAATTGCATTAGAACTCTTTTTACCTTCAAGTTCCTGAAACTCAATTCAAAATGACTCAGGCATTTAAAAAGAAAAAAAAAAAAAAAAGACAAGTACACATCATTGAAAAGTCCAGGAGGTAAAAATGGCTTTGGGCATAGCTGAATCCAGGTGCTCACATGAACGTATTAAGAATCTACTCTGCGGGACGCCTGGGTGGCTCAGTCAGTTAAGCATCTGCCTTCAGCTCAGGTCATGACCCCAGGGTCCTGGGATCAAGTCCCACATCGGGCTCCCTGCTCCGCGGGAGTCTGCTTCTCCCTCTACTTGTGTTCTCTCTGTCAAATAATAAATAAAATCTTAAAAAAAAAAAAAAAAAGAATCTACTCTGCTTTCCCCTGGACTGGCTTCCTCCTTAGGCAGGTTCTCTTCACATGATTAGACCGATAACCCCTGCAGCCCAGGTTTGCCTGTCAACACCAGCAGAGAGAGCATTCTTTTTCTTATAGTTCCAATACATTTCCAAGGCATGACACTCGTCCTGCCGTGGGTCCTCTGTCTATTCCTGAACCAGGGAGTGGGGACAACTTCACCCAGACCACAAGAAATAAAGGTGGGGGAGGTAGCAACGTTGGAATGGCAAAAAATATATGCCCACGATAGCCTTATTATAGGAGTCATCACTCTTCCTGGGGGTAGCGGGGACAAAGCATTGCCTGTAAAATATATACACCCATTGTCTTGGAATGAATTTCAAAAACACCAGTCAGCCTCCCTCATGCTTATCAGTTACACCCTGCCTTGCAGCAATCACCTATGAAGGGAAAACAAATACACCTAAGGCCATGTAAGATTTTTAATAAATTCAGAATGACTTCATGTTACAATGGACCCTCTCCCTCCAGCTAAATCACATGAAGGTACAGTTTCTAAAGTCAACTTTAAACTTTTAAAAAGTTGAAAAGATGCCTGTCATGTCGGTCAGTGCTGGATGTCCCCAAGACCTAGGACAGTGTTGGCTCACACTGGACACTCACAAAACATGGTGCTTGGCTATGTAACTTATCCAAATATTTACTGGTCCAAAAACCCTTTTCAGGTCTCTAAGACCTCAGAGACCCTTGATTATTCCTAAGGAGAAAAGAAAAGAACGTGATCTGAACAGTGAGTCCTTTGAGCACATGGAATCCCCATTAAAAATAAGATGGCTCAGTCGTCACAGGTTTATGGGAAGGTAAAAAAAAAACCATAAAAGGAAATATTCATAAATAAAAACCAGAACCCTAGCACTGGTTTCACTAATAAATAGGACATTTCTAATTCAGAAAATCTGCCTTTCCGGTATTTAAGTTTCACTCTGCAGTGTGTTCTTTAAAATAAGCAAGATCTTGGGCGCCTGAGTGGTTCAGTCAGTTAAGCGTCTGCCCTCGGCTTAGGTCATGATCCCAGGGTCCTGGGATCGAACCCCGCATCGGGCTCCCTGCTCCGCGGGAAGCCTGCTTCTCCCTCTCCCACTCCCTCTGCTTATGTTCCCTCTCTCGCTGTGTCTCCCTCTGTCAAATAAATAAAATCTTAAAAAATAAAATAAAATAAGCAAGCTCTTTAACCTTCCTGCAGGTCAGGCCTGTGACCTAGGAACTCATTAATTGTAATTTTTCTCCTGGCACCTTCTCCATCGTTCTCATTTACTCCGTCTGTAAAATTATGATAATAATAATCTGTGCTCACCTAACATACGGTAATAATTGCTAATTAACTAATTTTTATATGTAGAAGCCCCTGAAGACTTTACACAGGTGCTAAGTTATTATTTTAGGCTGGGGGAGGGAAGATAGGACTTTCTGTTTGCAAGTATGATGGCTCATACTCTAACGCTGCCCACCCCACAGGGATGCAATATTATAAAACTGCTTTTGTGTACCACCCACTGCTGATAGATTTGACAAGCAAACCCTGCAGTATGATATCACTTTCTCTTGTCACCTTGGGCCTCAAATAGCCAGAGTTGTGTTCATTGTTTCACCTATGGGGGGCCTTTTTATAGCAAAATATAACCACTTGAGCACTGGCATCAACTAAGCTCAAAAGATGTAGAGTTACAACTCTCAGACTAGTGATTTCCAGAATGCACCCCCTGCTCCCCATCTAATATAGAACACACAATTGCTTTTCAGGTAAATACTATTTGATTATATTTAAAAAGAGAGTTGTCCCCCCCACCCAAAAAAAGAGAGAGTTGCCCATCATTTAGGGTTGTTGTTGTTTTTTTTTCTTGTCTTTCCTTTTTATCGTTTTTTACAACAAAAGAATAATCTTTTCATCTGGGAGGGCTTCAGGCAGAACATTTTTGAGATGTCAGCCAACCAAGAGAAATGTGACATTACCATTCTTTGAAATCGTGTCCTGAAACTGTGGTTTTGGTACCCAGATAACCAGGCACTTGGCAATGAAAAAGCTAAAACAAAACATTACTGAAAATAGTCCTACAATGGTATGGTGTTTCTAGGATAATCGTTTGTTATATTTTAACAAACAAAAGTCACTTAAACCTTTCATTCTATTTTCATGGCTGCACAGGAACAGACATGAAACATTTCACAAAGTTGGCCACGAGCTGCTGGCTACAGGGGCAAAAAGCAATCATGGAAAAAACTTAAGCAATGGTAACATTTTTCTCTACAGGTAAAATGGAAAATGTGTCCACATGCTGGCATACTTTCTGTAATTTTGGCAAATAGCACACTCCATCTTGACAGAATACACAGAGCCTTAGAAGTTGAATCCAAAAAGATGAAAGAACTAGGAGGACAGTGAGTCAGTTTGTCATTGGTGGGAATCTCTGCAGTAACTTATAATTTATCCATGGACTGTGTAAACTTAAAGATGAAGATAAAGCTGCAGTCGGAGAGCTCGGAGAGAGCTCACTTGTATTGGTGTTCTTCCTATTCCAGAACTACTAAGTTTCTGATGGTTCTTAAAACTGTAGGAGATAAGTGAAAGTGTGTTTCAAACTTCTGTAATACATGCTTTGTGTGTCACTTCCAGAAGGGCTGTAATTGACTAGCAAAGACAGGAACTACCCAGTTTGTGAATGGAATTGTGGGTGATGGTCTAAGAATTGCACACAACTCCAGATAGAGTAGCCACCCCCTCATCCGAGGGGCGTGCACTCCAAGACCTCCCCTCCCCCCTGCCCCGGGGATGCCTGAAACCAAGGCTGGTACTGAACCCTATATAAACTATGTTTTTTTCCTATATATACAGACCCTATGATAAAGTTTAATTTATGAATTAGGCACATGGGGCACCTGGGTGGCTCAGTCGGTTAAGTGTCTGCCTTTGGCTGGGGTCATGATCCCAGGGTCCTGGGATCGAGCCCCACATCGGGCTCCCTGCTCAGCGGGGAGCCTACTTCTCCCTCTCCCTCTGCCTGCTGTTCTGCCTATCTGTGCTCTCTCTCTATCTCTCTGTCAAATAAATAAATGAAATCTTTAAAAAAAATAAATCAGGCACAGTTAGAGATTAACACTAATAATAAAATAGAACAATGATAACAATATATTGTAGTAAAAGTTATGGGAATGTGGTCTCTGTCTCCCTCAAAATATCCGGTATTTTATACTCTCTCTTCTTATAATGATGTGAGAGGATGAAATGCCTACGTGATGACATGCAGTGAGGTGAGTGACGTAGGCGTTGTGACATATAGCATCAGGCTACTACTGACCTGACCATGCGTGGGAAGGAGGATCATCGGCTTCCATGACCACTCTTGACCCTGAGTAACAGAAACTGCAGAAAGCGAGACTGCAGGTAAGCGAGGAAGACTAGTGTTGTCACAAAAACTTAGGAGTGCCTTTTGGGAAAAGTCACAAGAAGATCACATGGCACACATTAATTGAGAATGGTACATTTTCTTTTTCATGCCAAAATCCCCCACAGAGGGACTTCTGACCCTTTTGTTTTGCGGCAGTTGATAAAAATGTATTGAATTAAATAATATATACGTATAAATTTAACAGTCATACTAACCCTAAGTCAGTGAATAACACCATTCTACTCAGTAGAGAGGATTTCATCAAAGAAACAATACATGTGATAGTGCTCCATATTGGGACTTGGCAAGCTTTTTTCTCTAAAGAACCAGATAGTTGGGACTCCTGGGTGGCTCAGTCAGTTAAGTGTCTGCCTTCGGCTCAGGTCATGGTCCCAGGGTCCTGGGATCGAGCCCCGCGTTGGGCTCCCTGCTCGGCGGGGAGTCTGCTTCTCCCTCTCCCCCTCCCCCTGCTTGTGCTCTCTCTCTCTCTGACAAATAAATAAATAAAATCTTAAAAAAAGAAAAAGAACCAGATCGTGAATATCTGTGGCGCTGTTGGCCACGTCATCTCTGTCACAACTCTTCAACTGTAACGGGCTCGCACAAAGGCAGCCAAAGAAAATATGTAAATGAATGGCTGTGGTTCCATGCCAAGAAAACTCTATTTTCGAAAGGGCTGGCTTTTCGCCCATGGCCTTAGTTTGCCTGCCGCTCTCATATATGAATGCACTGCCATCTGGGCTGGACGAAATCAGCTCAACTCGAACCCGTTAGGACCTTCAGGGTGAGATAGCCTGGTATGGCCTTTATAATAAATAGATGTTCCATTAATGTTGATACTTGGAACAAAGGGGACAGTAGAGTATCATAAACTTGAGAGTCAGAAAAACCTACGTTCATATTTTGGTTCTACCACTTACTGACTATAGGACCTTTGCAAGTCACTCAGCTCAGTTCCTTCTCTGTGAAAGGGAGATGTTATTACTGCCTGTGTCACAGGGCTGATGTAGATGAAGTGGCCCACCGTTTAAATCAGGAAGCCTATGGAAAGCGCTTGGCACAGTGCCAAGCAGCTACTGAGCTAAACAACATTAAGACTGAATTAATGACCATAAGGACAGTAAGCATTCTAGTGGACTAGAATTGCCCATGCCTCCTAAAGTTATCACCTACAAACTGGGCCCAGATGCTCTGCCCTAGATCCCTGGAATGCAAGGATCCTAATGTGTTTGTACACAGACTATGGATATGGGGTGATAGATGGAGTAATTCTCAAAAGCAGTTTGCTGACAAACCTCACCAGAAAGGGGTTAGAGGAAAAAGAGGCTGAATCAGAGCTACATATGAATCATCTCTATCTTGGAGTTATTTATTATTCTGTGAATTAGCCAGTTGGTCCCCATAACAATTTGAATGACCAAAAAACAAACGAACATCAGAAGAATGTGAGGTCCTCTCTCCTTAGAAAAAAATGGTGCCAACAGTCATTAAGGCAACTCCTTGAAAGGGAATTATTCGAGGGCATTATCTTTCAAGGATAAATGTGTCCACCATGCTAAGTGCAAAAACCAAAGGATCTTTGCCAGAGCCCTATAACTGAGATTTCCAGTGAAGATGCCCTCATTACTGAGAATCCATTTCAAACAAACCAGGGAGATATTTCTTCATCCGCTGTTTCAAGGATTTGAGGCAGAAACTAGAGAGCTATTTAATTGAAGAAATCGTAAGGTCAGACATGTCTTATTCTCACCTCTATATCCCCAAGATGGAGCACAGTCCCTGGTATACAGTAGATGCTCAATAAATGCCCATGATACCGTTGACCAACAGAAGAGAAGGTGCTGTGGCTTTCTCAGATTTCCAAAGGCACAGACACACAGTTCTGGAGCATGGTACTGTTCCAAGCCCTTGTGCTGCACTGTGGGGCATATTGGAGACAGTAACCAATTGCGTCATATTATATGCTTGGCATAATTATACTGTTGGCTTTTGTCTCCTTTGGTGCCAGTCAGTCTCAAAACACATGCCGCTTCCTCGCTTTGCTTATGTAAAGTGCTAGGGTTGCCCACTCATTACAATTGAGATTTGTGAACTCTGTGTCCACATTCTGAGTCACTGCAGCCCAGAGGCTCATGCTTGGGAGACCCGGGATGGCTTTTCCCCAGAGAAGAAGTTCAACAATGGGCATTTGCGTCCTAGAAGAAAAAGAGGAAAGTAGCAGACACGGGCTGGCTGGGGCTAAATCTGATGGAAAATGGTGATCAAGTTTGCTTTTCATTTTTTAAAAAAGGAATTATCAAGCTGCTTTTTTCTCAGTTTTAAAAAGGGAGTTTCATCTGTAGGGAGCTACAGATTCTCCCCCCTAAATCTCTTTCCCATCCATTTACTTTGTCTTTGCCACCATCCTCATCCCAGCCACCATCTCCCCTACCTGGATGACGGCAGTATTTTCCAAAGTTGTCTCTCTACATCCCACCGTGCTCCTTTCCATTTCCACATTGCTGCCAGAGTGCTCTTTTTAAAATGGAAAAATCGCTCTGAACCACTGCTGCTTATAAACATTCAACAGTTTCCTGTGTCTTTTAAGAGAAAAATTATAACCCTACACTTCACTTCTCAGGCTGGGCATGATCTCACCCTGCCTCTCTTGCCAGCCTCATTTTGTACTCCAGCAATTGAAGACATTGCCAATTGTCCCCTGGTATCCATTCTCCCTTGTGTTTAAACAAAACAAAACTGAGTTTCCCCAGGGCGCATGACTACCCAGCCAAGAACTACATTACTAGTCTTTCTGAGTTCTGGACAATAGAACACAAGAAGAAGTGAGGTTGTCCCTCAAAAGGAAATAAGCTTGCCCTCCATATCTCCTCCTCCTACTGGTTGGCATGCAGGCTAAGCACATAAGACCAGAGGAGGGTCCAAAGTATATCCCACAGGCCAAACCCAGCCTATCAATATTATGTCAATAAAGTTAGATTGGAACATAGCCACATCAATTGACTTAGGCATTGTCTATGGCTGCTTTCATACCGCAATGTCAGAGTTGAGAAGTTGTGACAGAGACCATTTGACTTGCAAAGACAAATCTGGTCCTTGCCAATCTGGTCCTTCACAGAGGACTTTGCCAACCTGTGCCCTACAGGGAAACAGAACAACAAGATAGAAGAGGCCTAGCTTCACGACATTATAGAGCTGGTCACATCATCTGAATCAGTGCATCTGGGCTGATAAACATAAAAAAATAAATCTGTCTTGTTTCAACCTCTGTATTAGGGCCTTCTGCTGAAGAGTCCTTCAACCTGAGCATTATTGACAGTTTGGGTAGGACAGTTCCTTGTTTTAGGATGCTGTGTTGGGCACTGTAGGGTGCTAAGCAGCATCCCCAGCATCGACCTACTAGATGCCAGTAGCATTCACTCCCCAAGTGTGACGGCTATTAAGTATCTTCAGACGTTGCCAAATATCTGTTGAGGGATAGAATTACTCCTGGTTGAGAAGCACTGTATTAGAGCAACTTCATCAGCTATACCAAGCATCTCTCTCTTCTTAAACCTTCCAGAACCTCTCCCCCACTGCTAGGGACTGACTCACCATCACTGTTCTCTCGAGCAGAAATGTTCTGACCCACTCCTCACATAGTTATCTCCTACTTCACTTTCATGTGTCAGCTTCCCATCACTTTCTCAGGACCCTCCACTGATCCTCCCACTAACTAATGCTCTGATAGTCCCCTGTAGTTTTCCTAGGCAGCAATATTGTGCTTATTGATACACTGTTTACCATTCATAGACACACATAATAAATAAAGAGACGGTTGTTAACTGGCTTACTCCTGGGATGTTGTAATTTTGCAGGGAAAGCAAGGAACTAGAATTGGTAGAGGAGGCAAACATGAGTCTTGCCATGGTCCTAACTGGGGAACTGGGTCCATATTGCTGGTTATAGGATAAGCAAGAAGCAGCCAGCGAGAAATGGGGTCTCCTTACTTCCCAGCCCCAGAATTCCCATAAACCAAGGGACCTGCCTTCCTTCCATAGCAGCTAAAACATCTGTTAAAGTTAGTCTGTTTCTGTATTTCACAGCAACATATGGATTTGTACTTTGCCTTTGGTTTTGCAATCACTTGCATGTTAACCCTATACTTTTCGGCCTGCGAAGTTGTGTGTGATCTGATATATTAACCCTGCACTATACTCTTTTAAGTAAAGTTAAAGATAATCCCTACAATCGCATCTTAAATTCACATCCAGAGAAATATGTGTCCCCTACACTCTCCAGCTCCTCCAGTTGCCCGAGCTAAGAGACGAAACATTCAGATAGATCTAGATGCTTCCTTAGCACAAGCCATTAAGAGAGATGTATGTGGTCTACTTAATTCCTTTATATTTTTCTCTCTATTCAGTTAGAGTTTGTCTTCTTTCTCAATCCCACTCTTTAGACTTCTGCACCTTCAAAGCATCTTCAAATCTTTTTCTCAAGATCCTTAGCATTCTGAAGTGAATGTTCTATTCTAAGTGAACCTATATACTGTTTGAAATAAAGGTACCCTCCTTGTCCTCTTGTAGTAAAACACACACTAGTTGTGTGCATGTGTGTGTATAATGGTTGCAAGAGATATTTGACCACCATACCAAAAGAAATGCCTTTTGCGACAGATCTGGTCATAAGACTTAGTTCTACCAGTTATTAGGATGCCAAGATGTCTGTGAACAGCATATAATCTCTGAGCCGTGGTTTCCGCAGCTTTTAAACGGGTCTAGTACTGCTTACCTAAAGATGTGCTGGACTGAGGAACACGGTCCCTTGCATATAACAGGCATTTGATGAATATTAGCTGTTTCTATGATCCATTCACTCAGTCTCTCCTAGAATCCCTAAGACAGGTCACAGACCTTCTTGAGATGACCAGCTGGTGCCAGAACAGACAGTGATTGTGCTCTGCTAACTAGATCATGTGGGACTTGACCACTTTACCTTGATCTAAACATGTGAGGGAGCCCCAGGCAGACATCGTAAGGGACAGAGTATCTTTCTAGGAGCGCACGAGGTGAGCAGCCCCCTCACATCTTGACACTTGCACTTCTCTCATGCCTCACTGTGTGGAAGCAAGCATCCACAAGCACATGTGTGCAAATTCATGTCCGTGCATCTATGCACCCCAAAATACCACCTGCACCCCATCCCCCGAACCTTTATATCTTACTCAAGAAATCTTTAGGCTTGCTCCTCTCTCTCTCCTCTCCCCTTCTCTGAAAGTTGTGTAGGGTCACGGATATATGGATGGAAGGCATACATAATGGCTAAGAAAAACCTTGAAATAGGAGAGGGCAGGACAAATTGTGAATCACATCAGAGTGAGGATGGGCTGGGAAGACAGGAATAAGAACAAAGTGTCACAATATCTCAAGATGTAAGTTATCAAACTAAGCATCCAGGCATTTTATCCTTAGTTGGGTCATGATAATGATAGCTGCCATTTACTTTGCATTTACTCTGTGACAAAAGTTTAGCAAAGAATGTACAAATTACTGGGGCGCCTGGGTGGCTCAGTTGGTTAAGAGACCGTCTTCGGCTCAGGTCATGATCCTGGAGTCCCGGGATCGAGTCCCGCATCGGGCTCCCTGCTCGGCAGGGAGTCTGCTTCTCCCTCTGACCCTCCCCCCTCTCATGTGCTCTCTCTCATTCTCTTTCTCTCAAATAAATAAATAAAATCTTTAAAAAAAAAAAAGAATGTACAAATTACTTTAATCCTCATAACAACCCTCATGGGTAGATACTATTACCCCCATTTGATAGATGAGAAAACTGAGGGCCAGATTTGCCCAGGACTTCCTGTGGACCTGTGAATGACCAAGTAGAATTTCAAACTCCTGGGTGCTTCATGCCAGACCCTAACCTCACTGTGCTATAGAGTGAGGTCCCAGGGATCCCACACAGTAGGAAGGCTGAAGAATCCTGAGGTAGCTGATGCTAGCTAGCACCCACCCCGAATCCATTCTCCCCATCCATGCCATGACGATACGGCTTGGACATGGCTGCCCAGCCAGCTGTCCCCCTTGGAACAGTGCTTGCATTGAGATGTACCATGTCACTCACATTCACTAATGCAGTGTGAGCGGAAGTGGCCTGTGTCACTTCTGAGCCAACATTTTTAAGAGGCAGGCATGCCTCCCCCATGTTCTTTTGTCCCCCTCCCTCTAGCTGGATTCACAAGGCAACCAACACTGAAGGAGGACTGAACTTGGAGATGGAAGGAATCTGGGTCTCTCCATCACCACTTGGAACTGAGGGAAGCTGACGGGCAACACTCCCTTAGGACACTTTTGTAAGTAAGAAATAAACTTGTATCGTGATTATGCCCTCATAATTTTTAGGGCTTCTTCCTTACAGTCATCATATTATCTGAACTCATACAACTTCTTTCTTTGCTTTAAACAACAAAAATTGCCCCTTGCTGGTCTAATGAGATAAAAAAACAACAACAACAACAAAAAAAACAAAGACCCCCGATAGCATGAGTCAATGGAAAATGAATCACAGCTCCATAAAATAAACATCTCCATAATTTAGAGACAAAATTCATTCAAACATGACTTATTAGACATGACTATTATTTAAAACTGTTTGTCCTCTATCCTTTTCCCTTCAAATGAAGTAAACATGGTTCGATGGAGAAAATGTGAATGCAGATGATGCTCATAATATTTCAAACTCTGAAAGGTGTTCTGATGATTAAATTATTTCAAATTAATAACAGGAGAAGAGAACAAAGTATTTACTGTAAAAAAAAAAAATCATTAGCTTCTTTTTCCTTTGGCCTGGAATTGTTTCTCTCATTTTCTTCAGTCACACTTTATTCAGTTGAGTGTCTGACTTTCTGAGCCAGCTTGTCTTTTATGAATTTTCCAGGTGGTTTGAAACCCAGAGTAATTAAGTGACTTCTGCAAGGTTACATACAAAGAGCTGCAGCCTCCCATCTGAAGCCTCCTTTTTCCGCTTCTGGGCTTCCCTCCTCTGCATATACCCCCCCAACCTCCATGCAGAAAACCAAGCAGACATTAGGTCTTTTTCTTGGGAAACAAGCATAAAAACCTCTTTTAACCTTAAAATTAACTTACTTACTTACCATTCCTAAGCTCTTGCATTTTCAAAGTTTGGGAATCCATCTTTGATGTGCCAATTCCTGAAAGCATAAAGATGAACTCTCTTTGCTGAAGTTGGTGCCTGTGGAATATTCCCAGACACGTGGAAATAAACTCTCTGCTTCTCTTTCAGCTCTGTATTCCATGCTTTAGCAGAGAAAGGGAAAGTGCATGGAATTAAAACGCAGACATGGCACCCAGTTACAGCCCCCTGTGGTTCTGGCTTTATGCTTTTGTATGACAGGCTCAGAAGAGAGACAATAGCTAGTACACGAGCCTAATTACTCTGTGTGCACCACTTGCAAGCTGCAGTCTGGACCTGGGTTTGATTTAGTGCTTTTGAATAGAACAGAGAGAGGACGGTTAAGGCTTATTACCGCAATTGTGGTTTCCAAGCTTCATATCCACACAGAGGCTGGGTCAGGCTCCATTTTTTGGAGCTACAAATATTTCACCTAGCTCCTCACCCTTTCCTGCTAAGCTTAAAAATGGGTCTGTGAGCTTTGTCTTATAAACTTATCCCTTACGACACTTACAGTTAAAGGTTTCTTATTAGGGCCCAGGTCCCCGACCCTGATAGAATTCTCAGCCACTGGCCTTGGGGTCAAGGGAAAGCTGTAATGGTGACCTTATACAATGTCATGTCACCCTGTTCCTTTTATACTCCTGAGACTGACCATTTCCTTAACAGTCACCCTCGTATCTCTGACTTCCCTTACATCTACCCACTTATAGCCTTACTTCGGAGGGTAGGAATTTGACCTTTTGATTTTTACCTCTTAATTTTGAGGTCATCCTTCAATGGCTCACCCTCAACCCTGCCCATGATTGCCTTTAGGGTTTGGCACATAAGGCCACCCACTAAAGGTAAGTCAACTTTTAGGTTGATTGTCTGATGGGACAAATGGACATATTAGATGTCTATATGTAGTCAGTGTGTTTTGGAGACAGAAGCAATCTCTAAGCATGGCTGTTGCTTTTCCTGGTCCAGCACTGGCATCCTCTTTGAAAGTGGTCCTCTGATTTTCCCTCTGAGGTACTGTACACCCCCTGTTTTCAGGGCAACGGGTAATGCACATCTCTTGGATTCAGGGATGGGCATGGAACCCAGCCTGGCCAATCAGCATATTCTGGGCATAGTGACTGGCAGAAGGTGGACACATGATCCAAGTGTCGTAGACTGAGTGTTTGTGTACCCCTCCCCTGAAATTCATATATGTGATAGTTTTAGGACGTAGGGGGTTTGGAAGGTGATTAGGTCATAAGGGCAGAGCCCCCATGGGTGGGATTGTGCCATTATAAAAGAGGCCCCACAGAGCTCCCTTGCCCCTTCCACAATATGAGGTGATAGCAAAAGGATGGTCATCCAGGAAGTGGGCCCTGGTCAGACACCAAATCTGCCTGTGCCATGATCTTGGACTTCCCAGTCTCCAGAAATGTGAGAAGTCAATGTTGTTTATGGGTCACCCAGTCTGTCGTATTTGTTGTAGGAGCCCAAATAGACTAGGACATTGAGGTGGTACAGTCAGAAGAAATACATTAATTTTTCTATGATTATTGCAATGGATACACTCTCTTTGGCCTGGGATGAAGGCAACATGGAGGAAAAGAGATCTAAGAAATAATGTGTGACAGTGTCCTGGTGATGCATATGACCTCCTGGATCCATCTGTGCCTGAAAACATACTGATTCTTGCCCTTAAGCACGTTTGAACCAATAATTCCTTTTTTGCTTAATATAAGTTGGGCCGGCTTTCTATCATGGATGACCAGGAGAGTTGAAAGTAAGTTAAAATAAGGCCAAAGTGACTATATCCAATGATTTGCAACATGTGAGCTATGGAGTTTTAAGTAATAAAATGGCTAAGATGCACTGGGCTCCTTTCTTTAGTCTTTCTCTATTGCCTCACTCGCTCATAGGACTCGAAATATCTTTTGCACGACGCTGTCCAGTTTCTCCTGGGTGCGCCACACTACCCACCTTATTTCCTGGTGTACTTCCCACGATACTCAGAAACATCTCAAATGGTCATTTCCAAAATCAAATTCTTGATTGCTCCTCCCAATCAATGATCTTTTCTTGATCACCCTCACGTCAGTAGAGACTGTCATCATCTAGTCAGTTGGCCAAGCCAGAAACTGGAGACAGAGCTGTGCCTCCTCCTTCTTCCTCACCTCCCGCGTTCAGGCCCATAGAATGTCCTCTCTGGGGGCACCTGGGTGGCTCAGTCGTTAAGCGTCTGCCTTCGGCTCAGGTCATGGTCCCAGGGTCCTGGGATCGAGCCCCACATCGGGCTCTCTGCTCCTCGGGAAGCCTGCTTCTCCCTCTGCCACTCCCCCTGCTTGTGTTCCCTCTCTCGCTGTGTCTCTCTCTGTCAAATAAATAAATAAAATCTTTTAAAAAAAAAAAAAAGGATGTCCTCTCTGTTCGACCTCTTAGATGAATCGCAAATCAGCAGACTTCTCTCCATCTCTGCTGCCCCCACTCCAGTTCAAGGGTCTTCAGCTCTGTCCGGGGATACCAGAGCAACCTAAGTCTATTTTCTGATTCTTTCACAGTCATTTTCAAATCCCTGCTCTACACGACAGCCATCACAAGTCGACTTAATTGTATCACACATACCCCTGCCTAAAACACTCCACTTCGCATGAGACGCAGAACTAGCATCTCACCATCTGACCCCCACCTAATGTCCTTGTGTACCAACTCACTTACCACATACCCATCCCTATAAGGCTTTTCTTGCTTTCCTGGACACGGACTGGCCACTTCAGGGTAAGCTCCTGTTGATGCTCCTTTTACTAAGCTTGCTCACTCTTCCTCAGGTCTTCATATAACATTGACCTTTTTGTCCTGCAATTCCCAGCCTGAATTATCAGGTTGTTCCGTGCACAAGTCCTTCTCCATCTCAACACTCCATTTGCTTCCTTTATATGCTTCCACATTTTGAAAATACTTATCGGCTTACTTACATACTATCTGTCTTGACACTCGACCAAACTCTGTAAGGGCACATGGTGAGCACCTGATAAATATAACTGGATGACAGTTCTGTGACTCCATGTGCAGACAAGCCATGCTCTCCAGACAGAATACATAACACATGTTGCACATACATGGGCTCTTCATCAAATGTTTGCACATGTTATTGTGTGTACCCAAGCACAAGTACCTTTACAACATTAGTGAGTTCAGATTGGCTTTTTTGGTCTTTAGGTATTTTCTTTTTTTTTTTTAAGATTTTTATTTATTTATTTCTTCATTTGAGACACAGAGAGACAGAGAGAGAGAGAGCATGAGAAGGGGGAGAGGCAGAGGGAGAGGGAGAAGCAGACTCCCCGCCAAGCCAAGAGCCCGATGTGGGGCTTAATGCCAGGACCCTGGGATCATGACCTGAGCTGAAGGCAGACGCTTAACCATCTGAGCCACCCAGGCGTCCCTAGGTCCCAGTCCCTAGGAACTGACAATTTCCCCAGTTCCACCTCCAGACCACCAGACCCTGGCAATCTGTACAGGCTGATTGCCTAGCAATCCCCCACACTCTTTTTTTAACGTTAAAAGTTGATCCTCATTAGGGTTTTCATGGTGCAGAGTTCTAATTTGGGGGATGCTGAAAATGAGGAGATGCATTCTCAGGAAATGAAAAATTATAAATTTGGTGAGAAAGTATAATAGACCATCAACCTGAATGGAAGCTACACATTGTTTCAACACTAATTCAGTTATACCGCTCCCCACTGCCTTCAGCAGGTTATGTGACTTATTCAAAGATGATTCATAGGAAAAAGATCCACATGGAGCTTACATATAAAAACTGGAAAAATAAAAAAATAATATAAACAAGAAAAGCTGGATTATGTACATATGTATCCCTATGTAAAGAGAAGAAGATGAAATACACAAAAGATGACAGAAACAACCTCCAAGGAATTATATACAATATAATCTAAGAAAATATTTCAAATAAGAGATATGAAGATTCCAAAAAGAGGTGTTAAGACAATCAAGACAATAGAAGGTGGGGCGCTTGGGTGACTCAGTCGGTTAAGCATCTGCCTTCAGCTCAGGGCTCAAGGGCTCAGGTCATGATCCCAAGGTCTTGAGATTGAGCCTCCCTCTACAGCCTCCTAGGGTTCCCTGCTCAACAGGAAGTCGGCTTCTCCCTCTCCTTTTGCTCCTCCCTCCCGCTTGTGCACCCTCTCTGTTTGACCATCTTCAGGATTGGCTTTTAATTCATAATGTTTCTTCTTACCTCTTACTCTTCATTCCTCCCTCCTTCCTTCCTTTCATTCCCTCCATTTTTCCTGCCTTTCTGCTGTCCTGTCTTCCTTTTCTTCTTATACACATAGAGAAATATTGAATGTAATTATCACCAAATGTTAAAATGGTTATTTCTGGGAATTTTGAGTGATGTGGAGGTATAATTTTTAAAATTTGTATAACTCTATTAACTTATATACCTCAAAATTATCTTTTTAAATGTGGGCTGGGTCTCCATCATTAAAAATATTGTGAACCATTGGCTTAGTCCTACATTCTCATCTCACACACAAGGAAATTGGCACCCTACAGCATAGCATGAGGTACAGCATCGAGGGGAGGGGACTGAAGACCAGTCCTGGGGCTACTTTGGGCAGTCCAAACCATGAATAATGCCCATGGTGTTAAGGCTGGTTTGTTAAGAGTTAGTCTAATGGCTGGCCACTGCTAATAAATGCATTTCCTCTCCCAGTTAACAGTAGACATGGAGCCAAAGCAAAACACCTGAGCTTCTCCAGAGGACCCTTCAAGACTAGGGCAAATGCTGACTATTTCAGACAAAGGGACAGGCCAGAGAAATGGTAGGTATTTTTGTTAAGTACCTATTGGCAGCCATGAGTTTGACCTCAAATATCACCATCTGCTCTGTTTGCAAAGACAATCAACCCAATTTTTGAATTCTATCTTTTCAAATGAAGGGTGGCTATCAGGATCTCTTTCCGGAGCACATTTCCTCAGCTTTTTGCTTTTCTCCTCACTACTCACCCTTAGTTCTCAATTTAAAAGTCCCCTCCTCAGCAGGCTTTCTCTGATCTAAAGAGAGTCACTTCCTAGGTTCCCTTTCCCATGTCCTTGTTTATTTTATTCAGAGCGATTATGGCCATTATAATTAGTTTCTTTTCCCTTGTTCATCCTCCTGCTAAAAGTTAAGCTCCATGAGAGCTCACTGGGTATCTATAGCCTTTATCCCAGCACCTGAAATATATCAGGTTTCAGACGTATTTCTTTACCCTTGCCCCCCAAAAGAGACTATACTCTTATCTGAGAAAATATCCTATTAAAATTTAATTTTAAATAATGGTCGTAGCTCCATCAACAGTAAGTTGGTGACTGGTTACTCCCATGCTCCTATGACAGATGCAGGAGCATTAAGCTCTGTCATGTCCTATCAGTGAGACCTGGGGCAAGCTGTTCACCTCTCTGAGCCTCAGTTCCCTCACCTGTAGGATGGGGGTCATGTTAGTTGGGAGGATCATATAGAACATGCTCCAGAAGCATTCGGAAAACTCTTTAGAGCAATGCAAAGTGAGGGATTCAGTATCAGTACACTGTATTGGAAGGCAGAACTTTAAGATGCTTGCTGTCACCCCATGGCTTAGGCTCCCTCAGAAATGGAGCCTTCCATGAACATTTGTGTGAGATTGATTCATTAGGGAGTGCATCCAGGGAAAAAGAATGGAAGGGTACAGTGTGGAACAGGGAAGAGAAGAAAGTCAAACAAGAATGCCATATCATGCACCGTCTTACTGAAGGTGACTCAGGACCATGGAGGAGTTATGGACACATCAAGTCTCATGCCTCAGAGTTACCCCAATCAGAGGTGAAGCCCCACACCCATCAGTCACTGGTTGGGAGCTGCTCCCAGGGGTTGGGGTGCAGGAATTCCCAGGTGCTTCTACTTCAGGAAGGCACCAGTAGCCCGAGGGCAGGCATAGTCTTCCAAGAACTAGTGAGCACAGAAACGGTAAAAGGATTAAAGCGAGAGTAAACACGGACGGAGCATTCACTAGGAAATTCCTGTCTCAATCACAGACTATTGTCCTTGGCAATAGGGTTCATGTTATGAGTTGAGATTAGATTTGAGTACACTACTACCTTGTATTTATGCAGCATTTCTTGTTTCTCTTTGAAGTGCTTCTCCACATAACTCATGCAAAAGGATAGCTGAGAGCAGGCTTGGTTGGATCACGTGCGAACCATAAAAAAGTACATTTTCAAGGGCAATAGGTTAAATAAAGGAAAGAGGTTCACTGGTTTTACAACCATGAGTGGTTTCTATTTTTCAATAAGTCAAACCCTTTAGAAGACATGGCTGAATGGGCAAAGAGCCCTCTCGGGGAAATTCATGCCTTTACAGTTTGATTTTCTTTGGGGTAAAGGGGAAAATGCAAGCCATAGTTTAAAACTATTCATTTCGAGATCCTGAAAAAAAAAAAACAAAACAAAACCAAAAAAAGCTGCGGTATTTTTGGGACAGACGATGTTTTATAAAATATGCTGTAAAAGCATTACTTCTGGATTCTATCTAGCTGGAAACATTCAAGCTTCTTTGCAGGACTGGTGCGGTTTGTCTCCTTTTCCATCCATCGGAATGCTCCAACTTTACTGATTGTCAACAGTCGACCTGCAGGGATGCCACAGGCCAGGAGAGAGCTGTCACTGGATTTGCCTCTGGCTTGTCCCTGGCATGGAGGAGCCTTTCTCTGTTCCCCTCTCTCTGTGTGGAAGCTTCGGGGCTCGGTGGAAAAAGACCTGGTTTGGACACAGACACAATTCAGCCTAGGCTGGCAAACTAAGGCCTGTGTACAAATCCCATGGGCTGCCTGTTTTTGGATTACCCATGAACTAAGAATAGATTTTACACGTTTAAATGGCTGAAAAACAGTCAGAAGAAGAATTCGAATCCCGTCAGGTGAAAGTTATATGAAATTCAGATTTCAGTGTCTATATATAAAGTTTTATGGAAACACAGCCACGCCCACTTGTTTAGGCTTCAACTGCTTCTGCCCTACGAGAACACAGTACTCAGTTGTGACAGAGACTTCAGGCCTATAAAGCCAAAAGGCTATACTAGCTGGTCCTTTCGAGGAAAAGCTGGCTAACTCCTGACCCAGGACAAGTCACTTCTCTGAGCTGCACCTTCTTCATCGATAACATGGGTTAATAGTGGTACTTGCCTCCCAGACAGGCAGCTCAGTGAGGCAACGTACGAAGTAGTCAAGAGCACAGACAGTTAGGATTCTAACCCCGACTCTGCCTCTTACTAGGTGGGTAACTTTGGGAAAGGAACTTAATCTCTCAATGCCTCAGTTTCTGTTCCTGTGAAAGGGGGATAACAAAAGCCTTTGTGTCCTAGTTATGAGTTTATTACAGGCACGTCGCTTGGAAAGGTACCTGGCGTGCATTACGTGCTATGTAACGTTAGCTACCCTCACATGGTTGCTGTGTGGAGAAACATGCATGCTCATTAAAAAGAAGAAAGGTGAAATTACAGTCTTTCTTTAAAAATGCTCCAGTAGTTATGTAAAAGGGCAAGGACTCGGGAGCCAGAGTGTGAGAGTATAAATCCAGGCTCCCTCCCTCACTAGCCCCATGACCCTAAGCATGTTACTTAATCTCACAGGACTTCCGTTTTATCATCTATAAAATATGGGTGATAATAATAATAATAATTATTATTATGGGGGCTAGTGAGGGAGGGATATCCCCTATTATCATACATGGGGATTAAATGAATTAGAACATGGGTAAGGGACTTCGAATGGTGGCTGGCACAGAGTAAGTAAATGCCTTCTCATACATATTTCTGAATGCATTTAAAATAAAGGCATAATCATGAAAAAAGTTTACTCAACAACCACCTAAAAATCACCTCTCATGCACTAATAGTACATGCACCATGATCTGGGAAACACTAGCCTGCTGGCAGATGGATGGTGGACATTTGGGGAGAACAAAGGGGAACAGGCAATAGCTTGCCTCTGCTCTTTTAACTGTCAGGATTGACCTCTCAAAATATCTGTGAGCTGCAGAAGCACTGTGCCTGAGCACTGGTTACCTGTCTCCAGACTTTGGCCTCACAGTACATTCCTATTCACCGTTGTGACCCACTGGTCCCTGATCCCATCTTTCCCGATTATTTATTTTGCCCCGATTGCAAGCCACTTCTCCCCGTTTCTCAGCTACTGTCCATGGAGCTTCAACCTCCATCTAGAGGGAACATCTCTGGTTCTGCTTCTGCTCTCTCTCAGACACAATCCCGGCCCTGGCCCCTGCCTGCTGGCCAGAGGGAGTGGACTTCTGCTGTTCTGGATGCATGATATCTGAATATTCTATTTGGGGGGAATCCCAAGATAGGAGCAAACCAAGGCCCACTTCTCATGACAAAAGCCAAGAGAGTAGGGTGTGCATTTCCTCTCCAGCTGCCTGGCAGCCCTGACCATCCAGTGCAGAAGCCCGGGACTCTGAATCTTGGTAGAATGACACAAAGGCTTGGGATCAGGTAGCAACTATTTTCTGCAGCACTCAGACCCCAGGGCCATGGGGGGGGGGGGTGGAGGGCAGCCATCAGTGGTAACAGCGTCAGGGGTAGTAACAATGGCCTTGGTGGAATGCACTAACTGGATCATTCCTGTGGCTAAACTTGGCCTTCTCCTGGTTCTTGCCTCAGCTGGATCTCTGCCTTCTTTGATTCATGAGTTATCTGATATCCTTCCAATAAATCTCTTCTCTGAATAGGCTAACCAGAGATGTTTCCATTGTTTGTAACCAGAATCTTGACTTGAGTACCAGGGTTGGGCCACTGGACCATAATGTATGTTTACACTCAAGTGTTACTATATCTCTCATCACTGGACTGGAATCTCTCCTGGGAGGTTCCCCAGGGATCACAGACAATGATCTACATTTCTATTCTGCTTATTTTTTCAGAATCATTATTGGCCACATTAATAATTTTTTGCCATGTGCCATGTTTTTCTTGCATCCTGCATTCCTTTCTGACCATACAGCATTCATCTGGTTTATAATATTTGAAAGTGTTGGAAGCTTAGAATTAAACCAGCAAGAGGGGGAAAAAAAGTTTTATTAAAAATATAAGTCAAACTTCTTCAGATGAAGCCAAGTAATAGTATTAGGAAAGAATTCTGTCCAATTTTCTTTATTGAATTTTCTGTGATTTGGTAGCATTGTGTCATCTATTCTGTGCATGGTTTTTAACTTTTAATTTTCATTGTTGTCTTGGATTCTTTAAATTGCATGTAGAAAGCACATCTTTTTGAGCTCTTGGGGGTAATATTTGGAGATGAAATGAGGATGAGCTCTTGTCTCATGAAATATTGAAGCAATATCAAGAAAGTATAAAACACACACAGACCGACCTTCTTACACAAAGTAGTCTCTGCTAGCCATAGAATTCCAAAGAATAGAAGCAAGTGCATTATTCTAATGTAGTCCAATAGCTTAGATTTTTTTCTTTCCAGTGGTTTCTCCTTTTGGGTATATCGATGCCTAATTTATGTCCCTTTCCAGCATAGGTATTTGTTAAATATTTGTTGTGAGCCCACCTTCTTCCAGGCACACAGAGACATGAAGAGAAAATATCTTTCCCTTGTACCTTGGTTTTTCCATATTAAGAACTCAACAAGGACAAATCCATAGTTCATGTCTTATTTATCTTTGTATGACCAGAGCCTCTCCCCAGGCCTGGTATACAACATGTGTTTAATAATGAAGAAATGACTAATCGTATTTTCGGAGAACTCATGACTTAGTAGTATAAGGAAATGTATACAGGTATAAAGGCTGCGCAAGGAGATAGGAGTTATTAGTAGAAGTAGGAAATGAAGTAGGGTAGGTATGCAAGAGAGGGAGGATACTAATCTAGCAGAGAGCTTGGGACCAATATCTTACTATTTTTTTGTATCCCCCATGTAGTGCAATCTTCCATCCACTTTCAAATCTCCCTCTAAACGAAATGTATGGAAAGGGGGGATTTCACTGATGCCCACAGTAGCTGCCGGGTCAGTCACCACTGGCCTTTTTCTGCTTAGTCTCTGTGTGGCCTCTCAGCTTGTCTTTTGGGAGTGTCATTCTCTCTTACCACCTCTTTCCCAGAATGGATTATTTTTCCTTCCTTCCCCCAAGGCACTTTAAGCAGAAATGTTATGAAAAACAGTAGACTTTTAATGAGTTTTTGGATAATCACAGACCATAGCCAGATATAATTCCAGATTCAGCGTTTGACCTCCTATAATCTTTTTGACCACTCCTCACTCCAGGGAATTTTCTTGCTGGTCATAACGACCTCCTCTCCCCAGTAGACACTCAGCTGCTCAAAATTCTGGTGAATTTTCCATGACAAGCAGGTGAGCTCTTCCTTTCTTCCTCTTAACTCATGTCTAGACTTTCCTCTGCATTTCCAAAATGTCTCGGTGGTGCTCTGCTACACAAAGGACCATTGACACTGGGTGTCCAGCCTTAGCACTACAAAGAACTGGAAGGAGCTTCCCACTTAGAGATCACACATTGAAGCCGGAATCCCTTTTCCGGTGATCAGAACAAAGAGTGCTCAGTGGGAGTGGAGAACTGTCTTTCCTGTTACACACCTCAGCCCAGTGATAGACATGCACAGGGGCTCAAAGGTGTTTAGTAGCAGGCTAAAGAGAATGGGAAGGAGACAGAAAGAGCAGGGGATTAGGGAAGCAAGTTCCTATCAGAGTCTAGCACAGATAAATACAAGCTTGCAGGTGGGGCTTGGCGGGGAAAAGGGAACCATCTTTCCTGGAAACAAGTGAGGGAAGATAGGGACAGCCAAGATAAAAATTAAATGAATCACGGTGTATGTTCCCCCCTTGATTTCCTCTGTACCTCGATATTAATGGGATGGGGTTGAGACAATTTTCTACCTTGAGATTTGTCCCAGGCCTCCTCTGCTGGGAGTGGCACATGGAACATGTCTAGGAAACTGTGAACTTGGGAAAACGATCAAATCCAGGGGAAACAAAGAGTTTGGAACGCTTACGCTCCCTGGAAATGTGGAATCAGCCCTAAATGTGCCTCACAGAACTCTAGGTGGCCTTTCCTTGAATTTATAGGAGTTATTTCACTTTCAAAAAATAAGAAGTCAGCAAGCCTGGATCTTATTTCTTCCCTTTGGTGTGTCTGGGACCCCCTTTAAAATCTCTCAGTTCCAAGGATGGCCAACACAAGGAACAAAATGAACTGGATCCCAGCCAGCGCTTTTACGGTCTGCTACCTTACCAGACTACATAGATGCACAGAATTTTCCAGCTTTGCACTGAGCAAAGGATAGAGAAACAATAACAAGCCGCACTTTGCTTTCTTCCCAGGATGTTCTGACTTTGAAAAGGGATTGCCTTAGACTGAAGTAATAAACAGCGTGAAGTGGGATGGACATATCAACATTCGCTCTCCCCAATGTGCCCAAGTTTGAAAAAAATCAAGTACAAATTTGTATTTTTATCCCCTTCTACTGATGTGAACAATAATAGGTAATGAGTTACTTACCAATTCTCTAAACCACATAGCTGACATTAATTTCATGATTGGAAGTACCTTTTCAGATCACTTAGTTTTACCCCTTTACTGGCATTTAAATCCCTTTATAAAGTCCCCACAAAACCATTGTCTGGATTATCTGTGCCAACCTCCTGTGTAGATAACTCATCATCTTTAAGGATACTTCATTCCTTCCTTTGCCAGATATGACTAATGGAAAATCCTCATTTATCTAGCATCCTGGTCCATCTACCATCAGTCCTATTTCAGCCCTACCAAGGCCCTACAGTAAATGGAATCTTCACTCACCCAGTTGCTGAGGCCAAAAATCTGAGAGTCATTCTTTATTCTTGCCTATCTTTTATACTCACTCTCCAAAATATCAGTGAACACCATCAGATCTACCATTAAATTTATGCTGAGCTTTATGACTTTCATCTCTTCTTCTGCCACCCAATGAACCACCATTGTTCTCTAGCAGAGACTGCACAGTAATTTCTTTCTTTCTTTTTTTTTTTAGGTCAAGATGAGTTTATTGTCCAAATAGCATAACGTAATTGCATCCAAAACCATTTGCAAATCCATCTTTAAGCTGGTCAGAATAACAGGCCATTATTTTTCAAAATCACTTAACACTGAACAGACAGGACCTCTTAAAAGGCAGCTGACTATACCATGTCACCATCATAACCAAGAAAACATTTTTCCATACTTCCAAAAAACCTTTTGTTTATACTGATCATGCTACTTTAGCACTTGCTAGCATCCTGACCAAATAAACACCCACACCTCTTATAGAGTCCATTGTGAGAGAATAACATTGACTCGAGATGGCATCACACTCATTTTAAAGCCAAAAAAAAAATTATAATAATAATAAAACAAATCCAAGACGAGAAACTGTAACTGAGAGAGAAAGAGATCTGAGGTGCATGGTACGAGGGTAATGAACATAATGGAAAAAATCCTATGGCCCAGTGATTTGCTGGGGACTTAAGAGTTGGCCAACAGTATGAAACAAAAACCAATAAAAAAAAAAATAAAAAAAAATAAACCAAAAACTTTTTTTTTTTTTTTTTAAGGACAGGCACCTGTCAAAATACACTGGATACTGCAATGGCTACAGTCAGTAAGGCACTTTTTTTTCCCCAAAGTAGGCTGCAGGCAAAGGAATAAACATTGCAGCGACAAGCGTGCATTACACAGTAATTTCCTAACTGGTTCCCATGCCCTCATGTTTGCCTGCCTTTATCTGTTGCCTACATGGCACCCAAGGCGGGGGTGGGGGGGATGCTCTTTAAAAACATATTCTACCATGTTCCTCTCTTGGTCAAAACTTGCTGACAGCTTCCCAACTGACCCATACTGTAATCATACAAGGCTCAACATGACCTGGTCTCTTCCTTTCTCCCCTATTCTCCTGCCTCTTTCTCCTTTGGTCATTGCTCTCTACCTACTTCTGGGTATCCCTTAAAAAACCCAAGCCTTTGCATCTGCTGTTCCCCCTTCCTGGAATGCTCCTTCTTTAGGTACCCTGTGGTTGGCTCCTTTGCTTCATGCTGATCTCTGCTCAAGTGTTCCCACTTCAGAGAGGTCTCCTCTGACCACTCAGTCTCAAATATCACCACCACTCTTTACCCCCAGCTTTGATTATCTTCATAGTGTTTATCATCTCCTGACATTTGATATAATTATTTCCAAAATGTGTTTATTGTCCATAACCCCTAACTAGCTTTCAAGCCCCGTAAGAGCACGGATTTTGCACTTATTCACTTCTGTAACCTGACACGTTTCAATAAAATTGTGCTATGGAAAGAGTGAATGAGTAAAGGACTATCATCATCTTTACTCTTTCTTCCAAACAACTATCCTCTAGTCATTTGAAGATATTTACTTATCTCCATGCCAATCTTCCTCCAGAATAAACAATCCCATTCCATCAGTGGTCTACACACGGTTTCCAATCCCCTTCCCTCCTGGTTCCCCTTTTCTCTCCTCCATTTGGTGTGTCAGTGCTCCTCTCACAGGCGGCTGGTGCTGGACCAGTGTAGCAGGTAAGTGCATAGGTTCTGGAGTCAGTCTGAAAGGTTTCAATGACTTCTTTACCCTGATTTGTTGATCTGACCACTAATGACTTGTTTACATTGATGCAAGGCACTTGATGTTCTTTGGTAATAAACAATAGCAACTGGCTAACCTAAACAATAAAAACATGAACTTATTAGAATTATTTGAACTGGCAAAGAGATCAGATGAAAAAAAATCAGGCCCTGGAAAAATCAGAAATAGAAAGAGCTTGGGGACCAAAGCAGTAGGGCCACTTCTTCAGAGTACTGATGTTGGGTGTTACCAGCTTCACTATTTTCTTTCCTTGTTCTACTCTACTTACAAGTCAAGTGCTTGGAACTGGTAATGCTACGGGTTTGTTTTGACTCACGTTTCCACACTTTGGCCTGGAATTGGACTGATGTTCGACAAGACTGTACATAATGGTGGAGAGGCAGTTACCCAACGAAAGAAAGAGGATGGAATGGATATTGGGCAGGCACATGGGTGGATGCCCACTTCACTCTCTAACCTTCTAACCTGTTTCCTAAGGTGTGAAAGGGGCATAATAACAGTGATCCCTCATGGGTTGTCTGAAGTTTAAATAGGGTAATACATAGAAAGGTTTTAGCACAGTGCCTGGCACAGAGTAAGCCTACAGCGAGTAGGGGACCCACAATGAAATCCAATACTCTAAGTGTAGTAGAGCGGGACACCATTTTCCTCATTTAAGACCCTAGTAACAAAGGCAGGCGTGGAACGCACATTTTCTCCAGCCACAGTCATGAATGACTCTAACTCAACTTCTTGTCCGCGAAGACTCTTGAGTCGTCTCCATCGATGCTTCCGTCACCTCTTATATCTCCCTCCTCACCCTGACACAGCTGACTGTTTGGTCTTTACACTTACTTCACGACACTTAATCTTGTTAGATAATAACCCATCACTGTGTCTCCTCCATAGCCTGGAATCTGGATTCTATCTTCTAACAAAAACTTGTAGCTTTGTGTTACCAGATTAACTGAGATTACAAGAGAAAAATGCATATGAAATCCTTTGCAAATATGAAGCACAACACAAATTAAAGGTATTATTTTAGTGGCCCTTTGGGTCTTCCCAAGTGGCAATGGATGCAAACTTGTTAGCACGGTGTCTGTTTTCCTGGCACACGCCCAATTCCTTGTTTTCCAGTTTCAGTTCCACCAGGTGAAATAATGCCATGCACCTCCCAGAGCAAGCACAGCTAAGTATTTTACAAGCAAGGGTATGTGGGGTTTTCCCATTACCATCAGTCTTCTGGATAACTTCAAGGAATTCAGGTTTTAAGCAGACAGCAATCTAATTCTGAAGCCATATGGGCATATGTTCTCCATCTTTCAAATTTGACCTTGGCTGGCTTCAAAAGCAACAACCAGTGCTATTTCAGAGCAAATGTAATTTACATTATCTGATTGTCAACAGTGCAATATCTCTACTCTACATGGTCATGGTCATGGAGATAGCTACAATAAAGACTTTATATGAATAGCTCTGGTTAGGGATTTAGAGTAATGTTATTTACATAACTTCAGCTTCTTCTCTGGAAACCATGCAGAGCAGTGATATTCTCTGAAGAATGTATTGATGGTCTCTGCCTGCTGGGTACATGTCCTTCATCTTTTTACAAATTTACTTAGATGCCAAATAAAACTCCTTAGCACTACTGTTCTTTTGACTGGAATTAAATTCACTCCACTATATTAAAACAAAATAGAGATACTTTACTATACAAAGATAATACATATCTCTGTGCTTTAAGCCATGGTCGGTACACTGAGGTGCCCTGATGTGTTGTCTGATGCTGGTAGTGTTGTTTTGGATTCCTATTTCCCATGCCACTGTAAGTGTTCATGCCTTTCCCATTAATCTTGCATATTGACATTTATTATGTTTATGTATTTGAGGAAAGTAAATGCCTTTCCTGTTCTGTTCAAAAACATTTTCAGCAGATACCAAACTCAGTGAACTATAGTTTTTCGGCCTTCCAAATCCAGGCCTCTTTAAAGCATGTGATGAGGCCTTTGAGAAGTGATTAAAGGTCTCTGTTCCCCAAACCAGTCCTTGATCCTCAAAGGAAAGTGACTCTAGCCATAATTGATCTCTAACAGAGTAAGGCAGGAGTGAACAGCTGAACACAAGAGCAAGTGCTTGGGGGAAATGCAGACTGTGAGCAGATACTTTTCTTCTCTCTTGGAGAATTCCCCACTCCAGAGGTATGACCAAGCTAAATTTCTGGTATTCTTGAACAGTCCCCGAGCCATTGGAGGGTTTTCTGGCTTCAATCCTCCTCGAGATAAGAAAAGTTCAGCTGTGACAGGAGGCATTTTCCGGCTGGAGCATGTATGTTACAGCGCCTGGGAGGGACAGAGGTTTGCTGAATTGTGGCAAAGCGGATTCTAAACAAAGGCCTTGGAAAGTGAGAGTGTCCCCTGCAGAGAGACATGATGATTTCATCTGAGTCCCCAGCTCTGCTCCCCAAGCATGCAGGGGATTCTGTGTTTCCTCACAGCTTTGATTCTCTGAATGCTAATTGGAAAATATAAACCTGATAATGCTTCTCTCCCATCTATTTATTATTTGTACTTGGATGAATTCTGGCCTCACAAGGCGAGCTCATGATCTTTGCTGTAAGATGCTTTATAGGGGCAGTGTTTTTATTTACCCTCCATACTACTTTTTAAACATCCTGGAGCCAGATTCCATTATTTCCTCTTTCTTTGCTGACTTCACAAAGCAGATGATTATTCCCATATACTGGCCTTCTCCCTCCTTTTCATCTTTTGCTAGTAAGAGCGGAGATAAAACCTGTATAGATTTCCCTAGAAGATAAGCCCCAAGTGAGCCTACACGGTGAAAGTGTATGTGAAATGATGTAAGGAATTAAAACAGAATGCAGTTTCTATAATGTGACATCATGACTTGGTATTTGGGAAGTACATATGAACTGGGACTCAACAACGAAGTAAGAATTAGGGGAAGGAAAACATAGGCCGAGGGGTTACATAGTAAGACTTTGTAATCTCCTTTAGTGGCAGGATCTCAAAATGTAGTTAAGCTCAGGATAACCTGTGGAATTTGGTGCTGATCAGGCAATCTTGTGAATGACCCTCAGGTCAGAGATGACTCTTATCTCAGGGCCTGTTTTGTGTTATCCTCTCTGGTTCAATCTTCCGTGCAGCTGACGATCGTCAGAGCCCTCGGCTGCACTGTGGAATGTCACATGTGTTATGACAAATGCCCTTCTATGCATGGAGGTACATGCAAAGGGCATACTGTAGCATTAAGGACCCTGCCCTGCAAATCTTGTTTCATATCATGTGTGGGAAAATGATGCGCTTTAGGTTTTGTTGTATGAGATCATTTAACTTTGTTTTCTGTGTATTTAATTGAATTGCAGAGCCCTACTAGCATTTAAAACACACTATACCATGCTAAGTTCTATCACATTATTTAGCTAAGGTAGAAGAAGTGCTAGGGCACTCAGATGCCACCAGATGAAGGGGAAGATTCTTCCAGAAAACCAATGGGTGAAGAAGAAAAATACTTGGAGCAGCAATTCTCAAATTACTATGCATAACATTCACCTTGGACTTGCTAACACACACACACACACACACACACACACACACACACCCCTATGCCCCAACCATGGGGAATCCAATTCTCTAAGTGTTAGCTGAGGCTCTCTATATTTTTAACAAGCTCCTGGGTGATTTGGAGGCAGGTCATACATTGGCCATACTTTTAGAAATACTTAACTTGGAAAGTATTACATGGTATAGAAAAGAACTCAGACATGGGAGCCCAGCTGGCCTGGGTTTGGCTGCAGTGCTGTTTACTGGTCAAGTCTCTTACCTTCTTTAAGCTTTATTTTGTTCATCTGTAGCATCAGTATAATGGTACCCCCCTGAATGTGTAGTACAACACTTAGTACATTGCTGGGTGCGTGACAGGAGTTCGATATAAATCACAGTTCTTCTTCTTATGTTCAAGGAAGTGCTAAAGTGACCTCAACATGAGACAAACTCCTGTAAAGCAGGGAGGAGGGCCAAGCCAAGAAAAGAGCTTTAGATACTGGTAGATACGCTATTATCAGCAGCTCGGGTTGGCCAGTCCATCCTCTGTATATGTAGCTTCCTTCTTTCCCATGCCAGTTGAAGGCATTATCCCTGAGGCTGTTCTAATATTCCAAAGAAGTGCTCGAAGACAGTGACTACGGGAAGGGAGAAATGCCAGGAAGGTGTGTTCTGAAACTCAACTACTCTGCCGTGATGGGAGCTATCTGCACAGCTCCATTTTCCAAAGCAGGATTCAGCACTCCAACTTACCACTTGCAAAAAGGATCTGACAGGTTGGGGATTTGGTAACGGTGGTGGTGGAGACTGGGCCTGTTTCACAGTCGTGTCACCATGCAGTTGCACAAGGTCCCATGCTTAGAAGGGCCCCACACTGGAGGGATGGAGTGGCTGGGTGATGGCCATTGGGGAGGGTATGTGCTATGGTGAGCACTGTGAATTGTGTAAGGCTGTTGAATCTCAGATCTGTACCTCTGAAACAAATAATGCAATATATGTTAAGAAAAAAAAAAAAGAAGAAGAAGAAGGTAGCGGGAGGGGAATAATGAAGCGGGGGAAATCGGAGGGGTAGACGAACCATGAGAGACGATGGACTCTGAGAAACAAACTGAGGGTTCTAGAGGGGAGGGGGTGGGGGGATGGGTTAGCCTGGTGATGGGTATTAAAGAGGGCACGTACTGCATGGAGCACTGGGTGTTATACGCAAACAATGAATCATGGAACACTACATCAAAAACTAATGATGTAATGTATGGTGATTAACATAACATAATAAAAAAAATAGGTTATAATCTAAAAAAAAAAAAAAAAAAAAGAAGGGCTCCACACTGCTTTTACTACTCTTCTGTCACCCTCTTGAAATTTTTAATAATTCTGAACAATGGCACTACATTTTCATTTTGCCCCGGGTCTCATGTTTTGTAGCTGGTCCTGGATGCATATTAGGAGGGCTACTATAGCTATTATTAAGGACACCACCAAGGGGGCGGGGCTTTAAAACATCGATATACTCTGATGTATACTCTGAAGAGATTTTTCTTCTGCTGAGTAAGAACAGTTCATAGGTAAAGGGGAAGAAGAATGGAAGCAAAAAGACCAGTAAGAAAGGATATCATTCTAGTATCTAGGTGAGAGATGATAGTGTAATAGGATAGACTATGTAAATGAAATACCCTAGGCCCCAGACGGAATTCGAGTTGAGATACATTTGTGGTGGCAGAGCCAACAAGGCTAAAGTTTAACCAAAAAAATGTCTTGTTGTTACAAACTTCTGCCATCAACAAGATAGCCTCTTGAGAAGTGAGGGAAATGCTCAGGAACCATGCTGGTGGGAATAGTATGTTGTACACAAGATTTTCAGCACTGACCCTGACAGCTTTGGGGCCTGGAGTCTAATGACCCAGTCGAATGAGAGCTCTGCAGAGTGGGTTTCAGGCTGACCCAGGTCGCCCAGCGGCGAATCTCGTGTGTGGGGCAGAGGAAGAGCCTAACTTGCAACTGTGGTCCCAAGCTGCTGCTGACAGCAATTATTGATGGCGGTCCTTTGTCCTGACTTGGTGGCAGTCAATGAATGAAGAGGCTAATGTTGTGGACTGGATACATCAGTACAAGCTTGTTAAGCAGAAACAGCAGAAGAAAACCACCTAAACACCAGTTAAATGGTTGTTTTAGAGCTCCAATATTGTCTAGACTAGAGAGGGCAGTATTTAAATATTTATAGTGGTTTCTTGTTTACTATGTTTTATTTTCTTTGGCCTGTGGAAAATATTACAAAGATGAATTTCATGGTTGTTACTGATGATTAAATTCCATAATTAATTTTAAACTCAACATGACCTACCGCTATTTCTTTAATCTAACTAATGAGACTCTTTGGAATTTACATTAACCAATTAATCAACATGACTTTGGGGAAGATACTAGGACTGCAAGTCCCCATAGCCACAAAGTCAACAGTCCATTCAAATTTAGAAACCTCAGAGACCCAAGCTTATTTTATTCCCACCTACATCGACTTTAATCATGTTTATGAAGTGCATGGAGCTACCATTATTTTTCTTTAATTTCTTTAGCTTAGTCTGGTTATGGAGCTGAGGATGTCACATGGTCTTGAGATAATGAGCTTTTTTTGTAGTGGCTCCATGACAGGCTTTTGTGTTTCCTCCATTAAAATGGAAAAAGAAAGCTAAGTTGGCTATTCTTAAATGAAAAATGATTCTCCAAGTCTGTGCCGATATTTTGGGTTAACAAATCTACCCATACTGTGTTGAAATGAAAGTAGGACCCTAAAAATGCACACTGCCCACCTCTCTGCTTTCCTTCAGAAATAACTGAAACACAACTTTAAGGTTTTCCAATTCTACCTTGCACTCTGGTTGTGCTGGTTTTTGCTAAGGCATCATCCCCATTTGATGAAATGACCATAAAAGAAAGAGCAGAGCATAAAGCCCTTCAAAAACAAGATAACACCATCGAATGAATTGGTCTTTCATCAGACTGAAACCTTTTAGCCTGTTTTCATGTGTAAAGCAAAATTGGGGCTTCAGAAAGGCACTGGCCAACAGGCAAATGTATTTGTTTGTTTTAATTTGTGTATTCAATTGGTCTTAGAATCCACTTTAAAGATACACAAATATTTTCTTTGGAAATGCAGATACTTCCTGCATTTATGAAGGGAAAAATAAATGAAAGCTCTGTTTGTTTTGCAGGACCAGATGTGGGCTGGATACAATGTGGGATGGAGCAAAAAAGACTGGGACTAGTTTGGGGCCCCACTCTAGCACCAGCTATGACCTTGGGCAAGTCACAGACCCCCTCCCCCAGCCTCCCTGTCAACTGTAAAATAGCAATAAAATACTGATGTGAATGTTAAGGTTTCTTCTCCTTCCCCAGTTTGTCAATACCAGGAGCCACTTCCTTTCTTTTTTCTTCATTTCTACATTTTCGATAATTTAATGGGATTTTTCTTGCACTAATTTGCAACTCAGTTCAGTATATTTCCTGTATCATTTCACCTTCTCCCCCATTAAAAATAAACAAACAAACAAATAAATAAATAAATAAATAAAAAGAACAATTCTTTTACCGTATGGTGAACCTCCAAGGCAATGCAAGATGTCTTTCCAGAGGGATTTAATTAGAGGCTTATTGATTTTCCTCACATTGGTCCACTGTCCCTTCATTTTTCAGTTGTTTATAAACACATAAACTCGCATTTAAGTGTTTACAGGCACAGATTATGTAAACAATTATTGTAGAGTCAAGAAAACATATAATCACAGAAGGTTGTTGGTTGTTGATACATTTTAAAATCTTTGACTTTACTCCTGGAAAGAAAAAGGGTGAAAAAAATGTGAACAGCCCACAGCCTACATTATATTTTATGTAAACTAAGATCTGATCTAATCCATCCAGCCATCCACCCATCATTCCTCCTAGCAGAAAACACTGATGTCTGTAGCATGATGGCGACATATGCTCATCTTGGGGATGATTTGAATTTCAGTACTATAACTCTCAGACTTGCCATAGAATTTCACTTTTTGACTCCCCTATCAAGCAAGCGAGTATCTTCCAAGCACTACGACACAATTATGAAAGGCCCGATGAGCTACATATTGTACAGAGTTATCACAGGTCTCATGAATGATTTCCTCCAGTCCTTCATAGATTATTCTAATCTCACCTCCATATTTCCTTGCAGAGCTGCAATCATTTTTCTGACTTTAAATGTAGTTTTCCCTTAGGCAAAAGAAGTTTCATAGAAATTGACTACTGCAAAATGTTTACAAAGGACAAGTTTTTCTTCCTTTCTTCTGCGTAGTTAATGTTCCCCTGGGAATGGGATTTGGGATCAACTCTGAAATACATTACTGGAAGATACAACTAAAACTTTCACGGACACAAAAAGACAAAAACTGTGTGATTCCCACACATAGGAGTTATCTAGAGTAGTTAAACTCACAGAGACAGAAAGCAGAATGAGGGATGATTGCCAGAGGCTGAGGCAGGGGGTAAGGGGTGGGAATGAAGAGTTAGTATTTAAAGGATCCAGAGTTTCAGTTTGGGAAGAGGAGATGGATGGTGGTGATAGTTACACCACAGTGTGAATGTATTTAATGCCACAGAACTATATACTTAAAAACCGTTAAAATGAAAAATTTTATGTTATGTATATTTTGCCACAATTAAAAAAAATGGAAAACCTTTCAAAATTTTGAATCTCTCATTTAGTTTTCAGCTATAGGGTAGTCCAGGATGCTGATTTAATTGGTCAGGTTGTAAAATAATGAATATTCCAGATGTTCAAGCTAAAATTTGGTGAAATTCCTCAACAAAAAAATAGAAATTACAATCTAAATTTTGAGTATCTTAATACTTTCTTAATAACTGAAAAAATAAGGCAGTAAATGCAACAAATGTTGACATAAAGGTGTCATATCTCTAGAGTAACACTATCCCACAGAAATACAATGTCAGTCACATATGCAACTCTAAAGTCTCTGGGAGCCACACTTAAAAAAGTAAAAGGAAATAGGTGAAGTTAACTTTAATAATGCGTTTCATTTAATCATATGTAACTACATGATTGTCATATCAATGTATAACCTATATAAAAATGATTAATTAGATACTTGATAGTTTCTGCACTCCAAGTCTTTGAATTTGGTGTATATCTTAAAGTTAAAGCACATCTCAATTTAGGTATTATATTTTTATTGGAAATTCTTGACCTATATTTAGATTTCATCAAATTTGCAGTTGAAAAAGTAGATTCTTCTAAGTTGTCCCAATCACATCTACACATTTTCTAATACTTGAATTGAACATCAAAAAATGATTTCCCTTAATATTTGCATCCACATTGACAAAACTGATTCATTTCTTTTAGAATTGATTTGACTTTGAAATAAAAGCATATCAATCTCAGATCTACATGCATTCAAATTAAATAGATTTGCTACTCTTTGTCAAGTCCAAAAAGGTATAACGTAAGTTGAAAACAACTCTCACTTTTTTTTTTTTTAAAGATTTTATTTATTTATTTGAGAGAGAGAATGAGAGAGAGCACATGAGAGGGGGGAGGGTCAGAGGGAGAAGCAGACTCCCTGCTGAGCAGGGAGCCCGATGCGGGACTCGATCCAGGGACTCCAGGATCATGACCTGAGCCGAAGGCAGTCGCTTAACCAACTGAGCCACCCAGGCGCCCCAACTCTCACTTTTTAATATCAGCAAAGTATTCTTCAATTTTTTAGTTTTTATAGTCCATTTATATAAAGCTACCAATTTTAATAATATTTTCTGCAGATTGATTCATGTTAGAAAACGTGTAAAATCATTACTACTGATACGTATTATGAGAGGTTTACATTTTAACATGAATTCTCATAATTGTTTAGCTTTGTCACAAGCTTTTTTGTATATAAAGACTTTCTTTAAAGATTTATTTATTTATCTGAGAGAGAGAGCAGGGGGAAGGGCAGAGGGAGAGAATCTTCAAGCAGACTCCCTGCTGAGCACAGAGCCTGACACGGGGCTTGATCTTACGACCCTGAGATCATGACCTGAGCCGAAATCACGAGACGATGCTTACCTGACTGAGCCACCCAGGCACCCCTGTATATAAAGACTTTTTAAAAGTAGTTTTAGGTTTACAACAAAATTGAGAAGAACGTACTGAAATTTCCTATAGACCACCTGCCCCAACACATGCACAGCTTCCGCCATTATGAACACCACTCAACAGAATGGTACATTTTTTACCAAGGATGAGCTGATATTGACATGATCATCATCCAGAGTCCATAGTTTACCTGAGCATTCACTCTTGGCTTTGTATATTCAATGGGTTTGGACAATGTGCAATGACATATAACCATAATTATATCCTACAGAGTATTTTCACTGCCCTTAAAAATCTTCTGTGCTCTGCCTATTCATCTTTCCCTCACCCCACACTTGGTAACTCCTGATCTTTTCATTGTTTCCACTGTTTTGCCTTTTCTTTTCTTTTTTTTAATAAAGATTTTATTTATTTGAGAGTGAGAGTGAAGAGTGCCCAAGCATGAACTGGGGGAGGGGTAGAGGGAGAGGAGGAAGCAGGCTCTCCGCTGAGCAGGGAGTCTGAGGCAGGGCTCCATCCCAGGAGCCTGGGATCATAACTTGAGCCGAAGGCAGACACTTAACCAACTGAGTCACCCAGGTGCCCCCTATTTTGCCTTTTCCACAATGTCATATAGTTGCAATCATACAATACATACTATATATGAACTAAGCCTTCTCAATTTGGCTTATTTCACACGGTAATATGCACTTAAGTTTCCTCCATGTCTTTTCATGGCTTGATAGCTTATTTCTTTTTAGCATTGAATAATATTTTATCATCTGGCTGTACCACAATTTATTTATTTATTCACTTACTGAAGGCTATTTTGGTTACTTCCAAGTTTTGGCAATTATGAATAAATCTGCTGTTAACATCTGTGTGCAAGGTTTTATGCCGACATAACTTTTCAACTCCTCTGGGTAGATATTAAGAAGTGTAATTGCTGGATTGTACAGTAAGAACATGTTTAGTTTTGGAAGAAAGTCCCAAACTATCTTCCATACTGGCTGTACCATTTTGCCTTTCCACCAGCAATGCATGAGGATTCCTGTTGCTCCACATCCGCAATAGCATTTGATCTTATCAGGGTTCCAGAATTTGACCATTTAAATAGGCATGAGGTGGTATCTCCTTGTTGTTTCAATTTCCTTGATTACACATTGATGTGGACTATCTCTTTAGATTTGCCATTTGGCTTATTTACCATTTGTATATCTTTGATGAGGTATTGGTGAAGGTCTTTGGCATATTTTATTTATTTTATTTATTTTTTTAAAAAGATTTCATTTATTTGACAGAGAGAGACACAGCGAGAGAGGGAACACAAGCAGGGGGAGTGGGAGAGAGAGAAGCAGACTCCCCGCCGAGCAGGGAGCCCGATGTGGGGCTCCATCCCAGGACCCTGGGATCATGACCTGAGCCTAAGGCAGACGCTTAATGACTGAGCCACACAGGTGCCCCTGGCATATTTTAAAAATCAGGTTGTTTGTTGGGGCACTGGGGGTGCTCAGTTGGTTAAGCACCTGACTTGTTTCAGCTCAGGTCATGATCTCAGGGTCATGAGATGGAGCCCCGCATCAGGCTCTGTGTTCATCAGGGAGTCTGCTTGAGATTCTCTCTCTCTCTCTCTCCCTCTGCCCCTCCCCACTGCTCACCCTCTCTCTAAAATAAATAAGTAAATAAATAAATAAATCTTTAAAAAAATCAGGTTGTTTGTTGTTTTATTGTTGAGTTTTATCAGTTCTGTGCATATTTTAGATAACAGATGTGTCTTTTGCAAATATATTTTCCTAGTCTGTGTCTTATCTTCTAATTCTCTTAACATTGTCTTTGACAGAGTAGATATTTTTAAATTTAATGAAGTCCAGTTTATCAGTTATTTCTTTTATGGCTCATGTCTTTGGTATTGTATCTAAAAAGGCACCACCATACCCAGGGTCATCTAGGTTTTCTTCTATATTATCTTCTAGGAGTTTTATAGTTTTGTTTTTTATGTTTAAGTCTCTGATCCATTTTGAGTTAACTTTTGTGAAGGGTGTAAGGATTGTGTTTAGATTCATTCTTTTTGCATGTGGATATCCAGCTGTTCTAGCACCATTGGTCGAGGAGATCATCTTTGCTCTATTATATTTCCTTTGCTCCTTTATCAAAGTTAGTTGAATATATTTATGTGGGTCTATTTCTGATCTGTATATTTTTTTATTTATCTATTTGTCTATTCTTCCACCAATACCACACTACGTTAAGCCAGAGCAATTAGGCAAGAAAAAGAAATAAAAAGCATCCAAATTGGAAAGGAAGAAGTAAAACTGCCACTATTTGCAGATAATATGATATTACATGTAGAAAGCTCTAGAGACTCCACCCCCCCAAAAAAAGAACACCAAAAATTTTAGAGCTAATACAGAATCAATGTACAAAAATCAATTATGTTTCTACACACTAACAATAAAATATCAGAAAAAAAAATAAAGAAACAATCCCATTTACAAATTCATCAAAAGGAATAAAATACCTAGGAATAAATTTAACCAAGGAGGTAAGAGACCTGTACACTGAAAACTATAAGATGATGAGAGAAACCGAAGAACAAGCAAATACATGGAAAGATAGTCCATGCTCATGGACTGGAAGAATATTGTTAAAATGTCTATGCTACCCAAAGCAATCTACAGATTTAATGCAATCCCTATCAAAACACTGGAGGCATTTTACACAGAAATTGAACATATAATCTTAAAATTTCTATGGGACCACAAAAGACCACAAATAATCAAAGCAATCCAGCTATAGTAATCAAAACAGTGTGGTATCGGCATAAAAACAGACACATAGATCAATGGAACAGAACAAAGAGCCCAGAAATAAACCCACACATATATGGTCTATATTTTTGATAAAGGAGGCAAGAATATATAATATGAAAAGGACAGTCTATTAAATAGATGGTGTTGGGAAAACTGGACAGCCACATGTAAAACCATAAGACTCCTAAAAGAAAACAAAGGTGGTAAGCTCCTTGATATCAGTCTTAGTGATGATTTTTTTGAGCTGACTCTAAAAGCAAAGGCAACTAGAGCAAAAATAAACAAGTGGAACTACATCAAACTAAAAAGCTTCTGCACAGCAAAGGAAATCATCAACAAAATGAAATGTAATCTACTGATTGGAAGAAAATATTTGCAAATCATATATCTGATAGGGGTTAATATTCAAAATATATAAAGAACTAATACAGCTGAATAACAAAAAAACTCCCAAACAATATGATTTAAAAATAGGCAGTGGATCTGAATAGACACTTTTTTCCAAAGAAGACATATAGATGGATAACAGGCACATGAAAAGATGTTCAACATCGCTAATTACCAGGGAAATGTAAATAAAAACCATAATGATATACTACATCATGCCTATCAAAATGGCTATTGTATATATAGAAAAGAAATAAACATTGGTGAGGATGTGAAGAAAAGGGAACTCTTGTGTACTATTGGTGGAAATGGAAATTGATATAGTCACTATGGAAAACAGTAAGTGGTTTACTCAAAAAATAAAAATATAACTAGTATATGATCCAGCAATTTTATTTCTGGGATTTATCTGAAGAAAACAAAAACAGTAATTTGGAAAGATATATGCACCCCCATGTTCACTGTATTATGTACAATAGCCAAGATCTGGAAACAACTAAAGTGTCCATAAGTGGATGAATAAAGATGTTCACACACACACACACACACACACACAATCAAATACTATTCAGCCATAAAAAAGAATAAAATCTTACCATTTGTGGCAATATGGATGGATCTTGAGGGCATTATCCTAAATGAAATAAATCAGACAGAGAAAGACAAGTACACGTGAGCTCACTAATATATGGAATCTAAAAAATAAAACAAACAACAAAACAACAAAAACAAGCTCACTGATTCAAAGAATAGATCGGTAGCTGCTGGGGACTTAGGGTGGGTGGGAGTAAAATGGGTAGAGGGTCAAAGGGTACAAACTTGAAGCTAAAAAATAAGTTAGGGGATATAATACACAGCATGGTGACTAAAGTTAAAAAGGCTGTATTGCATATTTAAAAGTTGCTAAGTAATCTTAAAAGTCCTCATCACAAGAAAAAAATTCTTTAACTATGTATGGTACTGGATGTTAACTAGACTCATTCTGGTGATTGTTTCACAAGGTATACAAATATTGAATCATTATACTGTATACCTGAAACTAATATAAAGTTAGGTGTCAATTTTATCTCAATAAAAAGAAATACCACCTGTCATGACTACTGTAGCTTTAAATTAAGTCTTGAAGTCAGGTAGCATCTGTCCTCCAACATTGTTATTTTTCACTATTGTGTTGGCTATTCTGGGTCTTTTGCCTCTCCATATAGACTTTAGAATATGTATAAACATAAAATAACTTGTTGTGATTTTAATTGGGATTGAATCTGTCGATGAGGGTGAGAATTGGCATCTTCACAATATTGAGTTTTCCTATCCATGAACATGGAATATCTCTTAATTCATTTAGTTCTTCTTTGATTTTGTTCATCAGAATTTTATAGCTTTCCTCATTTAGCTCTTGTATAATGTTGTTACATTTGTATCTAAGTACTTCATTTTGGGGTACTAATATAAATGGTATTGTGTTTTTATTTTCAAATTTCACTTGTTCATTGTTGGTATCCAGGAAAGCAATTGACTTTTGTATATTACCCTTGTATTCTGCAAACTTGCTATAATCACTCATTAGTTCCAGGAGGGTTTTTTTGTTGTTGTTGCTAATTCTTTCAGATTTTCTACATAGATGATCATACCATCTGCAAGCAAAGTTTTATGTCTTCCTTCCCAATCTGTAACACATTTTCTTTCTTTTACTTGCCTTACTGCAGTAGCAAGGACTTTCCAGTATAATGTTGAAGACAAGTGGTGAGAGAGGACTTTCTTTCCTTGTTCCTGATCTTGGAGGGAAAGCTTCAACTTTCCTACCATTAAGTATGCTATTAGCTGTAGGCTTATAAAGTGTCTTTATCCAGTTGAGAATATTCCCCTCTATTTCTAGTTTACTGAGAGTTGTTATCATGAATGGGTGTTGGATTTTGTTAAATGCTTTTTCTGCATCTATTGATATAACCATGTGATTTTTCTTTTTTGGTCTGTTAATATGATGATTACATTAACTGATTAACTGACCTGGGATAAATCCCACTTGATCATGGTGTATAATTTTTTTTATACTTCTTTGGATTCTATTTGGTGATATTTTTGTTGAGAGTTTTTGCATTATGTTTATGAGTCTGTAGTTTTCTTGTAATGTCTTTGGCTTATTTTGATATTAAGGTAATGCTGACCTCATAGAATAAATAGGGATACTCCCACTGCTTCTCTCCTCTGAAAGAAATCATAGAGAATTGGTATAATTCATTCCTTAAATGTTTGATAGAATTCACCAGAGAACCCCTCTGGGCCTAGTTTGAGAGGTTATTAGTTATTGATTTAATTTTGTTAATAGATATAGGCATATTTATGTAATCTATTTCTTCTTGTGTGAGTTTTGGCAGATTGTGTCTTTCAAGGAATTGGTTCATTTCATCTAGGTCATCAAATTTACAGGCATTGAGTTGCTCATAGTATTCCATTATCATTCTTTTAATTTCCTTGGGATCAGTAGTGATGCCTCTTTTTTTCTGATATTAGTAATTTGTGTCCTCTCTCTATTTTCCTTTGTTAGTCGGCTAGGGATTTCATTGATTTTATTGAACTTTACAAAGAACTAGCTTTTGGTTTTGTTGATTTTCTCTATTTCTTTTTTTCAATTTCTTTGGTTTCTGTGCTAATTTTTCTTTTCTTCTACTTACTTTAGATTTAATTTGCTCTTCTTTTTTCTAGTTTCCTAAGGGAGAAACTTAGATTATTGATTTTAGATCTTTTTTCCTTTGTAATATATGCATTCAGTGCTATAAATTTTTTCTCTAAGCACTGTTTTTGCTGTATCCCACACATTTTGTTAAGTTGTAATTTTACTTTCATTAGTTCAAAACATTTAAAATTTCTCTTGAGATTTCTTCTTTGACCCATGTGTTATTTAGAAGTATATTGTTTAATCTCCACATATTTTGGGATTTTCCAGTTATCTTTCTGTTATTCATTTCTAGTTGAATTCCACTGTGGTCTGAGAGCAGACGCTGAATGATGTGTATTCTTTTAAATGTGTTAAGGTGCGATTTATGGCCCAGAATGTGATTTATGTCAGCGGATGTTCCATGTGGACTTGAAAAAAATGTGTATTCTGCTGTTGGATAAGATAGTTTATAGATGTAAATCATATCCAGTTGATACAAATAAGCTTTTTTAAAATTTCAAATTTAGTTTGTTCATATGTAGAGTGATAATGGTGAAAAGTATAAATCATTTTGCCATTTTTTGGTTTTGATTATTGAATATGTGGGAAGGATTCATTTTGTTTCAAGAAAATCTTGAATTGGAGTTAAGTCTTCTAAAACTGTTCCATGACTCAACCAATATGTGTTGGCAAAGTACACAACATAATTAAAATTGTCTTCTATTCTCATCAACAGTTCTATAAACTGGTGATTCCTAGCATTTGCACATATATTGAATAATTTTTTTTTAAGTAGACTCCACGCCCAGCACGGAGCCCAACATGGGACCTGAACTTACAACCCTGAGATCAAGACCTAAGCTGAGATCAAGAGTCAGGTGCCTAACTGACTGAGCCACCCAGGTGACCCATACTGAATAATTTTTAACAATTACACCCATGAGGGGTGCCTGGCTGACTCAGTCAGTAGAGCCTGTGACTCTTGATCTTGGGGTTGTGAGTTCAAGCCCCATGTTGGAGGTAGAGTTTATTTCAAAGTAATAAATGTACAGCTTAAGAAAAAACAATTACACCCATGATATTTTCCATAAAGTCTGCTTTAGAAAACTGAGCACAAATAGTTTCAATATGAAGCCTAGAGTGGAGCAAAGTAATAAAGGAATAATCTGTTTTTTGTTTTAAAGTTCCATTAACTTCAGATTTTTAACCCAATATACCTGGAGCACTGTCCATCATGGTAGAAACTAATTTCATGTTTAGCTGAAGTTATTCTTTGATAGATATAAACAGTTGAACAATATTTGCACAAATTTTATTTGTTTATTTATTTTTGGTTTGATTTGATATTTCTTAGTAAATTTGGAAGTTCTTTAAGATAAAACATACCCAGAGTACTAATTGGGCTGTGTATCTTATATCACACAACTCATTGAAAGCCAAAGTAAAGTTCTTGCAGTGTTTTCATAGTTTGAATCATTTGATCTTTGATATTGTTAGAAAAATTTGGCATTCTATGTTCAGTTGCTTTCTAGTTTCATTGAAGAAATTCCACTTCTTATATTCTTTTGTCTTGTCCTCATGATTTTTTGCATAATTTTCACAGTGGGATTAATTTATTTAACCATGTCTCTGTCTTTAAACCAGTTTTCTATTTTTTGTGTTTACAAGAATCCGAGATGGTTATAGTTGAACAAAATTATATCCCAGATCCTTTTAAAAAATCATATTGTTTGTTTCTTGGACATTTAATTTGGATTTCACATGACTAATGTCATTGATTCCTTTTTGACTTTTGAAAGGAACCTTATTATCAATATCATTGAATAGCATTTTGTAATGGGCTTTTGCAAAATGCATGTATAAGTATTAGACTCATTCTAAACTGAATGATGAAAATGTCTGCTCAGAGCTTAGTGTGAGAATTTAGAAGCTAAATTCAGGCTTCATGGTAAATGTTCCCATCTGGGATCGAGAAGTCAAGTTGTTTGCTATTTGGTTTTTTTTTTTTTAAGATTTTATTTATTTATTTGAGACAGAATGAGAGAGAGAGAGAGCACATGAGAGGGGGGAGGGTCAGAGGGAGAAGCAGGCTCCCTGCCGAGCAGGGAGCCCGATGCAGGACTCAATCCAGAGACTCCAGGATCATGACCTGAGCCGAAGGCAGTCGCTTAACCAACTGAGCCACCCAGGTGCCCCAAGTTGTTTGCTATTTGTGACCTAAGATAAAAATTACTTATATTTTCAGTGTCTAAAACTATGGAATATAACTGCTAAAGAAGGAACTAAAACAGCTGGCAACAATCACTGTGTCTTTTCCTCTGTCTTCCACTGTGTCCTTTAGTCTCTGTCTTCCTCTATTTGCTGGAAATCCCTTTAGCCCCCAAATGCTTTCTCTGCTTTTTCAAAAATTCTGCTGTTTTATAACATGGCTTCCATTAGCTGTGGCACCAGTTCTAACTTTTTAGCCCCTCTGTGGCACTGTTTCAGTTACCAGTTCTAACGGGCTTGAGCTCTCCATGTTTCTCAGGTGGAACTCCTAAGAGCAATGACATGACTTGCCAACTTTTTCACATTTAGCGTGTCACTGGCTGGCCTATTGGGCAGCTATCCATCCCTGAGCCAATCAGCCGAGGAAATGCGGTCATTTGGGAGAAGCCATGGCCATGAGGGCAGCAGTGGCTCTCCACAGGGTGGTTGCCCTTAGAAATAGTGTGGGCAGGCAGGAAGAAATTATTTGACATCTGAAATATTCAAGACTGGCATAGAAGATCACTACAGCTCCTATTCTGACGAGCTGTATACCAAATTATTGGAAAGACTCAGAAGAATTTTCTGAGGAGGCAGAAGAGATTTGTGAAGGAGAATTCTTTATCCCAAGAGAAGAAGAAAAAAGGATGCCAGTATGATCAGGGCACCTCAAACTAATGATGTCTAACTTTGATGTCCTTCTGCCATTTTCCATCCATAGCACCACTGAATGGATGGAAACCCTTCACCTTGTTTCAGATTCCTTCTCTGGTAATAAGTCCTGGATGACCTCCCTGCAGCCAACTCTCTGTGTTCTAAGTTGGTCCGTGCACGAGAAGAGTATATTATATTTTACTTAAATGTGATGTTTGATTTCCTCTTCCCAGAACTAAGTTGTGACTTCTAATTAATTCCATTTATAAGTAAATATGGAACATACACTGTGCAAGATGATTTGAAGAATATAAGCACGAACAGGATATCTATTCTGCCCTCAAGAAACGGATAATCTAAAATAAGTTTTATGACTTATAACCAATTATCTGTAATGCAAAGGAGAACCTGGTGTCCTAAGAGAGGTGCAGATTAAGAAAATTTTTTATGGGGCGCCTGGGTGGCTCAGTCGTTAAGCGTCTGCCTTCGGCTCAGGTCATGATCCCAGGATCCTGGGATCGAGTCCCACATCGGGCTTCCTGCTCGGTGGGAAGCTTGCTTCTCTCTCTCCCACTCCCCCTGCTTGTGTTCCTCTCTTGCTGTGTGTCTCTCTGTCAAATAAATAAATAAAATCTTTAAAAAAAAAAAAAGAAAAATTTTTATAAGCATTCAAAAGAAGACCAAAAGCAACATTGTGCTGTAAATATTTCATACCGGACCCTGGGTTGTGTGCTTGAAGGAAGCCCTGATTTGTAGTATTTGCTGATTTCCATAATGTAAATATACCCATTATGGCCAATTTCAAGCTGCCAGTCTGAAATCACTGAACATATAGTTGGGAAGAGACATGTAGTCACCCATCATTATGTAGTGTTTCCATCATTCAGATAGGATACACCTAAGAACACAGATAGTAATAAAATGTAGTAAAATCATTAGGAGGTCATAATCATTGTTTCTAATAAAATTTGTTTAATCCTATTAAATTAAATTTAATAACAGGTATGTTTAACAACTGGCTTAGAAAATTCCCCTAAATGTAGCGACTGCTACTCTCAAGCTGCTCCAGCACACTGCGGGTTAATGGGCTGGGAGGAACTTGGATTCTAAATGGGGGAGGGACAGACCAAAAAGAGGCCTTTAAATTGAGCCTCTGGACGCAAGCATGGAGAGGAGAGGCCCGTTCCTGAGAGAGAAAATGAGAAGAAGGAATCTAAGAACAAAAAGCTTGAGGCATGAATGGGGAAAAAAAAATAAGTAAACCACTTCTGTCATCCAACTCAGCAACTAACTACTGACCTGGCTGAGGGCTAATTCTCATCTCCAACTCCACCCATTTCAAACCGATGACAATGATAACAATAATAATGATAATGGCAGCTAATATTTGTTGAATGATTGGTGCCAGGTACCGTTCTAACTAAGGAACAAACCTCCCTGTTTCCTTGTTTACCATGTTGCTGAGCAGCCACTGTCTTCTCTGGGTGAAGCCCTTGATTCTCCTGCTCACCACCAAGCTGCTGTTCACCCTTGTCTTTCCCACACCATAGGGCAAGCCGCCATTTGTCACTGAGCTTGCGCAAGCGCTTCGCGCAGAGTGAAGAAATAGTCCTCTTCATCCATGACTCAGGAATGTGAAGACAAAGGAGAGATGACCACATCTTTCCAGAAAGATAGGAAAGAGTATATTTCTTTGTAGACATAGAGAACACTTCTATGCATTTAATATGGAAATATCTCATCTGTTTCATTAATTTATATTCTGTTGACCACCAACCACCCCACACCCTGCCATTGGCACCTGAGTTTGAGGTCCTATTTCTGTGGGCAAGACAGTCCCACCAAGGAGTAGTAAAAAAAAAATAGTTTTGTAGCCAAGGACTTGCTGTGTTTGGGAAGTCCGCAAATTTAAAACGTGTGCAAAACTTTCAAAAGTCAGTATGGAACTTGATATGTATCAAAATCCTTATGAGACAGGCTTTCTGTACATGAGCTCTGAGCATTTAGGGTTAAGGGAGTAGAAAGAGACTTGGTTTTGTTCTTTTCTGCCAAGTTTTCATACACCCTGTCTTGTTGGAAGCAATCCTATTTCTCACAATTTCAGGTTAAGAAATTATAGGAGCATCTCACTGTATTGCCACTTAGATTCCAGGAGTGATGGAAAATAGGGAAAAAAAGTGAAACAAAACTAAGATGAATGATATTCCAAATACAGTAAGACTATAATTGTTTTTATTTGGAAATCCATTTATTCTGGTAAAATCCACCTGTTCTCAACTTGGAGGAAATGTCTACTTAGGGAGAAGCAATTTCTATGGTTCAAGTTTGAAATTTGTTTTTAAGGATAGTTGACATGTACAATCGGAAGGGAAGCGAGAGTACACTGGAGGACCCTTGCAAGGGTTATATGTCACGGTCCTCACAGGCATGAGTGTTAATTGAGAAATTCTATAGCTTGAGACACTCACGGGAAACAATGTAATGCGTTAATTGCAAGGGTAAAGTGTGTGTGTGTGTGCCGTGTGTGTGTGTATGTGCGTGTGCATGCACAAGGAAGGGGGATTAACCAAATGATGGTTTATTTTCTTAGAATTTGGTATTTGGCTTGCTTCTACAAAGCACTAAAAAGGCAAATAGTCTTTCTGTTCTCCAATAAGATATGCTGAATTATAGCAACATTATTTTCACATTAAAGATAAACCCAGTCATTTGCTGAGGGTAACATTAGGTATATGGCTTTAGAATAACCACCTCCACCCTTGCCAATAAACAACTTTAGTGAACTCAATTTTCTCTAATTTATAGTCAGCCTGTTTAAATTACTGTTATTTGGCTGGGATTATTTCATAGGGATTTAATTGTGCCTATAAATTGAGTTTCTTTCAAATTCATCTCTTTATTCACTTTATTTCCCTCCCCTATGTCTCATTTTGCATATGCTCCAAAACATATCAATAATTTACGCCACAAAGCCTTGTTTTCTCCTTTGTAACTACACACATGTTCTGCATTGTGTAGTGATGTCAAAGGAAATGTGTATATTGTGAAAAGGTCTTGAATTTTTCATGAAAGTTGTTTGGGGCCAAATGGCATTTTATAGATCTTTGGGAGAACAAATCTATTTTGTGAAATGGTTTCAAAACTGAGTAAAAGCCATAATAGAATAAGCACTAACAAAGATAATATTTGCTGAGCATGTTTGTTTGTTTTTTTTAATCATGAACAGATCTAAGATTTACACACACTATCTAATCCTGATAATCACATTGTTAAGAAGGTTTCATGATCTCCATTTTCCAGATCAGGTAACTGACATGGGAAGTCACTGTGTAACATCACACAGCCAGGGAGTAACAGATGAGGAACTTAAACTCAGGTCTTGTGGGCCTCAAAACTCAACTAGTCTTTTCATAAAATCAGTTATGCAACTTTCTCATATGTGGGCCACAATAGTTGAGACAGATTGGTTTTGCTTTAATTCTAAATCTAAAACTAGAACCTCCAACTCTTCTTTTCTTAAAAAACATTTTGTTTTTTCATCCTGTCTGTCCTACTCAATTCCTGCTGGCTCTCAATTGACCACCAAATCGAGTGAATAAAACCTGATGGCATTTGCAGCAGAGGGGGTAGGGAATGATGTCATCTACACAGATATCTGTAGGGCACAGGCAGCATGAGATCACCCTGAGCTGATACTGAGTCGATGCAGAATATTCGTTCATTATTTATTGAACGCCAAGTATATGCTAAATTAGGGGTCAGCAAACCGTGGCCTATGGGCCAAATATGTCCCACCTCCTGTCTTTGCAAGTAAAGCTTTTTGTTTTTTGTTTTTTTAAGATTTTATTTATTTATTAGAGAGAGAGAGAGAGAAAGCGTGCACAAACAGGGGAGAGGGGTAGAGGGAGAGGGAGAAGCAGACTCCCCTCTGAGCAGGGACCCTGAACCGGAGCTTGATCCAAGGTCCCTGGGATCATGACCTGAGCTGAAGGCAGACGCTTAACTGACTGAGCCACCCAGGCATCCCCACAAGTAAAGTTTTATTGGAACACAGCCGTGTGTGTTCATTACATATGGTCTACAGCTACTTTTGTGTTACAACAGGGACACTGTGTAGTTGTGATAGACACTGTACAGCTTGCAATGATGAAGATACTCTCTTGCCCTTTATAGAAACTGCTTGTTAACCCTGTGCTAGATAATGATCAAAACAGACACAACTCCTCCCCTTGTGACCCTTATCTTGTGAGACACATTAATAAAAAATATATTATTAAAAATTATGATACATGCTATGAAAGTAAAGTAGAGTAGAGTGGGCAACAGATTTTGCTGTGCTTATTGTTTGCCTTTGGTTCTTGAAATTCAATCATTTGGGCTTTATTCTTTTACATTAAAAGGTATTTTTTGAGTGGGGTGACAAACATATACCTCTTCACTCATTTATTGACTCATTTAAATTTGGTGAATATATACTGAGTACCTGCCATGTGGTGGATGCTGTATTAGGCTCCAAAATATTGGAGTGAACAAAAGTTGAAATGGTCTTCCATTTGTTGATTTTTTGACCTCATTTCTCAATTGGTTCAGAACCCAGGAAATGAAGAGTTCTATTTATTGAACCCCATCAATCTCCCAACAGAGTCCATTTTAAGATCTGGCTCTTTTTGTCCTTGAATTCTCTGAAATGGCCTTGTGTTCTTATAGTACATCCCCCCATTTTAATTAAAACTAGTTTGACTGGGTTTCAACCCTCCAAAACTTGGAGTTTCGGGACTAAGTCAGCTAGATGAGCATTTGGCTTTACAGACTCTATGGTGGGAGGAAGCAATGGAACAAGGTGCTGGAAATGGCTTTTATGTAGACAACCATGTCTGTCCTAGTTCTGTTCTTGGCTTCCTATCTTCCTTCTCCATATGTTCTTCTCAATCTTATCTTACCCTTGAAAACTTCAACTACTGCTATTCTCCCAGTAGCTTTCAGGAGATAGCTCTGTCTCAATTTTCAGGTGTTCGCTGCTCAAGTACCCTTGAACATCTCATTGGTGCCTCCAAACTAACCGGACACATCCACTTCTTCCACCCCTCTCTACATGCTCCTTGTCTTGACTACACCCTTGGAGAAAAACATGGATCATAGAAACAGCTGAAACCACATGTCACGCCCAAGTGGGGAAATAGCTGCAGGCCTAAGGTGGAGGCCACACTGTGAGGAACATCCAGTTGACTTCTGTCTCCCTGTCCTTAGTTGGGCTCAGTTTATGACCTTGAGGATGTCCCTTTCCCATCCCTCCTTACTTTGACCTCTGTCTCTCCTGAACTTTGTCTTGGTTCTCTAAATCTCAGACCTGAGTTCCTGAACTTGATTTTGTATTTTCTAGTTCTATGTCATCCTCCACCTAGGAGCACTTACTGGATATTCAGTGTTTTATATATGTTACCTAATTTAGTTCTTAAAACAATCTATGAGAAAGGTAGCATTATTATTATAATCTATTCCCAGATGAAGGGGTGAGATACCAGCAGGTTTAAGTGACTTGTCCAAGGTTACACAGATGTATAGGGTGACTTGTTCAAGGTTACACAGATGTAGGGAACTAGGATTCCAACCAGGTCTGACTGACTCCAAAATAGTGCCCTAATTCTTTCTTCCTGCTACTGGGAATTGATTTCTTTTTCCTTCATCCTTAATGTACTACTTGAGGGGTTCTGGTCTTGAAGCTTACTTTAATATCGATACCAGGGATTAGTAAACTTTTTCTGTAAAGGGCCAGACCGTAAATACTTTTGGCTTTGCAGGACATTAGGTCTCTATCACAACTATTTTAGCTCTGCCATTGTGGTATGGCCATAAACAGAACACAAACGATGCGTGTGGCTATGTTCCAATTAAACCTTATTTTAGATGCTGAAATTTGAATTTTCATAATTTTCACATGTCATTAATTATTATTCTTTTCAGTTTTCCAAAAACGTAAAACCATTCTTAGCTTGTGAAACATACAAAAGTAGGCAATGAGCCACATTAGGTCCATGGGCCGGAGTTTGCCAACTCCCTTTCTATACCACGTTATTTGACTTTGGGTTTATAAATTTTCTGAAATCCTCACCCATTAGCTACCACCTATGGTGAGCAGAGTGTACACCAATGTTCTAAGCATTTTTATGTATATTAACTAAGGTGTTCTTCATAGCCACTCTACGAGGGAGATGCTATTATCATCTCAATTTTACAGATGAAGAAAATGAGCCACAGAGAGGTGAACTAATTTGCACAAGGTTGTACTAGGCTAGGAAATGGGGGAGTCTAGATTGCAACCCAGGCAGTCCCACCCCAGGGCTGGCATCTTAAGCGTGGAGCTAGGCCTCCTTTCTGGTTGAGAGAATATAAAGTATTTCAAAACCTATAAAGGGTTTATATAAATATAAGTTAATAACTATCATAATTACTAGTGTTACATCTTTATCTAGGTTTCTGAAGGTATTGGATAGCAATCAAATTGACGCTAATCAAAACAAAAACACCCAGGCATGTCGTGGGATGGTATCTATTTTTCTGTCCATCTTAGCATTCAACATTTTTAAGCACTGACTTTTCATCACAAATAAGCAATGGAGGAGACTTCTTCTTGGAGGTAGTTTGCTATTTGCTTCCATCTTCCCTAAACTTGGCAGTATGGCTCAGTTCTGATTAAAACCAAAATGAAGCTGCATATATGAAAGAAGTTGCATATCAATAAGGGTTGTGATTAAGTGTTTTTTTTTTTTTCCTACTCTTTCATTTCTTTCAGGTTCTTAAATTAGATAGCAGGAGAGACATGACTTAATTATTGAGAATACTTTGGAGCCAAATGGAAAATTATACTACTACTTACTCAGATGCCAGGGTAATTAGAGCCCAATTATTTCTCTCATTTGGCGCTAATGAATGAAGATCAATTAAAAAAATAATGTAACTGCGAATTGCTTTTATTGAGCAGAGAACTCTAAGCAGCTGAAATTGTCTACTCTTTCACTAATTGAAAATACTAAATGAAGGCAACCCAAAGTGTGAGTGTCTCCATGTAATTTTAGAGCAGTTTGATTTTCAAAAATCATGCAGTTGGCCAAAGCCTTGTATTAGACTCATTTCCTAGGTACAGCCCACTGGTCTTTCTTCCATAAGGAAAGTCAAAACATGGCTCAAGAAATTCCTATTTCCCTAGTGATAACATCAGGTTTGTTGGCAGGACTTTATTGTTGCTTCTGGGTTGGTCATGCTTGGGCTAAGATGGAATGTCTGATTTGCTTGGCTATTTTACTTTTCTCCTGATTAGTATATCCATTTCATCAAATGTATTCTGAAAACAACATTTATTTGACTGCACCAAAATCTGATTGAAAGAGACATCTCCTTGATTAAAACTTTAGATGCAGCTTATGTGGATATGGACTTACCTGCTCAAAGATAACCTTGGACTTCCGTTTGCCTTTTAACATAACATTTGAACAGCATCCACTGTAACAAAACAAAACAACAACAACAAAAAAACCCCAAGCTTATTTTATTTTATTTTACTAGCATATCTTTTTTGAGGGGGTGGTATAAAAATTGCAATTCTGTCGGTTTGTTTATGGTCTGAATATACCTTCCCATGAAGGAGTTAGAGGGTAGCCTGACAGGCTGCATTCTATGAAGAAAGTAATTTTTAACAATGGCTTTCTCCCTCCTCCCACCCCCACCCACACTTCACACAATTTAATGACTTTTGCAATTCACAAGATATGTTTACCTCTATTATCTCATTGCACCCTCAAACAACTTTAGGAAGTAAATAAGGCAGTTTTGTCCTTAATTTACAAACAAACAAACAAAAAAATGAGGCTTTAGAGAGCTTAGAGGGCACCCAGGCTTCATAACCAGAGCCCACTGTGGTCTCCATGAATGGTGACCCCCACGAGTTGTGTTGTATGAAACCTATGTAGTCAAAGACAGCACCCTGATTTTGACTCCTAATTCAGCTTTAAAGAAAACTTAAACAGAAAAGCAAGAGAAAATTCTGAAATGTGTGAGTCAGAATGCAGGCAAACCCTAAAACATTTGCTCTCTTAGCATTTCCCCAGCTGAAAAAGAACTGGGTGTGACCAAAGTCTGAATCAGCTTTGGTCATCTGGGCTTGGCTATATGGCTGAGCAAGTGGAAACTCAGAAAAATAAATCCCCTTTGTCCTGTAAGGCAGTCAAAGTGGTATGTTTGTGTCCCATGTTCAGATTGCGTGGTTACACTAATACGGAAGACCTCAGGGTGGGGATTCTAAACCCATTGATCAAGGTTTGGCCCCCAGTGGCTGTGGACTTCCTGGTTAAGCTCTCCTCAGCACCAGCAGAAGGTAGGGGGAAGGTGAAGGAGAGCTGTTTAGCCTTCCAGCAACCAGGAGCCTCAAATTGTTACTGCCAAACGAGGTTGTGCATAAGGTCCTAGAGGAACAGTGACAGGGTTCAAAGAAGATGCCATTTTTTTCTTGTCACTGCCTTTCCCCAACCATAGTTCACAGTTAACTACCACTTTCACAATCCCATTTTCACCTTGTAAATAGTACTGCTACACCCCATTGTGGGTTTGTTTGTTTGTTTGTTTGTTTGTTTTTGGTGTGTGTTGTATATTAGAAGCATAACTTTGCGAAGTGAACACATTTAAAATAGTCTATAATTTTTCATCCTATTTTGGCATGTTTTCATTAAGAACAAAACAAAAGATAGCAAGAGTTTAAAAAATAGGAAATAACTTTCTTTCTTTTTTTTTTTTTTTCCAACGCTGTGAAGCTTGTTCAGTGTGCTGGGGATAAAGGAGGGTAGTGCACTTGGGATCAAGTCTGACTCTACCACATCTAAGCCTTGGGCAAGGCTCTTCTTTTAAAAATCTTAGCTTCCTCATCACTAAAATGGGGACAATTATAATTAACTTCCTCATAGGATTGTTCTGAGAATTAATGTGATCTTGCAGGTCAAGAGCTTGACATAATAACTGCTGCACAGTGATGCTCACTACACGTGAGACCTAAGGATTTGTCTCTTTAACTAAGATTAACACATCTATCTGTGGGGGGAATTCCAGGTGAGTGGTGTGTTTTCCCAAAGGTGTGGGGGGAAATGGGATAAAAAGGGAAGCTCTGTGGTGGCTGTGGCTGAAAATGACACTTGGTTCACTGGCTAATTCAACAAATGTTTGTCGAGTTTTGCAATGAGGAGATCTCTCCAAGGCATGGGAGATAGAGTGGTGAACAAAACAACTGTCTTGGGAACTAGTGAGAGAAACAGACAAATAGCTCTTAAAAACAAACATGTAATATGTGCCATGAAGAACGGTGAATATGGGTAGGGGTAGGAAAGGATTACATTTGTGCATAGCAGGTTATGAGTTCTGGGAGGCTGTTTTAAGAGTGTGGACAAGGAACTCCTCTCTGATGAGGTGGCATCTGAACAAAGCCCTTGAAGAAAGGGAGGTAGTTAAAGTAACCGGGGAGTTGATTTACAGAAAGAGGGAAGAACAAGTACAAAGGGCCTGGAAATCCAGGAATGAACTTGGTCTGTTCAAGGGATAAGAGCTCTGAATGTCTAGAGCAGAGGATGTGTATTGGATGAGGGCACTGACGGAAGATGGTGTCCGTCAGGAAGAGAAGGTCTGTGTAGACCAAGTGAATGACTGGGTTTTATTCTGAGTCTGTGGTGGGAAGCTAATGGGTTAGACGCAAGAGAAAAAGTATCTGATTTGCATTTTTCCAAGTTTACTTTGCGTTCTGAGTGGAAGATTGATTCCAGGGGGTAAGAGAAGAAGCAGAGAAGATAGTCAGCAGATTCTTGTGGCTGTCTGTAGGACATGATGGTAGCCTGGAATAGAGTAGCTGCCATGAAGGGTTTGAGGAGTAGACTGATTAGAGGTACTATGGGAGGACTTGCTGTTGGACTGGATGTGGCTGTGAGGGAAAGAGAAGAGTCAAAGATTTATGACTCCAAGATTTCTGGCCTGAACAAATTGGTGAATAATGGTATTCTTTATCAGGACGGGGCAGACAGGGAGACCTGGGGGTGTGGATGATGAAATCAAAACTTCTATTTGAGATGGCTATTCAAGTCATGGCAAGTAGGAAATTAGATATATGAGTCTGAACTTTAGAGGAGAATTTTGACCTGCTGATATTAACTTGGGAGTCATTAGCTTATAGGTGGTGTTCAAGATTCCATAATGTATCTTAATATTGATTAACTCAAGTGTGAATGTTTATCATCAGTCTCTTCCCTTGTATATTCAGTATATTCAGTCACTGAGTCTTAAACTTTGCTATGGTTTTCCATTTTTCAAAATCATTTAGAGGAGTTTATTAAAAATACAATTTGCTTAAAGTTATATTTCTTAGACAGTTATGCTTGTTTATATGACTTTTATCTGTTGTTTTTATTTTGTGTCATAAATATACACCTATGCCTATTTCTTTTCCTTGGCAGCCCTCCCACCATTTGAGAAGAGTACTCACAATAATCATAGCTATAAATATTGTGCACACTTCATATGCCAGCCCTTAATCCTTGGAACAATAAGGAGAATTTGGGGGGTGCAGACAGGTACAAGGTATCTGGTTATCAACCATGAGAAGAAGAAAAGCAGCGATGGTGCTTTTGTCTTGATGTGGTTAATTGGAAAGTGTTGTCTGTATCTGAGATGTTTCAAAAACTATCAAAACCAATGAATGTGATCCCCTTCTATGAAACACATGTGCTCTAGTGCTCATTTATTTGAAATGTTGAGGAGGGCATAGGAAGTCAGAGTGGGGTAGGGATGGCAAGTAATTCCAATCTTTCTATAAAAACTGTGACTTGAACTTGAAATTGAGGCTTGGGAAGGCTCAGGTCTGCATTGCTTGCAAGAGACAAAAACCTATACAAACTGGCTTAAGCAAAGAGGGTAGGGGGTTAACTGGCTCATGTAATGTAAATGTTAAGCAATTAACTTTAAACAAGACTGAATCTAAGCGCTAAAGTGAAGTTCTACTTTCTGAGATGTGGACTGAGAAGTGGGCCAGTGTTATTCTGTAAACAAGAATCACCTTTCCATTACTAGAAAAATAGGGCGAAGGGCTCTTGGAGAGACACTCTTGGAGAGACAAAAACAACAAATGTCCATTACAGGCAGGATGAGAGAAAAGAAAATGGACACTTGTATCAGCGGTTTATTTGAAAGGTGAGATTTTGCAGTTTTTGGTTAGTATTTAAAAGAAAATGAAACAAAACCCAGGACAGAGGGCTGTCAGTAAAAGGAAAGGGGATTCTTACTTACAGAATAACACTGGCCAACTTATTAGTCACATGACCCAGGAAAAGTTTCTGTACCTCTCTGAGCCTCAGATTTCTCATCTGCAAAATGGGAGTGCTGATGGGGTCTCCTTCTCAGAGCTGTGATGAGGACCCTGTGAAATCCGGCATGCGTGGTGCCTAGTACAACATTTTGCACAAAATAACCTCTCAAAGAGGTGATGAATCTTGCCCCCATCCTCATTATTATTATTGCTCTTATTTTTGATAAACTGGATTCACAATGACTGATAAAATGCATATAAAGCTGACTCAGGACATTTTATCATCTGCTTATGCTCAAAAGGATTGTGTTTTGTCTTGGAATAACAGTTTTTTGATTGACTAATACCTTGGCTTTGGGTACAGGGAGACTAAGTTCTTTTGTCTGAGCTCAGAGAACCCTGGTAGTTAGCCTCTGAGCCTCAGTTTCCCTATATAATAATTCTCATAGGATTGTGAGAATAGCTTGAATAATCGATCTGTTGTACATATCATAGTGCCTAGACCTTGCAAGAATTTAATAAATAATAATAACAGTAATAACATCTATCATTATTGGATCTGTAGCAATTTCTGCAAGGCAGCCTTGGGCCTTGTGAAAAGAAGGGTTCTGACAGGAAGACAGAACTGTCCCTTGAGGATGATGCAGTTGTCACATGATGAACCTTCACCATATGGATCACCTTAGTCATCCTCGTTCTAGTTGGTTGGAATGTGACATCAGTGTCGATTTGCCCGCTGGGTGTCTTTTGAGGAGGGGAGTCTTGACTCCATTCCACCCGTGATTTATTTAGAAATGCCTGGGAGCGGAGAAACACAGAATGCTCTGAAGAGTCGGCGTGGGCCTCTTGTCCCAGGATGATTTCGTGACTGTTCATTTGCTGTTTACATGGCTTAGCTCTCTAATTTATAGACTCTGAAAGCACCAGTGAATGCAACAAAGTAGCTTTTGGATCGCCTAATATATTTATAGTGCAACCATAGATTCGGAGCCATTTATGGAACATTATGACTTGCAAACATCTCCCCCAGTTTTATCACTCAGGAAAAAATGTGTGGAGCTTACAACTGCTCTAAAAACTGTAAAAGCATTTAAAAAAATTCAAGTGGCTATACAGTGCAGGATGCAAGCTTTTATCTTGAGTAGTACATTGAAAGCCCAGTTTTTTTTTTTTTACTGAAATATCAGTTTGTTTTAAAATACACAAGATGACGGATTGGAATCTTTACTGAAAAGAACTTGTCTTTGCTCTTCCCTCTTCCAAAAAAAAAAAAAAAAGTGCTATGCTTAAGGAGGAATTTAGCAATTAGATGATTGCTGTAAAATAGCAATTGACATATGCCCTATTTTTTTCTACCATCAAAGATGTTTAATTTAAATAAAAGCTTTCTCTCCACAATCTGACATTCTCCCTGAGTTTTATCTTGCTCTAAAGTCATTATCTTACAATTAGGTCTGAACTTAGGGGTAAAACAACAACAACATGAACCAGGAACTCCAGCGAAGAGACCTTCCTTGAGCTGGAGCTGTCTGATGCTATCTGGGTTGAGCAGCTTTTTATCATCCTGGTGTTTAAAGGGAAAGGTCTCTGTTCTGTTGCCTTCCATGCCCCCATTATTCTTTAAAGTTGGACCCGCTGAGTAGGCTGGGGCCTGTGTGTGGCAGGACAAGATATTGTTATCATAAAAATGAATGTTGAGGTCAGACATTTATCTTTGTCCCTGTCTCCCCAGCAGGATCCCGAGAAAGAAAAATTATGGATGAGGTGCTTTTATCTAAGCAAAGTTCAGATGCAGATAAATAGTGTGGGGTGGGGAGCAAACAGAAACAGAACTAGGCAAGGGTGAAGGAAGAGAAGATTCTGTTCTGTGGAATCCTATAATTGCCACCATAAAAGCGGCCCCAGAAATGCTCTAGTGTGACTCCATCAGGGCATGGAAGCCATGGAACAGGGGAGTGAGAGAGGGCAGATTCCTTTCCAGTTGCTCTTGCATTAGGAAATTAAGGGCCCCAGAAGGTACGGGTTAAGTGTGTGGGGATTTGGGGCCAGATGGCTTGGTATGAACTTGCTTATGTCACTTTTTGGTTGTGTATGGGCAAAAAATATAAATTCTCTAAGCCACTGTGCCCTAGCTGTCAAGTATGGAAGAACAATAGTCCATACAACATGCATTACTGAGTGTCTCCCCTAAAGTAATAGAGAGCACAGACCACCGTTCCTCCCTCCTGGCCTCCCTGTCTCTCTTTTTTTTTTTTT
>NC_138369.1:34790458-34880053 GCF_054177405.1 Leptonychotes weddellii
TGTTGCTTCCTGCCTTGTCAATTTTGGCCATTCTAACTGGTGTAAGGCAGTATCTCATTGTGGTTTTGATTTGTATTTCCCTGATGGCTAGTAATGTTGAGCATTTTTTCATCTGTCTGTTAGCTACTTGTATGTCTTCTTTGGAGAAGTGTCTCTTTATGTCTTCTGCCCAATTTTGACTGGATTATTTGTTTTTTGGGTGTTGAGTTTGAGAACTTCTTTATAGATCTTGGATACCAGCCCTTTATCTGTAATGTCATTTGCAAATATCTTCTCCCATTCCGTGGGTTGCCTCTAACTAATGATGTACTATATGGTGGCTAACTGAACATAAAAAAAAAAAAAAGAAATAAAACAGATGAGCAAAGGGAAAAAGAGAGAGAGAGAAGCAAACCAAGAAACAGACTGTTACCTATAGAGAATAAACTGATGGTTACCAGAGGGGACGTGGGTGGAAGGATGGGTGAAATAAGTGACGGGGATTAAGGTGTGCACCTGTCTGGAGGTGCTGAATCACTATATTGTACACCTGAAACTACTTTAACACTGTGTGTTAACTAACTGGAATTTAAATAAAAAACTTAAAATATTTTACCAAAAAAAAAAAAAGAAATGGATTTTTAAAAACACAAACTGTATTTTTTAAAGCAGTTTTAGATTTATAAAAAAATTGTGAAGATAGCATGAGAATCCCCATATACCTCACAGTTTCCCCTAAATCTTACATTAGCATGATTTGCTACAATGAATGAACCAATATTGAACCAATGAATGAACCAATATTGACACTTTATTCAATTTGCCTTAGGTTTTTCTTGTAACCTAATGTTCTTTTTTTGTTCCAGGAGCCCATCCAGGACACCACATTGCATTTAGTCTTCATGCCTCCTTAGCCTCCTCTGGGCTGTGTCAGTGTTTCTGACTTTCCTTATTTTTTTTTTTTTTTAAGATTTATTTATTTTAGAGGAGGGGGGAGGGGCAGAGGGAGAGAGAAAATCTCAAGCAGACTCCCCACTGAGCACAGAGCTCCTCACGGGGTTCAGTCCCAGGACCCTGAGATCATGACCTGAGCCGAAATCAAGGGTGGGACGCTTAGTCAACTGAGCCACCCAAGCACCCCTGACTTTCCTTATTTTTTATGACCTTGGCAGTTTTGAGGAGTACTGATTAGGTATTTTGTAGAATGTCCCTCAGTTGGGATTTGTCTGATGTTTTCCTCATGATTAGACTGCAGTGATGTATTTTTGAGAGGAAGACCACAGAGGTTCATTTTCATCACATCATATCAAGAGTACACACTACAACATGGCAGATCACTGTTGATATTGACCTTGATCTCCTGGATGAGGCGGTATTTGTTAGGTTTGTCCCTCTCTTGTCATCCTTTCCATAATGCACTCTGGGGAAGGAAGTCACTATGTGTAGCACACACTTACGGAGTGGGGAACTATGCTCCACCTCCTTGAATTCCACCATCTTGGAATTCTTCTGCACAGGAGGGTTTTTTTTTTTCTTTTTCTTTTTTAAATGCATTCAATCATTTACTTGTATCGGTATGAATTCATGGATACTTATTTCATACTTTGAGTTGCAATCCAGCACTCCTTTTCTTATCCTGTTGCTCAGATTATTCCAGCTTTGGTCATTGACAGCTCTTTCAATTAGCTCCTGTTATATCCTTGACATGCCTTCACCCATATGCTGGTTATGTGTTGCTATTGTTTGTTTGTTTGTTTTTTAGCACTTCTCACTTCCTGGCTCTACAAGGTTCTCTAGGCTTATCTTGTATATTTTCTGTTCAGTCCTTGAATCAGCCATTTCTCCAAGGAGCTTGAGCTCCTTTTTATTGGAGAATGGTGTTAGAAATCAGTATCTGGACCCTAGGTGAGCTCATTGTTACTGTGGTACCGTTGCTTCTATGCATTCCTAGCTGAGAGAGCGAGGAAATATACATGTGCTTACTAACTTCTGTATATATACGTATCTGTAATTATTTCTATATGCAAATTTCTGTATGTAAAGTGAGCCAAACATGAGTTCATACTAATGTCTCCAACACTAATCCATTATCACATGGGTCATTCTTGCCTCTTCTCTTCTCATATCCATAAATTTCCAGTTCAACATAACAGATATCTCCCACTATCCACCATCCATTTACTTGTTTAATTTCAATATACATGTTTGATGGGATCAGAATTGTTGACCTACACTCCTATGTTAATCAACTCTATCACCAGCAAAGAGTGCTTCTGTACACATTCTCTTCTTTTCTTTATGATGAACTTACAGATTCTGTACATTTCCAAAGTTAAGTCAGCACCTTTTTCTCCCGACCCCCTTTAGAGAGATTGTCTCATACATTTGTAATACTGTCAGATTGCTTCATCACATTCCGCATTCCGTCCTGGGATCTCCAGCCTCCTAAATAATTTCTTGAAAATTTACATACATTATGGTTGACTCTTTGTACTGTAAAGTTTAATGGGTTTTGACAAATGTAGTACTATGTACCCACCATTGCAGGATCATACAGAATAGTTTCACCATCCCATAACTCCCTGATGCTTCACCCTTTCAACACTATCTCTTCCACCAAGCCCCTCGCAACCACTGATCTTTTCCCCGTTGCTCCAGTCTTGCTTTTTCCAGAATGTCATTTCATTGGAGTCACAGAGTATGGAGCCTTTACAGACTGGCTTCTTTCACCTAGCAATATGCATTTAAGATTCTTTGTTTTTTTTCTTTCTTTCTCTCTTTCTTTGTTTCTTTCTGGCTTAATAGCACAAGTAGTTGAATTTAACAAAATACATGCAAATTTCAAATATATGCATTTAATGCTAATATTCTATTATATGGATGTACCACAGTATGTTAATGCATTACCTACTAAAGAACATCTTGGCTGCTTACAGTTTTTTAGTGGCTATGAATAAAGTTGCCATAAATACTCACAGGCAGTTTTTGTGAGAATGTAAGTTTTCAAATCAGGTGGGTAACTGTCTAGGAGGATGATTGCTGAATTTTATGCTAACACTATGTTAAGTTTTCTAAGAAAATGCCAAACCATCTTCCAAAGTGGCTGTATTATTTGGCATTTTTACCAGCAATGAATGAGAGATCTTGTTCCACATTCTTGCCAGCATTTGATGTTGTAAATTTAAAAATTTTTGTCATTCTAATTGATGTATAGTGATATCTCATCATTATCTTAATTTATAATTCCCCAATGAATCTTTTTTCTTAATAAATTTTTTCATATGCTCATTTATCATATATATCTGATTTGCTATGTACCTTTTCTTTTGCAAGGCCTCTGTTCGGGTTTTCTGATTTTTTTTTTTTTATTGAGTTGTTTGGTTTCTTTCTGTTAAGTTTTAAGAACACTTGTATATTTTGGACACAAGTCCTTTATCAGATATGCCTTTTGAAAATATTTTCTCCTAGGTCATGGCTTGACTTTTGATTTTCTTAATAGAGTCTTTCACAGAGCAGAAGGTTTTAATTTCTATAAAGTCCAACTTACCAATTTTTTTTCATGGATCATGCTTCCAGTGTTATATCTAAAAACTCATTGTCAAACCCCAAATCACTAGAGATTTTTTCCCTATATTTTGATCTAGAAATTTTATAGCTTTGCATTTACATTCAGGTATATGATCCATTTTGAGTTAAGTTTTGTGAAAGGCATAAAATCAGCATCTAGATTCATTTTTTTATTTTAATTTTATTTTTTTGCTTATGGATGTCCAGTTGTTCCAGTGCTATTTTTGAAAAGATTATCCTTTTTCTGTTGAATTGCCTGTGTGCCTTTGTCAAAGATCAACTGACTATATTTGTGTGAAACAATTTCTGGGCTCTCTTTTCTGTTCCATTCATCGATGTGTCTATTCTTTTCATAATATCATGCTTTTTGGTCATGATAGTTCTACAGTAAGTCTTGAAATTTGGTAGTATGTCTTAAATTTTTGTTTTTATTCTTCAGTATTATGTTGGATATTCTAGGTCTTTTGCCTTTACATATATTGTTTAGTATTAGTTTGTTGATATCTACAAATTAGTGTGCTAGGCTCTTGATTGGGCTGTTGAATCCCTAGATCAAGTTGAGATGAATTGACATTTTAAGACTATTGAATTTTCCAATCCATGAACACAGAATATTTCTCCATTTATTTATATCTTCTTTGATTTTTTAAATCAGAGTTTTATACTTTTCCACATATAGATCCTGTACATATTTTGTTAGATTTATATCTAATTATTTTATTTTTTATGCTACCATACATGGTAATTAAAAAAACCCCTTCAATTCCTATTGTTCATTGCTGGTATATAGGAAAACAACTGACTTTTGTATATGAAACTTGTATCCTGCAATATTCCTATGCTCACTTGTTTGCTTCAGGAGGTTTTGTTTTTATATTTGTTTTGTTTTGTTTTTCAATTCTTTGGGATTTTCTACATAGACAATTGTGTCTGTCATCTGTGAACAAAGACAGTTTTATTTCTTCCCAAACTGAATATGTTTCATTTTCCTTTCTTACTGCATTAGGTAGAGCTTCTAGTATATGTGAATAAGAGCAGTGAAAAGGGACATCCTTGCCATGCATGTTCCTAATCTTAGAGAGAAAGTAACCATTTCCCAACATTGAAGATAATGTTACTCTAGAATTTTTTGATAGATGTTCTTTATCTAGTTGAGGAAGTTCCCCTCTAGTCCTAGTTTGCTGAGTTTTTATCATGAATGAGTGTTGGATTCTGCAAATGCTTTTTCTGCATCAATTGATATGATCATATGATCTTTCTTCTGTAGTCCATAGATGTGGATTATATTAACTGATTTTAGAATGTTGAGCCAATCTTGCATATCTGGAATAAATCGCATTTGGTAATTTTGTATAATTTCCTATATTATTGGATTTCATGTGCAATATTTTTGTTGAGGATATTGATCTATAATTCCTTTGTTGTGATGTCTTTATCTTTTTTGGGTAATGGAGTAATACCAGCATCCTAGAATGAGTTGGACAGTATTCTTTCTGTTTCTATTTTCTGGAAGAGACTGTGGAGTATTGGTATCATTTCTTCTTTACATGTTTGTGAAAGTTTATTAGTGAAACCAGCTGAGCTTGGTGGTTTTTTAATTAATTAATTTAATTACTATAATAAACAGGGGCCTATTCAGATTACCTTTTAATGCTTGTATGAGTTTTAGTAGTTTGTGCTTTTTATTTATTTTTTTATTTATTTTTAAAGATTTTATTTATTTATTTGACAGAGACACAGTGAGAGAGGGAACACAAGAAGGGGGAGTGGGAGAGGGAGAAGCAGCCTTCCCGCAGAGCAGGAGCCTGATGTGGGGCTCGATCCCAGGACCCTGGGATCATGACCTGAGCTGAAGGCAGACGCTTAACGACTGAGCCACCCAGGCGCCCCAGTTTGTGCTTTTGAAAGAATTGGTTTATTGCATGTAAATAATTAAATTTGTGGGCATAGAGTTGTTCATATATTCTTTGATTATACTTTCAATGTCCATGGGATCAGTAGTGATGGGTTTTTTTCGTTTGTGATATTAGTAATTTGTATCTTCTTTCTTTCTCTCTTGGTTAGCCTAGCTAGAAGGTTGTCAATTTGATTGATCTTTTCAAAGAATCAGCTTTTGGTTTTGTGGACTCTATTACTTCATATTTTCAATTTCAGTGATTTCTCTAGTTTTTGTTATTTCTTTTTTTTCTGCTTCATTTAGGTTTGGATTGTTCTTCTTTCTCTAGTTGCCTAATATGAAAACTTAAATTACTAATTTTAGATTGTTCTATTTTTCTAGTATATACATTGAATGCCATGAATTTCTAAGCACAGCCTTCACCGAACTCCACAAATTTTGATTAGTTATATTTTCATTTTCATTTAGCTCAAAATATTTTAAACTTTCTTATGAAACTTTTTTTTTTTTTTTTACCATGTGTTATTTAGAAGTGTGTTATTTAATTTTCAAGTGTTTGGGGGTTTTGTTATTTGTTAATTCTATTGTAATCTGAGAACATAAATTTGTTAAGATTTGGTTTTATGGCTCAGAATATGGTCTTCCTTGGTGAATATTCTGTGGCAAGATTGAAAAGAATGTGTATCCTGTTTTTTGGGTAGAGTATTCTGTAGGTATCAATTAGATTGAGTAGACTAAGAGTGTTGGTCAGATCTACTGTATCTTACAAAGTTTCTGCCTGCTTGATCTATCAATTACCCAAAGAGGGTATTAACACCTTTAACCATATTAGCTGATTTAACTATTTATCTTTGCAGTGCTATCAGTTTTTACCCTACATGTTTGACACTGTTGTTAGATGCATACATGTTTATCACTGTTCAGTCTTCTTAGAGAATTGACCTCTTTATCAATGAAATGCCCCTATTTATTCCTGATAAATTTCTTTTTCTGAAATAAACATAAGTTTATGTGGGAGGTGATCCCAAGATCCAAGATCAAGAGTGAGGGAATGAGGAGGGTAAAACAGGGAAGGAACAAAAACCAACAGCCGTCATTGAGGCTGTCACTCTTGGAAATGGGACATTGATTGTGCTGGAACAGCTGAGATACATGTGGAATGCTTCCCTGAATTATTTACTCCAAAGATGGGAAGCTGGAAGATTTATCTACTAGCTCTTATCCCTTTTTGGATGGGGGGCATTAACTTCCCCACACTTAGAGGCTGGGCTTGCTATGGGCCCAGTAGAGTCCGGCAGTGCCGCAGAAGGTGCTAAGGTAGGATATAAGGTGCGGCCATGCACTTGAGGTGAGTGTCCCCTGCCAGCATAAGGTGGGTAGAATCGTCCACTGCAGCTGTGACTAGAATAGGAAGTAAGCCATGCTAATGGGATGCAGCATAAAACCAGGCATCTGCTATGATGGGTTTCTACTGCAACTCATAATATGGAAAATTATTGTAAAATACACCAGTATACTTGCCAAGGGATGCTATTTATGTCTCCTCACTATGCTGAAAGCTATCTTAAATAAGCATACTAAGTAAAACCAGTGTACTTACTATAGCCTGCAGCTTTAAAACAATTTTTTTGGCTGTTCACTTCCACTCAGATGGCTGCTCCTTTGCAGATGGATGCAAATTCTGAAACTTGAGTGGTTAGTACACACACAAAATGAGACTGATTCCTTGTTTGAACACTGAGACATTAACAGGTCATCTCTGTCTGAACATCCATTTTTTTCAAACCCCATTATATCCTTGTATGTATTTATTTCTCATGCTTCCTCTGCAAATTACGTGTAGCAAAAGGACATAGTTATCTCAAAGGATCAGTTAGTGGAAGTGTGTTCAAATAACTCAGTTGTCTAACTGAGGTGTGGGTTACTTGCAATTTCTCATGACAGGAGGCCAGAGGCAGAGGAAAGAATCACCATCATAGTCAATGTAATTGACTCTTCTCACCATGAGAAGATGGAGGTGCTGCTCCATAATGGGAGGTAGTGAGAAGTAAGCCTGAAACCCAGGGCATTCATTCGGGGTGTCTCTTGCTTTTTCCATACCTGTTGATAATTGTCTATGGGAAAGTGCAATAACCAGGCCCACAGTGGCAAGGAAACTAAGGGCTCAGACCTTCTGATGGTGGATATTTGAGTCTTTCCCAGAAAAACATGCCAGCTGAAGTGCTAGCCAAGGGGGAAGGGTATCCAGAATGGTTGGTGGAAAGAGCTCTATTGAGTATCGATTCAAGCCTCAGGGCTGGCTGCCGCTGTCATCTGGCTGGTTCACTCACCCCCTTGCATTAAGTCTTTACAGAGATTGTGGTGGCTGCCACTTTAAAGAAACTGGGTAATTATTTGAACTGAGAGAGTAAACGCATAGCTGAGTGGTTCAAAGGGTAGACTGTATCACACACATTGTGTGTCTCACCTCAGAACTTCTTATCTGTTCTTATCTTCATCTCTTATTTTAGCCAATCTGCGATAAGCGGTGGTTCCACTCATGCTTCAGCCAATGCTAAAATGCTTTCTTTGGGGCTTCCAATGTACGTCTCCTGCTTTCTGTTCTAGGATTTCTCTCATGCTGTGGTGTGGGATGCCCTGGGCAATCCATTTGGCATTCACCTAGGCACAGTGTATGGGGCAATAATTGATACACGGAGAATAGGAGCCCCTGGTAAATGCTTCTTTTTTCATTCCTTTGGGGTGGGTGGACCTGAGATGCATTTCATCCAGCTTCTCTGAAAGCCCCATGGCATTAGCACCCAGATTCCCCTAGAGGTTGTTAGTATTGTCAGTAATGCATCCGTGTATTTGGTCTCATTCATTTTCCTGTGTTTATTTCTTCATCCTCTACTTGCAAATGAGCTACTTGCACATAAGTCTTTTTTTTTTTTTTTTTTAGGGGATGCTTGTGGGGAAATACAAAGTGAATCAAAATTAAAGCAGATAAAGAAGCGTAATTTTTACATGGACAGTGAACACTTTTCCAATTTTATGTGAATTAAGAATCAAAGCATCTTAGTAATCTTTGTCATTTTGTTCAAATGATCACACATAACATTATTCAAAGCATCAAGGGTTCTATGCAGATATAATACTGAGAAAAGTCCTCTACCAGCCAGACTACAACCCCTAGATAGAACTGTAGAGCAGACAATGAGTTGGAAGTTGTGAGGAGCAAGCACAAAAATGTTGCCATGTTTTTAGCCCCTGAGAGTGGGACTGGAGGAAGGTGCAGTTTCTATAGTTGGTGGTGGGGACAGTTATAATTTCTTTTTTTTTTTTTTAAAGATTTATTTATTTATTTGAGAGAGAGAGCATGAGAGAGAGCATGAGAGAGAGCAAGAGCACAAGCGGGGGTGGGGAGGGGTAGAGGGAGAAGCAGACTTCCCATTGAGCAGGGAGCCCAATGTGGGACTCGATCCCAGGACCCTGGGATCATGACCTGAGCTGAAGGCATATGCTTAACCGGCTGAGCCACCCAGGTGTCCGACAGTTACCATTTCTAAAAGCACATTATAATTTTCCTACTCTTTTGATTTGTCTCAGGTTCTCACCATTGATGTTTCAATTAGGCACTGAAGAGAGTGATTCTCGTGGTTCTTCTAACATCTTTTCATTATGGACTGCATTCACTAGTGATGCTTCATGTAAACTGTACTACTTTTTGAGAATATTTATGTTCAAATTTTTATTTATGTACAATGAAGGACCACAAATATAGTGGCTTAAAACAAAAACATCATTGGGCTCAGGTATCTATAGGGTATAGTGAGAATATCATGTCTCTGCTCCACCTAGTATTAGCGGGGGTGGCCCAGAGGCTAGAGTCTGCAGAGGCTCCCATGTCTCGAGTATAAGCAAGGTGTCCACTGGGGCTGTGGTGACAACTGTTGACCAGAGCACCTACATGTAGCCTCTTCATGTAGCCTGGGATTCCTCATAGCATGGTGGCTAGATTCCAAGGGTGAACGTTTCAGGAGAGAGAGTGAGCGAAGCAGAAGCTCTATCATTTTTTTCTAACATAAGCTCAGAAATTCCACAGTATCACATCCATCTCATTCTGTTCAATAGAAGTAAGTCATTAAGTTGGTCCGTATTCAAGAAAAGGGGAATTAGAGTCCACACTTTGATGGGTGGTGGGGCAAAGAATTCATGAGGTGTCTTAAAACCACCATAGTATATGTGAGAAACAAGAGCTCCCCCTGCTTCTCATGTAACTATGACAATTCCTCATGAGAATTACTGTTTCATGATGCTTGATCTTATTTTCTAGAGCAATTCTCCACTAGGACTTTCTGTGATGACGTCAATGTTCTAGATCTGCTCCATTCAATACAATAGTCACTAGCCAGATATGGCGAATGAGCACCTGCCATATGGCTAACGGAACTGAAATCTAAATTTTATTGCAATTTAATTAATTTACATTAAATAGGTACTTGTGTATAGTGGCTACTATCCTGGGCAGCTCAGTTCCAGAACAACAAGAAAAGAAATAGAGTTCAAATTCCAGCAGTGATGTAAGTGTTGGGCAGGCTTTCTAGTACAACCCTACAACATTCCAATTACAAGCAAAATGCTGCCAGGCCTGACTACATTCAGAGTACAAATGCAGATGATTTGGCCTAGGATGTCCTAGAGAGGAGAAATTTCCCAGCGTGTGGGTGTGGAAAAGCAGAATAATCACCGGGGAGAAGAGTCAGGACAACTCCTCAGGTGGGCAAGATGCTGGAATGGTTTAGACATGCAGCTCCTTGCTCAACAATCTGTCTCTTTACACAGAGACTCTAGCCAACTTATTTTGGCGTCAAGTGTGAGCACTCCTTAAGGTTGGATCTCACAGGATGATGACTTCTGAAATTCCTGTGTGCGCCTGCCTCCCATGCCTGCTTCCCCTAGCCTCTTTGCCCTCCTTACCCTTGTCCTTCATGTTCCTTAGTCTTGAAACTTGTGATTTTAGAGTCACAATGTTGAAAACGTCATGGTTATCCCATCAAAATAATGAGAAATCATCATCCCCCAATTTTTCTTGGTCACCTACTGTATATAAGCCTCTATGCTGGGTATGTCACTACGAATTAATTTCTACCTTTGGAATGCTATCTTCTGGTTGGTGAAATTTAACAGAACAGCTAACATTTATAGAGAGCTTACTATTTGCCAAATATTATGCTTTTTATGAATATGATCTCATTTATCCTTTTAAAATCCTATGAAACAGAGACTTTTTTATCCATGCTTTATAGATGGAGAAACTGATGTTAAAATAGCTCACCCAAAATAAAACATCCATTAAGTGATTGAGTGGATTTGAACCTAGGCTGAATGAACGCCAAAGTCTGTGCTCATAACCACTCAACCATGCTTATGTCCCATTATTCTGAATAGCATTTCCCACTTCTTTGGGGACTCATCTGTGACAAAACCATGACACTAATAGTTGGAAAGAGTTAGCAAACTTCCTGAAGGACACCAAGACATTGGTCTTGGGGGCATACCAAAGAGTGCAGGTGGTAAAATTTGCTCATCTGCCCCAAAGACATGACAATAGGTTGAGGAAGGAGTTAGTGAGAGAGACTGTGAGAAAATTTTGTTTTCAGCATTACCAGTCAGAAGAAAATATCTTTAGAACAACAAGTAGGTAACTAGGAGGGAATAAGTGGTAAGTGAGAGGCTTTTTGAGAGTCACAGCTTCCATGAAAAGTCAGGTCCTGCCAACTTACTCTACCTGGGAAGGAATGTTACATTAGGTGTGCATGTTTCAACTTACTGAGCTCATCAGAAAGCCTTGAGGAATTGCATTCAAATGCCAGCATAAGCCTCTCTGAGACAATGAACAGATCCATATCACTACGAAATACAATTTGAAGGACTTTGATTAACTGTAGGGAGGGGAAAATCTCTCTACAGAGGACACACAAGAAAGATACAGAATTTAACGGGATGATCATTTATCTAAAACTAAATATGAGCTAGAGATCAATTGTTCAAGTCCTGGATTCAGAGACATGGGTTCAAATCCCACCTCTCCCATTTACTAGCTTAGTAACTCTGGACAATATACTGAACATCTTTCCATATTCCTTGTGAGAAAAGTCGAGACAATTAATAAGAACATTCTTTCAGGTTAATTGTGAGGATTTGATGAAATAGTTCATGTAAAATGCTTAGTGCCATGCCTGGCACATTATAATGCTCATTAAATGATAGCTGCTCTTGTTTTTAAAAAGTCAGTGGAGAATAGTGTGGCCTCTGGGCCACCATCTACCGGGTGTGAATCCGCGTCCCACATAATAAATATGTCACCTCAGGCAGGCTATCTGATCTCTTTGTGTCTCAATTTCCTCACTTACAAAATGGAGATAAAAATAACCCCTCACACCTCACACCCATTAAGATGGATATTATTTAAAAAAAGAAAAAGCCCAGAAAATAGGTGCTGACAAGGATGTGGAAAAATTGGAACCCTCGTGCAACGTTGTTGGGAATGTACAATGTGCAGCTGCCATGGAAAACAGTATGGCAGCTGTTTTCAAACAAATTACACACAGAATTACAATATGATCCAGCAATTCTACTTCTGAGTATATGCTCAAAATAATTGAAGTCAGGGACTTGAAGAGGTATTTTTACACCTTCATAGCATTATTCGCAATAGCCAAAAGGTAAAAGCAACCCAAGTGTCCACTAATATACAGATGACCGGAGAAACAGAATGTGGTGTGTACACACAACACATTGTTACTCAGCCTTAAAAAGCAAGTGAATTTTGGCACATGCCTCAACATGGATGAACCTTGAGGATATGATGCTAGTTGAAATAAGCCAGTCACAAAAGGAGAAATACTATAGGATTCCTCTTACACGGGGTTCCTAGAGTAGCCAGATTCAGAGACGGAAAGTGCAGTGGTGCTTGCCAAGCGCTGGGTGGGCGAGGAATGGGGAATTTGGTTTTAACAGTCAGAGTTACAGTTTGGAAAGATGAAAAACTTCTGGAGATGGATGTTGGTAACGGTTGTACCTGTGAATGTACTCAGTGACAATGAACTGTGCCCCACATTTAAAAATGGTTGAGATGACGAATTTTATATTATATATATTTTATCATAATAAAGGAGAGATAAGGTGTCAACTGTTTATATTATTACCTGGGACTTCGTCTGAGGCTTTGCTATGATGATGATGATGGTTATCAGGATTATTATTTATTTTACATCTTTGTGCCCTAGCCTCATGTAAAGCTGCATAAATTAACATTCGCTTTGTTTTCATATGACAAGGATAATGATCACCCAAGAGTTAAGCCAAAGATTAGCACTCAGACTAACCTACCTGCCAGATTGTTCAGAGCATTGATTATTTAATGTATGAGAAAAATGAATATGAATGACTTTCAATTTCTTTCTTTTATCTTTAAGACCAATCTGGTAGCATCAAAATAAAGAGGATAAAAATGCAAGAAGATTAAACTGAGGGCTTAGTTTTTCAATAGAAATGTTTAAAATTCAGGTGTCTTACTAGGGATAGAATCTTGGAGGAACTCTGAAAACAAATCAAATATGTCATCTCATCATTAGTTAAAAGATTCAGAAAAAATCTGCAAACCATGAGGCTGGAAGAAATCGCTAACATGCTAAAACTAATAATGATAATTTTCTTTTTTATTGTTATGTTAATCACCATACATTACATCATCAGTTTTTGATGTAGTGTTCCATGATTCATTGTTTGTGCATAACACCCAGTGCTCCATGCAGAACGTGCCCTCTTTAATACCCATCACCAGGCTAACCCATCATCCCACTCCCCTCCCCTCTAGAACCCTCAGTTTGTTTTTCAGAGTCCATCGTCTCTCATGGTTCGTCTCCCCCTCCGATTTCCCCCCCTTCATTCTTCTCCTCCTACTATCTTCTTCTTTTTTTTTTTCTTAACATATATTGCATTATTTGCTTCAGAGGTACAGATCTGTGATTCAACAGTCTTGCACAATTCACAGCGCTCACCATAGCACATACCCTCCCCAGTGTCTATCACCCAGTCACCCCATCCCTCCCACCCCACCCCCCACTCCAGCAAAAAAACTAATAATGGTAATTTTCAAATGTCAAACTACTTGAGCTGTTACCTTCTGGAAAACTGCATGTTCCCACTGACAATAATTCCTAACACTGGGGAGAAAAAGGAAATTAAGTGACAGACTTGTTCAACTTTGCTAATTTCAAAGGCTGCGGCTTATTTCTGGGATTTGTCTGAGAACCGGGGTCACTGTGACTAAAGCTACCCATTGAGTCAGCCGACTCCAGAATTGAACCTTTATACTTATTATTTGTGTTGACTGATGTGTGACAGAGTTGAAGAAATGAAATGCAGGGGGTTAAGTGCAAGGCCTCAGGAGTCAGACTGCTCCAAATCCTTGTCGGCCATGAGATTGTGAACAAATGAAGCCTTGTGACTCAGGTTAGTGATATTAATAGCTTCTGTCTGAGCGCTGTTGTGATACTAGATAATACATAGATAGTTGATAATTAGATGATAATTAGGCAACTGTTTTGATTATTGAACAATAATTACATAATAAATTAGAGAAGAACTGATAAATAGCAAGGTAATAAAAATAATACAGTTAATGTTCAATAGACATTAATAGTGGGGGTGATGATGAGGATGACAGTAATGATGATGAAGGAGCCCAGGGACCTCTCACCTCATGCCAGTGTTGTCAGAAATGCTGTGGGATATGTTCTGTAGACCACTAAACTTATTTAACCAAGAATGCTTTTAGCAATTAGTGACAGATTGAAAGTGGCCTACAAAATATGTAACGGTGTTTGGAGAGAGCATTCTTGCTCACACTGGTTGGCTCAGAGCCTCAGTGATCTAAAGGATAGTCTATCTGTGAATCCCTTGGCCCTTTTATCATTCTGGTTGCTTTTTGGTGCCAAGATGGTGGCTGTCACCCCAGATACCAGTGTAAACAGGAACAAGGCACAATGGATGGCATCTTCTTCTTTCATTAGGAAAGCAAAAATTTACCCAGAAACCCGAGCGGCATTTTGCTCACAGACTATTGGCCAGAACTTTGCCCAAGGCCACTTCTTACTACAAAGAAGCCTGAGAAAGAAGTATTTAGCTCAGTCATATCGCTGCTTCGAACCAACTGGGGTTGGACAGCAAGGAAGAGGCAGATGAATTTACCTCTTCTACTCTTGCCCTCACGGTTTTCCATGTAGAAAATGGGGTGAGATGCTGGATGCTAATGTACAGGATTGTTTTCTGAGAATGACATCAGAAAGTAGCCAATAATGACAGCACAGACATGAATTTCAGCATGGATTATGCTACATAGTTCTTATTCTGTCAGGCTTCCAGATCAGCGGTTTGCAACATAGGTCACATGGGTCAAATCCAGCTGCTGGGCTGTTTTTGTAAGGTCGCTTTAGAAACATGTTAAAAATGGTAAAAATTACATCAATCAAGTTTTACAAAAACGAACAAACAAGAAGGAAGCATATGCAACAAAGACCCTAAATGGCCTATGAAGCTTAAAAACATTTGCTTTTCTGGCCATCACAGAAATGCTTTGCGGTCTCCCATTCTGGCCTGTGGACTCCTCAAGAGGCGTGTTGACCTTCTCTCTATCTTTGCGTCTCTGTGACGGTGTCTGGCACAAAGTAGGTGCCCAGTGAAATTGTGATAAGTGAATGACTGTAGAAATAGTGACATGAACAAATACATTGCCTTCTAGTACTTTCTAAAGTGCTTTTGATTAATAAAGAGCATTCATATCATTTTACTTAATGCTCGCCATCGCCTTGCCAACACCCTAGTTCTGTCAGCTCACGCGGCCTGCGCAGGACGTGAGACTTGGAATCCCAAGTACTCTCCTTCCTTGGACCTGATGCTGTGGAGGGGCGCCCACCCGCCTGTGATCATCTTGTGTACTTATTTCCCTTGTTTACTCTCACATTGGGAGCCTCATGAGGCAAGGGCTCCTGTTTATTTTATTCACCGACGAGTTCCTGGGTCTTAAAAATGATCTGTCCAATAAATGGGTAAATGGAGCCCTCCCACGTTAGAATATGTGGCGTCATGTTTTACTGTGGTAGCATTGTTCTTTACCCTCACTGTGTCATGGATTGGTTTGAATGGTTTAATTCCTAAGGAGAGAGCTATTCCTCATATTCTTTGTGCCTGGGCTGATTCAGCTCTGAATTCACATTTATGACTCAGGCAACTGGGAATTTTGTTGCCTAATTGATTGAAAAATACACATGTGGGCCCCAGACCTCTGTTTTCACTGCCTACCCAGAGGTATCCAGTTCTTTCTTTACATCCTGCAAGACTCTTTGAATACAAATGTCAGCTAGTTAATTCATTGACTCACCTGTTATCAAATGATGTTTGAGCATCCACTCTGTCAGGCGAGGTGCTGGGGTTCACTGGTGGCTCCTATTCTAGAAGGGCACACAATCTAAATGGGGAAACAGAAGAGAAATAAGTTCCAAGTGGTCAGATATATATGGGCCATGAGGTGACATTTTGAGGTTGAGTTTTGTATTTCGAACGGTACCCTGTGTCACCCGCAGGAAGTCAGCTCTTCACTGAAGATGTGGATCAAGTTAAAAGAATTTGATTAAACAAACCAGCCATCATGTCTTAGAAGTGTCAACCACAGGACATTTTATTGCTTTGCTCATTGGCCCTATTTTCCTGGTTGAACACCTATTTAGATGCTTGGTATCTAAACATAGGCTGTGGAAATGGGAAGAGTGAAATGCTAGGACTCAGATGTCCTCTGAGCCCTTATCAGCACATGCAAGTAACAGAATTATTAGACTCATATGACTTGACACGAGTGACATTCTTTAATTTTTAAAATAAACTTTTTGTTTGGGAATAATTTTGGAGTTACAAAAAAGTTGCCAGATATTACAACGTTCCTATATATCCTTTTTCCAATTTCTACTAATGTTAACATCTTACATAACCACAGTACATTAGTTAAAACCAGGAAATGAACATGAATGCGTCACTATGAGTTAAACTCCAGACCGTGTTCAGATTTCTTCCTAGTGTCTTGCTTCTGTTCCAGAACTAAAAAATTGTATTTAGTGTTACTTATTTTGGGGATAAAGAATTATAAATTAGATAGAAGTTTTTTTCTTTTAAAGTCTCTTAGTATAAATTTGCATAAAAAACTATTAAAATAGAGTGACTAATTTAAAATTTGCTTAATGTTCATGAGAATTTACATATGTTAAAGTAATTCACAATATTTAACATAGAGACTAACAAAGACAGAAAAATTATTTAGAAGAATTATAGGCACAAACTTTTTCTGTAGTTATCACAAAAGATTTAAAGCACATGCCAATAAAATATTCCAGTATAACAGCATGTGTACATATTAAAACACACATCTAAAAGCACAAGGTCTGGGCACCTAGGTGGCTCAGTCAGTTAAGCGTCTGCCTTTGGTTCAGGTCATGATCCCAGGGTCCTGGGATCGAGGCCCATACTGGGCTCCCTGCTCAGTGGGGAGTCTGCTTCTCCTTCTACCCCTCCCACCTACTCTGATCTCTCTCTGTCTCATGCTCTCTCTCTCAAATAAATAAAATCTTAAAAAAATTAATTTATTTAGAAATACAAACTCTTTTAACTCTGCTGTATGAGCTTCTCTCTTCTGTAAATTCCCCCAACATTATGTACAGTTAGGATTGCCTGTAGAAATATTATCCACCTAACATTCTGACACTTTCTGGTTACTTTCGGCCAATAATTAATTTTTATGGGCAAACCAGGGAAATGCTGACAGGCTTGTGACTTCTGAATGGAGTCTCTCTACTGAGTTATATTTAAATGTACTAATCCTTTGTGGCCATGGCCCATCTGCACACTTCAGCTATTTTATGTCAGAAAGCTGTTCCTTCATAGAAAGAAGTTGCCTTAACTTTATACACACTCCTTTGGTCTAGCTGCTTTCAAACCAGACTAAAATAGCTTTCCATTCTGCACATGGCTGTGATATTAGCATGGACTATTTTAAACTATGAGCAGGGGTGCATTTGGTAATGGTAAAGATGTTGGGCATCATGCATTAGGGTTTTCACTTTAGCCATAAAGTAGCCTGGGTCTGTTTAGTATTTCTCAAGACTAGGAAGATAGAATGGAATACTGAGAACATGGTAATTGGAGTTAGGTAATGTTGGAGATCTGAGCTTTACCACTTATGAACCATGTGACCGTGAACCAAATTACCAACCTTTCTGAACCTCAGTTTACCACTTTGTAAAATAAGAGTAATAGTAACAATCACCTCTTTAGGCGATTGGATAATTGATATTGAAAGCATGTAGCACAGCATCTGGAGTGTAGTTAGCACTTTCCAAATGTTAAGTGCTATTACTACTACAACTACCAATCTGTGGAATGTCAATAGCCTTCCTAGAGAAAAGTGTGGGAAGCAGTAGGTTTCAAGAATTTCAAAACGGTTCTTTGGTGCAGTATTTCTCAGGGTACAGTATGCAGGAGTTCCCAGACATATTTGATCAAGACACCCCTTTTCTCTAAGCCATTTGTGTAACTTTCCTAGTGCTGCTATAACCAATTACAATAGACTTAGTGGCTCAAAACAACACGGATTTATTCTCTCTGGTCCTGGAAGTCATAAGTCTATAATAAACCCTACCAGGCTCTAATCAATGTGTTTGCAGGGCTACATTCCTTCTGGAGGCTCCAGGGGAGAATCTGTTTCCTTGCCTTTTCCATTTGCTATAGGCTGCTGTCTTCCTTGGCTCATGTTCCCCTTCTCCATCCTCAAGGCCAACAGCATAGTGGCTTCAAGGCTCTCTCTCCCACTCTCTCGGACCTCTGCTTTCTTTGCCACATCTCCTTGGATTTTGACCTCCTGGCCTTCCTTTTAGGAGGACCCATATGACTAGATTAGGCCCATTAAGATAAGTCCAAATAATGTCTCCGTGGCAAGATCCTTAACTTAGCCACATCAGCAAAGTCTTTTTTGTCATAAAGGAAGCATATTTGCAAGTTTCAGAGGTGAGGATATGGACATCTTTGTGAGACCATTATTCTGTCTCTACTACATGTGACCTAAGAAGTCTAGGGTTCTGAGAAAATAATTAAGAAAAACCCTGGACTTCATTGGTCAACCATTTAGGGGATGGGAGGCAGGAAGGCAAGGAAAAGAGTATACCTGGGACATTTCATTTGTATTGATTATAAAATAATATGGAAGGTATACCAGTCAGGGTCCCAAAAGAAAATGGATGGCAAAACAGGATGGTAAGATAAGCAAAAGAAGGCTTAATGAAGTAAAAAAGAGGCTTCAAAGGTGTGTACCAGGGATAACCTGCAAGAATAGCCCCAATCTTTCAATCTTCTCTCCTTCCTGCTAGGGTCACACATTGACCAAACTGTGTGACCAATTGCAAAGCCAAAGAACAGGAGAGCTGGGGTTGTAGAAGAGGGGTTCTCAATCTTGAGCTTGTGTCCAAAACACCGGGAGGGCTTCCTAAAACACAGACTGCTGGGGCCTCTCCCCAGAGTCTCTGATTCAGTAGGTTTTCAGGGGAGTCTGCTGCTGCAGTCTGGCATTTCATCTTGAGAACCACTGACGTTGACTAAACAGGTCAGCCTCCAGGTGCACAGAGCAGGTGGAGAAGGATGATGAATGGGTTTGAGTGGGCCCAACTGAAACAGCAAATTCTGAACTGAAAAGTGTCGATTTTGAGTGCAATGGGAGGCGTCCTAGCATGTGGAAAGCCAGACAGGCTGGAGGAGTTGAGGAAGGTGTCATGGAGGAGGTGGAATTTCATCAGAGGGATTATAAAGATTTCAAAAGCAGGGGAGTGAAGAGCAGGGCACTGAGGTGAAAGAAGCACGCAGACTAGAGTACATTGGTGTGGTCCCTTTTAGGAGATCCATTTGCCTCAGGAAAGCAATCTTGCTCAGTGAGAAAGTCAATTTTGAGGAGCATTTGGAAAATCAGTTAATTGTGTAAGAGAGGGGCAGAAAGATAGGTAACAATATCTGGGATTGGTAGGGGTGGCAAAAGGGAGTCAGCGTAGGTTTTTGAGTAAGGGGAAAATGTGAATGACCAGGATGACTGGAAGGGGAAGATGGCTGACTTGGTGACACAAGTTAAGAAAGTTGTTAAAATACTTGGCATTGTAGAAAAAAAAATCCCCACTAAGTTTGGGAACAAGAGACCATGTTTCTGGTTTAGGCCCCGTTATTAACTAATTAACTAGCTAGATCAGGTTGGTCCAACCACTGAACCACTCTGAAGGAAGTGGAATTATTTTATTACAAGAGTGTATTGATTGCCTGGAGAGAAAAGAGCAAAGAGGAGAAACATTTCAAATGCTACCAACATCTACACCTAGAAAAATAGTAACATCTGACAACCAGTGTGTAAACCCTGTCAATCTTTGGTAACAACAAACTTTAATTCTTGCTGGTGTTGACTTGTTGCTGACCATGAAAGGATTATGGCCTATTCTTTGGGTAGGTGATGCACATCATTAACATGAAAAGAAAAGAAAAAAAAGTTTTATACCACCGAAGCTAATTTACTTCGCTTAAAATTATTTCCTTAATTTATTCATCCATCCATTTATAAATGAATTGCTGCTATAAATGAGAACACCAAGACCTTGAAGACTTTAAGAATGTGCCTTAATGTATAGTAGCTCTCATTGAAGAAACTTACTGTCTTCAAAGTAATAAACATGGAACCGACATTAGCCATCTGCCCTCAGTGAGATAAGGTTATATGTGCATTCTAAGCGTGATGTCTACACTGCTCAAACGGGGAAAAAAAAGTATCATTTTCTTGAAACAATTTTAATTTCTGTTCAAATATATTCTTTCCAGATCTATTAGCTTCTGCTTTGTATTCTGTACTTTGATTCCTTGGAATGTTCTGGATACACAGAACTTAAGTTTAAGACAGCTACTTAAAAAAGTTAATCAAGATTCTGATATATTTCAGAATGAGGAAGAAAGAAGGAAAGAAAAAGAGAGAGAGAGGGGCATAAAAATGGTACTCTTTCCCCTGAAAAGATTGGCAATGCCAGATCTGAAGAGTATGTGATGTTTGCCTTCAATGATATGATCACTAACAGTAATAACTTAAGCCTATCTAGTGTTTACCATGTGCCAAGTACTATTTCATGGCCATTCTGCCTTTTAATCATCACAACTATATGAAGTAGTTATTATTATTCTGAGAACACAGATAAAAGAAGGAACAGAAGCTTAGATATGTTATGTATTTGCCTGACGACACATCGCATTGACACTGGTGTTGGTGCTGGGTTTTGAATTCATGTCTGATTTATTTCAAAAGGCCATGCTTTTTACTACTACACTCTCTTCTTCTAACACTCTCTGACACCCACTTACTCTCTTTTTGTCCTATCTTTTTTGGGATGGGTGGTTTATATTCAAAGCCTCTACTTTTCCTACTGTATAAGTTACCTACTGTTGCATAACAAGTTACCCCAAACCTGAGTAGATTAAGGGGCACCCCAGTTAGCTCAGTTTCTGAGGGTCAGGAATTCAGGAGTGCTCAGCTGGGTGTTTCCATCCCACAGTCTCTTACTGCAGTTGGGGCTTCAGTCATCCGAAAGTTTTGACTGAGGTTAGAAGCCCCACTATCAAGATGGCCCCACATGTGATGATTGCCAGGAGGGCTCAGTTCCCAGGAGACCTCAGTCCCTCACCACATGGACCTGTCCATAGGGCTTCTTGAGGGTTCTCATGGCATGGCAGCTGGCTATCCCTAGAGTGAGTGACCTAAGAGAGAGTAGGAGAGAAGACTAGAATATAGAGCACCTTGTATGACCTAGCTTTGGAAGTTACACTCATTATTTCTGCAACATCCTGTTGGTCACCCAGTCAGTCCTATTCAGCATGGGAGAGTGTGAGTACCAGAGGGTGAGAATACTTGTAGCCTGGCCACATACCTCCCATTTGGGAAGCTGGCTACACATTTACCATTCACTTCTTTCTTAACTCTCTGTACTTTAATTTTTTGCCTCCTTGTGCTCACTTCGGCAGCACATATAATTTTTTGCCTCCTTTCCTGGATTCCTAGAGTCTTCTTCCCAATAGATTTTATAATTTCCTTCCTATTATATTTCAAAGTTTTTGCTGGATTTAACAATCCCTTATCATCTCCTCCTTTTATTCTTGGTTTTTCATTCATATCTAGTGCTTAGCATAGTGTTGGGCACATAGGAAGACTACTCAATATACACTTGCTACATGAATGAACACATTCAATGACTATATTCTCAATTTCCTTCCCCCTCTATGCTTCTATAGTTCTTGCTCTTCATTAGGGCTCAGTTGCAGGCTAGGCATATTTGGGTCAATTGAGGTGATTTATTTCTTTGAATCACACAGCATTTTAAAAATTGAGCCAACATTTAAAATTTAGGGCGTTTCGGGGCACCTGGGTGACTCAGTCGTTAGGCGTCTGTCTTCGGCTCGGGTCATGGTCCCAGGATCCTGGGATTGAGCCCCGCATCGGGCTCCCTGCTCAGCGGGGAGCCTGCTTCACCCTCTCTCACTCTCCCTTCTTGTGTTCCCTCTCTCACTTTGTCTCTCTCTGTCAAATAAATAAAATCTTTAAAAAAAAAAAAAGGGTGTTTCTGACAAAAATATCAGTTCCTGCTTTTCTTGAAAACTTAGAAGATCTGGCGTGGAAATAGTTGCTGGAGCCGAGAAAGGAGGTTCCCTCTTTACAGATGGCAGGTGCCCTTCAGTTCATCATGCTTCTCACCATTCCTGCTTCTCCCTCCGACACTGAGACTCCTTCAACTTACCATTTATTACTGCACTTAGGATGTTATTTTTCTATGAGTACATTAGTGTCTTAAAATCCATGCATCTATCAAAGTGCAAAAATGAAAGAGAGCTCAGGTGCTCACATGAGTTTTCTTAAACTTCCCTGATTAAAATAGGCAAGAATTTGTGACCTGTGTTCTCTGCTCCATGGTTTAGGAAAATGATCTCATTATGTAGTCTCCTTAGCAGGCCTCCTATATCCTTATGTTTGATGTCTTTTCTTTCTTATCACTTCAGGCTTGAAATGGAGAGTGAGGGGACACCTGGTTGGCTCAGTCAGTTAAGCATCTGCCTTCAGCTCGGGTCATGATCCCAGGGTCCTGGGATCAAACCATGTCAGGCCCCCTGCTCAGTGGGGAGTCTGCTTCTCCCTCTCCCTCTGTGATCTCTCTCTCTCTCTAAAAAAAAAAAAAAGAAAGAAAGAAAGGGAGAGTGAGGTCATTGCTCAGCTGCAGGAGAGACTAACGTTTCTAAGAATATGTGGTGGGCAGAAACCACCATGGAATGTCTAGTCTTCTGGTAAGAATACATCTATACACACTGGAAATATTTTGTTTTGTTCTAGAAATCCATCTGGCCTAGGCTTTGGTTCTACTGTTGGAAACTAAGTTCCTACTCATTTCCGATTCCTACTCATGTCTGATTCCTACTCATTTCCATATTTAAAACATCCTGGTATGTCTAGATCAGAACTTAAACTTTGTGTGTGTATGCGTAAAGCAATGGAAGAATGGGAAGATAAGAGTGTGCTACTCTACAGGCAAAATTATAGGTAACTGAGGAAAACTTATCTCCACAAAGGCCGAGTGAAGTCGAGACTGAAGAGAAGGACGAGTTTGTCACCACAGAGGTAGGTGCTGGAAAGGGAGACAAACTAATTACAGCTGTATGAGCATCTGTTGTCAAGTCAACAAGAAAGTGAAGAGAAATTCAGAAGATCTTCAAGTTCAGTTATTTGCGATATTAGTTAGGAATTGCTTTTTGCTCTTAAAAACAGAGACCCAACTAAGGGGCTCAAATCAATTTAAAAAATCCTTCACTTAAGCCACATGCAGAAGAATGAAACTGGAACATTCTCTTATACCATACACAAAGATAAACTCAAAATGGATGAAAGCCCTAAATGTGAGACAGGAATCCATCAAAATCTTAGAGAAGAACACAGGCAGCAACCTCTTCGACCTCAGCTGCAGCAACTTCTTGCTACACCCGTCTCCAAAGGCAAAGGAAACAAAAGCAAAAATGAACTATTGTGACTTCATCAAGATAAAAAGCTTTTGCACAGCAAAGGAAACAGTCAACAAAACTAAAAGACAACCTACAGAATGGAAGAAGATATTTGCAAACGACATATCAGATAAAGGGCTAGTATCCAAGATAATATAAAGAATTTATTAAACTCAACATCCAAAAAACAAATAATCCAGTGAAGAAATGGGCAGAAGACATGAACAGACATTTCTCCAAAGAAGACACACAAATGGCCAACAGACACATGAAAAAATGCTCAACATCACTTGTCGTCAGGGAAATACAAATCAAAACCAAAATGAGATATCACCTCACACCAATCAGAATGGCTAAAACTAACAAGACAGGAAACAACAGTTGTTGGCGAGGATGCGGAGAAAGGGGAACCCTCCTACACTGTTGGTGGGAATGCAAGCTGGTGCAGCCACCCTGGAAAACAGTATGGAGGTTCAAGAAGTTAAAAATAGAGCTACCCTACGACATGGCAATTCCACTACTAGATATTTAACCCAAAGATACAGATGTAGTGAAAAGAAGGGGCACATGCACCCTAATGTTCATAGTAGCAATGTCCACAATAGCCAAACTGTGGAAAGAGCCACAGTCTGTGTATATATACACACACAATGGAATGTTAGTCATCAGAAAGAATGAAGACTTACCATTTACATTGACATGGATGGAACTGGAGGGTAGGATGCTAAGTGAAATGAGTCAATCAGAGAAAGACAATTATCATGTGGTTTCAGTCATATGTGGAATATAAGAAACAGTGCAGAGGACCATAAAGGAAGGGAGGGAAAATTTAATGGGAAGAAATCAGAGGGGAGAAAAACCATGAGAGACTCTTAACTATGGGAAACAAACTGAGGGTTGCTGAAGGGGAAGTGGGTTGGGGGATGAGGTAACTGGGTGATGGGCATTAAGGAGGGACCATGATATGATGAGCATCGGGTGTTATACACAACTGATGAATTGTTGAACACTACATCTGAAACTAATGATGTACTATGTGTTGGCTAATTGAATTTAAATTAAAAAATAAAGTCAAAATAAAAAAGCACCAGTGGGGGAAAATAAAAGATCTCTAATTTAAAAGATCATTGGTGGGGTGTCTAGGTGGCCCAGTCAGTTAGGCATCTGCCTCCGGCTCAGGTCATGATCCCAGGGTCCTGGGATTGAGCCTCACATCAGGCTCTCTGCTCAGTGGTGATCCTGCTTCTCCCGGTCCCTCTGCAGCTCCCCTACTTGTGTTCGTTCTCTCTCTCTGTCAAATCAATCAATCAATCAATCAATCAATCTTTAAAAAAAATCATTGGTAATAATAGTCTAGGGATGGTATGGAAGTTCCACAGAATAATTGTGGATCCAGCTATCCCCCTTTTCCTCTGCCAGCCTTGAAGCATAACTTCCATCCTTAAGTCACAAGGTGGCTGCTGGAGTTCCAGTCATTGTGTCAACTTGCTGTGTAGGAGCGAAGAGAAGAGCAAGGCCAAAAGGGCTCTTCCAGCTGCCCCTGTTCAATTATTCTGCATATATCTCACTGGCTATTCTATGTATAAGGGTGTGTGTGTGAAAATGTAGTTTCTTCAGCTAGATTCATTGCTTAGGGTTCTGGTGGTAAGGATCAAGGGATGAATAAATGTAACAATCCTGTCAAATCTTTTTAAGGGAAAGTAAGAAAAGTAATTATTATTTGACAATTTACTTACTATGCTTTAAATAATCTCATTAAATAGTCAAACGACCGTATGAAATAAGCAGTATGCCATTCCTGTGTTATAGTTAGGGAAACTGAGACTCAGAGAGGTTATGTAACTTGACTGAGGTTAAGTTGTAAATAGTAACATTCCTTGCTCTGTTTAGGCATTTTGTCATCTCAGCATGAGAAGTAAATTGTACTTATTCTAGTTGAACCAGGTATAAATTTTGTCTTATAAACCAGGACAAAATTATGAACTGTGAATTGCCTACTATAAAAAAAGAACATAGTCTTGTTGTCTTATTATGCTAGTTCACTGTTATTTGTAAAATTAAACTCAGCAATTTATGAGTGAGGTTTTCAAAGAAAGAGTATTACTCATAAAATTCATGATGGGAAATTTGGAAGTCTGGCCAGACTAAGCATATGTCATGGGCTTTGCTTTTAGTGGAGAACAAAAGAGCAGATTTCCTCAAACTCAGGAGCAAAACTAGTTGCATCTAGAAAATTGAGCTGTGGATCAAATGTTCAAAGCTTGGATGGCGTAATATACATCATTGTCATGTCAACCATAATACTAGCACTGTGTTAAAAAAGATGTATTATTGCTAATTCCTCCAGTGTCTTTCTCAATCTCTCCCAGAAAGAAAATTTAAAGCTTGCTGTGTTAGCATTATCTTTCGAGAAGCCTGAATGCCAGAGGGCAGAATATACTGGGATTGAAGCTTTCCAAAGGCAGTGATAATGTTTTTCTTGTTCATTGTGTATCTGCTGCTCTGAGCACATAGTAGGCACTCAAATGCTTACTCAACAAGTGGGTGAAAGAAAATCAGATTTCCTAGTTCCTTTTAAAGTTGGACGATCTACTTAGGATCACGCTTATGGCTTCCAAATCTAGAAGCCACCTCTCTGGTTACTCCCCACTTTACCCTTTTGGCCTCTGTCTACTTTGGTCTAATGAAGTGGTCCTCTTGAAATCACCTTTTGCCTCTTACTCACCAACTCTTCTTTTTCTCAGTCTTTTTTCTACCTGGTCTGACACAGCATTGGTCAAGTTTGGCCTGACCTTGAAGCAGTCTCCTCTCTTTGTTCATACAATGCTCTATAATCTTGATACTTTTTCTCCTTCTGTGACCTCATCTCCGTCATTTTCTGAATGTTCTCTCTTTTCCTATGGAAAGTCACTAATACTCAATTATCCACTGAGGTCTCCTCATACCTTTCCAAATCCCCTTGTTAGAGATCTTGTTTCTACATTTGTCTTCAAATATTCTCTGCAGTTTACTCCTATCCTGTTTTCTCTGCCCCGCATCTTCTGTTCTTACCTCACACTTTCATTATCTTGCTGCCTAGAAGATGCTAGCACACACATCTAGAGTGGAAGTGATTACTTCCTTTCCCCTCCTTCAATGCACACACGCACACATACATATACACTCACTGTGCTGGTTAGTTTTATGTGTCAACTTGACTGGAGCATGGGGGTCCCCAGATATTTGGTTAAACATTATTCTGAGGTATCTGTGAGGGCATTTCTGGATGAGATTAACATTTGAGGGTAAAGCAGATTGCCACCCCCAATGTGGCTGTGTATCCTTCAATCATCTGTTGAAAGCCTAAATAAAATAAAAGGCTGAGTAGGAATAGATTCTTTCTCTCTACTCTTTGAGGTGGGACATCAGTCATCACCTGCCTTTGGATTTGGACTCAGACTGGAACTTACACCATCAGCTCTCTTGGTTCTCAGATCTTCAGACTCAGACAGGAATTATACCACGGGATCCTCTGCATCTAGACTTCTCAGACATCTGTTGAGCCAATTCTTTATCATCTCTTACCCCTATTTATAATCTCTCTCTCTCTCCACAAATATATCCTATTGCATTCTATTGGTTCTATTTCTCTGGAGAACCTTGACTAATATACTCACATGCCCACGCCCATGCCCATACCCACTGACACACACTCACACTCACATAAGCAGGTCCTCACTAATAGCCTTTCCCAATTCTGGACCCAATGTCTCAAACAATATCTTCAAGGTAGCTTTGACCCACCACCTACTCCTTTAATCTTCAAAACTAACCAATCAGCAAGTACTGATGATACTTCCTTTCATGATGCCTTTCAAAGGCAACTTCTCCCACTTACGTTTTACAATTATTTTTGAAAATAGTTTTAGTCTTACAGAAAAATTGCAAAATAGTATTGAGGATTTCTCTACATCCATTACCCAGTTTCCCCTAATTTTAACATTTATACAACAATAACACACTTATCAAATCTAAGAAATTAACATTAGTACAATACCATTCACTACACTACAGGCTTTATTCAAATTTCACCCTTTTCCCCTTCTTTTCAGTTCTAGGATTTCACATTGCATTGAGTTGTCATATCTCCTTAGTCTCCTTCAATCTGTGAAAATGTCAATGTCCATCCTTACTACATGGATCATATGTCTTCTGGGCTTCTCCACTGTAAAGTTACTACTTTCCCCCTGAAATTAACAAATGTCTTAGAGGAAATGCTTTGAGACTATACAAATACATGATTTATCCTCAGTTTTTTTTCCACCAATTTTAGCATTCATCACCAGGTCTTACAAGCAAGAATTATTGCCGTGGTGTTCTGATGGTGATTTTTTATTTCCCTTGTTTTTTTGAAATTTATTAATTCCTTTCATTCCATTTGAAATTAAAACTATTAACAATATTCACAAATAGTTTTGGGGTATTTACTCTGCACCAGGTCTTGGATTACTAATTTAATATTCACTGTATCATTTAATGCCCACAGTAACCCTTTGAATTAGATATGGTTATCACCACTTTACAGATTAGCAAAGGGGAACCCATAGAGGCCAATAATTTGACCATGGCAAATAGGATGAGGCCAGCATCCCACCCATGTTTGTCTGATGCTAAAATCTGTTCTCCCGACCCTTACATAATCCTGCTATTACTTTGGTTTATACACTCATGTCATTGGAACATCTGTGAGAGAGCTCCCTGCTACCACAGTGCCTACCAGGGTCCAGTTACTTCCCTAATCCATAATTCGATGATGCTACTCTTGTCCTCAAGATATTTCAGTGTCTCCCATTAAAGATGAAGTCTGAAATTCTTAACCCACACTGAAGTCATCTGACACCTAACCCCAAGCCAACCTTCCTCTCCTTCCCTATATCTGTTCTCTACTCCAGTCAAATGTTCCCTTCACAGTGGCCTGCCAATTCATGGTGCTTTCTATCTCTTGGCTTTGCCTTACATTTCATTTGCTCTTTTTCTTTCTCTGACAGCTAATTCTGCCCATTTTTTAAAGCTCATGGCCTCCATGATGGGGAGATCCTATTGGCTCTATTTTCCAAACATGTCCGGAATCTGGCTCAATCTAGATGCTCCCACAGTTAACCCCCAGGCCCAAGCTCCCACCGTCTCACTCGTGAATTATCGCAGGAGCTTTCTAACAGTTTCACCGTCCTCTGCTCTTACCCTCTCCCTCCTCTCCTTACCCAGCAACCAGTGCATCCTTTAAAATGCACATCAGAAGAGGCCCCTCCTCCACCAGACTCTGCAATGACTCCCATTTCATGAATGTAATAAGTCAAGTGCACACAAAGGCCAAAAAGACCTAATGAGATCTGCTCTACCTCGCTGCTTCCCCACCATCACCTCTCCGACCTGGTCTGTTTCTATTCTCACCTTTATTAGTTCCACTCCAACTACACTGACCTCTGTGCTGTCACTAGAGTATCTTAGTAGGCACAATGAGGGCTTTTGCTTTGGCTTTGGTCCCTCTGCTAGGAACGCTCTTCCCCCAGATATTTGCACAGCTAATTCTCGCAGGTCCTTCATGTGTTCACTCAGATGTCACCTTCTCAATGAGTCCCAACCTAACCTTTAAAAATGTCCAGTCTCTTTTGTCTTCCCTGCTCTCTCTGTCTCCATAGCATCCATAACCTTCTAATGAATGCTATGCTGTGTTTATGTCTGTGGTTTATTGTCTGTCCAGAGTATAAGCACCAGGAAGGCAGGGATATTTGTGTTTTGCTCACCGATGTATCCCAAGCAGTAGAGTCTGAGCCTAGTACCTAGAAGACCCTCAGGAAATTTTTGATGAATTACGTGAGTGTCTCATTCACAATGACCTCTTCCTTCTGTGTCACTCTACGGTATACATAATGTTGGAACCATTCTTTTGGCATGTATCATATATGCACTGCCTCGTTTCATTTCTTGTACCTATGACCTGACTGCTCAACTGCATTGTATGTTTGGAGAGGTGACATCTGTGGCTTTATCCTGCCAGTGATCCAGTGATCCAGTTCACCTTCTTTCCTGCCTACCCGGTAAAAGTCCATGGTCTATCATTATCATTGCTCCCTTGCATATATCCTCAAATTCCTTGCGTCTGACCTGATACACTTCATCCCTGGTTTTATCTCAAAGCCAATCCTCTACCTACTCCAAGCTTGATCCCCAGCAGGGAAATGTGGTTTGAGGAACACATACAACTATATTGATGGGCTTCACATTACATCCATAGCCACAGATGTCAAGTATAGTTCAGCAACCTGGTTACATTTCCTTATTCTTTTACTTATCTACACGTCTCTTTCATGCTCAATAAACTTTCATTTTCCCCCAGTGTTGGGGAGGAAAGGAACTCCCATTTCCCACTTGCTTCTAAACATGTGCTGTGGGGCGCCTGGGTGGCTCAGTCATTGGGCGTCTGCCTTCGGCTCGGGTCATGATCTCAGGGTCCTGGGATCGAGCCCCACATCGGGCTCCCTGCTCCACGGGAAGCCTGCTTCACCCTCTCCTACTCCCTCTGCTTGTGTTCCCTCTCTCGCTCTATCTCTCTCTGTCAAATAAATAAATAAAATAAATCTTTAAAAAAAAATAAATAAATAAACATGTGATGTATCTGTGCTCTCATTCCTGATGTGCCCTTCTGGTTCTATTTGGACCAACCCACTACCTGGGTTCCTTCCTTTTCACCTGCTAGCATTTCTCTCCTGGAGGTGAATCTGCTCCTTCCTATATAATTTTTCCCTCTCTCTTGGATCGGCTTGACCAGGGTGAATAATTTCCCTTCTTTAAAAACCCTCCTAAGTCTACATATCCATTTTATGCTGCTTTCTCATTTCTGTGTTTCTTTTATAGAAAATGCTCATTGGACTTATTGTCTTCCCTTCTTCACATACCACCAATAATTACAGTTGGATCTACCTGCAAAATATACCCCAAATCTCATTCCTTCTTGTCTTACTTTTTACCAACATCCTAGTCTAAGTTATCACTCTGTGCATGGATTATTGTAGTAGCCTCTCTCTGGCCTCCTTGATTCTATTATTTCCTCCAGTATGATCTTTAAAATAAAATTATAATATGGCTTCCTGAGCCAAAACCTTTTATTGCCATTCCATCAAACTGAGAATAAAATCCAAATTCCCTGCCATTGCTTTTAAGACTTGGCCTAAGCCTTCCTGTTACCTCTCTGATCTTGCCATCTACTACTATTGTTCCTTTAAATCACTTCACTCTCATCACTCTGGACTTCTTGCGCTGTCTTGTAAAGTCAAGCCTACTCCTGCCTCAGGGCTTTTGCACTTGCTGTTCTCTCCACCTGAAACCTTCCTTCACAAGATCTTCATATGATTTGTTCACTTATTTCATTCATTTTTCTACAAACATCTCCTCCTCAGAGAAGCTTTCCTTGACACCCAATCTAAAGATAGCTCCACCCCCATCACTCTTCCTCCTTTTGTCCTACCTTAATTTTCTTCACAGCACTTAGCAATGAAATCGTTTAATAAATGTGTTATTTCCCTGACTGGCCTATGAGGATGGAAACTCTCTGGGCACGTGAAACACCTTTGTCTCACTGTGGACTCCCTAGTGTCTAGAACAGTAGATACCTGAATAATTCCTAGTTGAATGAATAGATACAGTTAATCATTTATATTTGTGCCAGACACAGGACAGAATGCTGTGAAGATAGGGATGAATGAGAAAATTCTTGCCCACAAGGAACTCACTGTCTTATATAGGGGTTCTTAACATGTCCTCCTCAGACCAGCAGCACCAGCACCATCTGGAAATTTATTAGAAAGGGAAATTCTCAGGCTCCACCTGGAACTGCTGGATTAGCAGCCCTGGGGGTGAGGCAGCAGTCTGTGTTTTTAACAAGCCCTCCTGGCAATTACAATGTCCTGTGGAGCTTGAGGACCACTGTCCTAGTGGTGAAGTCAGACCTGAACAGGCAATGCTGGTATATGAGGGCTGGGGCCATTAGCAAATGCTGGACATTTTGAAGACATTCTTTGTTAAAGGTAAGACTGCGGTGCCAGGACAAATATATCCCACCAAAGTACTCTTCGCTCTCCTTTTTCTTATCCTCGTGTTTCCAAAGGGAGTGAATTTATATTCCCAACAGAGGGGAAAGAAAAACAAAAACAAAAACAGAACGCAAATAGCTGGTCTAAGACCAAGGGAGTTGTAGTCTCGTTGAACCAGTTTTCCAAATCCAGTTAAACTAGGCTATAACTCCTGGGCTGGCCCACGCTCTGTGTTGTTTAAATTACGGAATCTCCAAACGAATTGGAAAAACAGGCCCAGTGTTGCTCAGTGTGAGCCAGCAGAACACCCTAGACAATAGAAGTCACTCGCAAAACAAGGACTTAATGCAGTGCAAAGAATGGAAACCTCCCTGGAAGGTGAGCCTTGATCCGAGAAAGCAGGCCAGCCCCATTTGGGCCCTTCTCTGTCCACTGACCACTGTTGGAGCATCTCTGCTTGAGGTTTCTGTTTGCTCATGAAGGGCTGTTGCCAGGACAGTTTTTAATGAACACCAGTGGGCTGTTTCCTTACCACCCTGACAAATACCAATCCGCCTGCGAGGCTCCCTCTGATTTCAGCTCCAGATAAAAAAAAAAGACCTCCCGGACACTTCTACCTCATATTTATCCACTGAGCAAAACTGTGAGAGCCAGTTTAATTGGCTTGAATACCTCTCAGACTTGCTATCAGCCGATAAATCTGCAGGAGGCGCTTAGAAAATTAGGCTGGCCTTAATCTTATTTTAAAACTTGGAGTTGCAGGGTAAAAAAAAAAAGAAAGAAAGAAAAAAGAGAAAGCATTTGACTAAGTTTTGGTGCAGTGAAATTATTGGCTATTTCAAATGTTCTAGGATGTCGGCTGAAGACCATATGAAAACAGTTAAATGCTATTCCAAGAGAATCCAATATGCTAGGAATATGATAGGGGACACTGAATGGAAAATTCTGTAATTACTATGTTCATATTTCATGGTAAAATACATTCAAGATTAACTGTCTTCTAGTGACACATTACATGTATCCAAAACATTTGGGGGCCGCTTGGTTGGGTGGGAAGGAGGAATAATTTAATTAGGCCACAGATAGAGTTTTCTTAGAATTCTTGGTCATACATAGCTAGTTTTGAATTTCTTCTTTTACAGCTTTGAGTCACCGGTCATAAAATCAGCACTGTTAGGAAATAAACCTGGTCAGCAGCCTTATCCTTTTGGTGCTACACGTGTGGGCCGATCTTTGATGCAGTGGGAGCGTGTAGAGTGAGGACAGGTCCCGAGGCATTGCTCCTATCCATAGAGCCCTCTGTGGGTTTCCCAGCCATGCTCTGCCTTTGGACACCACTCAGGTTTTCTGAAAATATACACAACGTTAAACCACAGGCTGAGTTTTCGGTATGTTGTAAACATTCTCACAGCAAGTGCAAAAATAGCCCCCTTTGATTCACTGCTTGCCAGGGCTTGCTCTTAAGAGTGGCCAAGAGGGGCAAAGAATCGAAGGAAAGACAAAAATGGAAAGAGACAGAGCCAAAGAGAGGGGCTGGTGAGAGAAAGGAGGAGGGGACAAAAGAGAGGAAGGGAATGAGAGAGAGGGAGGGAGAGGAAGGGAGGGGGAGAGAGAGAGAGAAAAGATTTTAAAGGAAACTAGCAGCCTCAAGTACTCTAGAATGTTCAACTTGCTCAAAACATCCAGGGAATAATTCATGGGCAAATAACCAGTCACGTTGGATGTGTCGAGATAACTGAAAATGGGAGAGCCGCTGCCTGCTGGCCTGCCTGGTCCAACAACTTTAGAGATTCACTTGGATTTTGGATTCATGCATCTGTGAACATTAGAGAGGAAATACTCGTAACGCTCATCCAGAATGGATTTCCCAGCGGGGCTCATCGCTACTCATGACTGTGAGGCTATGAGGAGCTTTCCAGGGTCTCCCAATTCTCAATGTATCTTGCACCTAGAGACAAAGATCACTGGAGTCCATTCACAGATTGCAGGTGGGAGGGGGGAATTACAGGAAGAAATGGTGTTTATGATATTGATGGCATGCATACATACAAAAGAATATTCAGAGGAAATAATGCTGAGTGTGTTAATATTTTAAAGTTTTCCTTTGATTTAGTTAATGAGATTTTTGTTTTACTGTTCTCTATACTCTTCATTGCGAATTTACAGAATTTAACAGTTTTTTTTTTAATAAGGGGATTTTTAACTGACTTTAAAAGACTTTACTATCTGTTGAATTCCACTGTACTCTTCCTTCTATTCCATATTCCTTTGGGTAGCTCACATCTTTCCAAGGACCTTGCTCCTGAATTTCACAGACTCAATTTTAGAACCGATGTTCACTATTTCAGCCCATCCTATTTGCTCCACTTAATGATACATATGATTCCAGGGATTTTGTGAACCGCCAAGAAAGCAGTGATTTTCTACTTCGTCCAGATTCTTGGGTTCAAATCTCAGTGGTGCAGTTTGTTAATTGTGTAACTGTGGGCATTTTATATATTTTCTCTGTGATTCTGTTTCCTCATTTGTCAAACAGAGACAATACTACTACTTATTATATAATACTATAACAATACCACTTACCACATAGGGTTATTGTGATAGTTAAATGAGTTGATATGAATTAAGCACTTAGAACAATACGCAGCACGTGGGAAGCATCTAAGAGATGCTAGTTCTTATTCTGAGCCAACCACTCATTCATATAACCAATTTTTATTGATCAACTAGTCTGTGCCTCCCTTCCTTTGACCACATGGCCTTTGCAGGTATAGTGCCCTTCGTCTGGAATGTTTTTCTCCTCTTTACTTGATTAAATTATATATCTTTCGGGGCGCCTGGGTGGCTCAGTTGGTTAAGCAACTGCCTTCGGCTCAGGTCATGATTCTGGAGTCCCAGGATCGAGTCCCACATCGGGCTCCCTGCTCAGCGGGGGGTCTGCTTCTCCCTCTGACCCTTCCCCTCTCATGCTCTCTGTCTCCCATTCTCTCTCTCAGATAAATAAATAAAATCTTAAAAAAAAATTATATATCTTTCAGACCTCAGCTCAAATGTCACTTTTTATTGACAGCTTCCCCCGAACCCCTAGAAGAGATCATATTTTCAATGTCCTGATTCCTTTCCTTTATAACACTCATCAGACTTTGTAATTATGCATTTGGGTTTTCTTATTTGACTACTCTATGTCCCTCACTAGACCATGTACCCACAAGAACAGGGACCACGCAGGATTTTGTTTACCATTATGTCATTAGTGACTGGCAGAGAGTAGATGCTTAAGAAGTAATTGTGACCTGAGCCAGTGGGTAAGTCTGTCATCACTGTGCTGAGGATTAAGGACGAAAAGATCAACAGTCCCTGTCCTGAAGGAACTTGCCATCAGCTAGAGGTTGGAGTCTTGTCTAGAATCAATTTTTTTTTTAAAGATTTTTATTTATTTTTTTGACAGAGAGAGACATAGTGAGAGCAGGAACACAAGCAGGGGGAGTGGGAGAGGGAGAAGCAGGCTTCCCGCAGAGCAGGGAGCCCGATGTGGGACTCGATCCCAGGACCCTGGGATCATGACCTGAGCCGAAGGCAGACGCTTAACGACTGAGCCACCCAGGCGCCCTAGAATCAATTTCAATTGTCTGAGTGAACAGGGAGGAAGGCCAGACCTAAGGCAGCGACAATGCATTGGCTCACCTGGCCCAGTGGCTTAATGACCTGCCTTGGCAGCCTCCAGAGCAATTGTGGGCATAGGTCCAGGGACCAGTGAGAATCTCAGTTGTGAAGCAGACTAATGGGCTTCTGCAGAAAGTCACACTTGGGAATCCTCAGTGCATATTTATTTGTTGGCCTAACGTTAGCCTGAAGCTCCACGAAGTTTCTCTCCATTTTTGTCCCCACATAACTTATCCAGGCGTTACTGACAATACCTCTGCAAAATTCTCTCTCTTCCTGAAAGATATTTTTACATTTTAATTGTGAATTCAGTGGTATATTTGTGATTCTCAGAGGTCTACTCTCTTTGGAACATGGCCCAGGCCTGCTGTTCTATGTATAACACTTGACTGCCTTGCCACATCTTGCTGGATGTCTCACTTCCAGGCAGACACAATGCATCCACACAGCGTATGGTGGGAAGTGGAGATTGGAGGACTTCATCTTGAAACCTAAATCCAGCTGAACCTATACTTTTTTTCCCCATTTCCTTTTTTAACTCATAAGAACAATACCTAGCGGAGATGAACATCAGGAACATGTATTTATTAAGTACTCACTATTTTAGTGGACTCTGGAGTATTGGGCTTTAGGTTACTAGACTTTAGTTTCTCTGCCATTAGCTGGCTATGTGACTGTGGGTTCCAGAATTCCTTAGTGTGTTGTGCCCTAGCTTTCTCTCTGTACTAGGGGAATAATTGCAAGAGCTGCATCATGAGGTTGCTGCCAAGTTTAAGTGTGATGACATCTGAAGGACTTAGACTCATGCATGTACAGAATCAGTGCAGAGCCATGGTAGGAATACAGCTACTGATGCTGATGATATGCTCCTCAGTCGTGAAGTCCATCGTTATCTCAACCCAGGGAGTTAAAGTTATCCTGGACTGATTATGTATTTAAATATGTGACTGAGGCAATTCAAATGATCTCTGGAGGCTGACATCTTCAACTTTAGTCACACAGAATCCCTACAAACACTTTTTAAGGACAATGACCAATATACAGTTAAAAATGATCAAGCACATAAGGAAACAAAGCACCAAGAGTGAGAACCAGCAGAAATGATAAAAAGCAAAAACAACATTATAAAGACTTCAGATATTGGACTCATCAATAAAAGGTCATAAAACAACTATTTTTGAATGTTTAAATAAACAAAAGGCAAGCTTCAGAATAGCTACTATTATCCAACCCCAGAAATGGCAGAGATGAACTCTGAGTATCCTTGCAGCCGAATATGTTTTCTTTAGCTCTTCCATTCACCTCGGTCCTATAATCAGCCTGGTCAGCAAGTTCCAATTTCCTTGAACCCTGGTCCTCATGGCTGGAGCACTCACTGGTATCTTCCTTCCCTTGAGGACATGGGTGATTCTACTTCCTACACTTCCTGGGCAGAGCTGGAAATCTTCCCATGAAGGGACAGATGTCCTGGGACCTCAGCTTGTCTTAGGGCAGTAGCATTATCTCTTTCCCTGTCCTCTGTCCACTTTGGTTCCTATTTCATAGGAAATAAGGAAATTTATTATTTCACAGAACAGAAAATCAAAAGGTAGGCTGGGCTTTAGGGCTGGTTAATTAATGGTTCAGCAACAGTCCCAGATTCTCCTCCCTCCCACCCCTCATCCACACCATTGGCGTCATTCTAGAGCTGGTTCCACTCACCATCTCAAGATGGCTGTCAGAGACAATTAAGAGTATGTGTGTCTTTGCTCAATCCCAGTCAAAGAGAGAAAACCAGGGTGCCTGGGTGGCTCAGTTGGTTAAGCGACTGCCTTCGGCTCAGGTCATGATCCTGGAGTCCCTGGATCGAGTCCCACATCGGGCTCCCTGCTCGGCAGGGAGTCTGCTTCTCCCTCTGACCCTCCCCCCTCTCATGTGCTCTCTCTCTCTCTCATTCTGTCTCAAATAAATAAATAAAATCTTTAAAAAAAAAAAAAGAGAGAAAACCAGATTCTGCCGCAAAACATTGGATAAAAGGGTTTCCTGTCATCTGATTGGGCCAACAGGATCACGTGACCACTACACTTGTCTAAAAACATTTACCGATTGGCTTAAGTCTGAATTCCTGAACCAATCACTGGCAAAGAGGAATTCATTTATGTAAATTGCTTAGACCAGTGGTTCATGGTTTTCCATGGGGCTGAAACTAGCCCTGTGAGGACACTGCAGGGGCTGTTATTGTCCTCACAATGATTTGGGGGAACAAGTAGATGAGAAGCTTAATGTCTTATGAAGGGTAAGGGGACTGCAATACAGAATCATGCAATAACGAATTGCCCTCTTATCTGCAGGATGTTTTAAAAAATGACAGCCTTATTGAGGGGCTCCTGGGTGGCTCAGTCAGCTCAGCAGCTGACTCTAGGTTTCAGCTCAGATCATGATCTTAAGGTCATGAGATCCAGCCCTGTGTGTGGCTCTGCTCTACTAGCAGGTCTGCTTGAGATTCTCTCTCTCTCTTCCTCTGCCCCTTCCCCTGCTTGTGCTCTCTCTCTCTCTAAAATAAGTAAATAAATAAATATTAAAAAAGATAACAGCCTTATTGAGATATAATTCATATACCATAGTACTCACTTATTTAAAATGTACAATCCATTTTTTAAGATTATTCGAAGTTGTGCAGCTCTAATCACAATCAATTTTAGAGCATTTTCATTGCCCCTCTCTGTGGCAAATACATCCCCATAGCAATCAGCCTCCCCCCACCCTCTCAACACACACAACACCTAATCTACTTCTGTCTCCATAGATCTGCCTGTTCTGGGCACTTCATATAAATAGAACAAAACAATATGTGGCTCTTGGTGACTGACTTCTTTGCATGTTTTCAAGGTTCATCCACCATTGTAGCATGCATTGGTGCTTCATTTCTCTTTAGTGCAAGTAATATTCCATTGTATGGGTGTACCACACCTTATTCATCCATTCATGAGTTGATGGACACTTGATTTATTTCCACTTTGGGGCTGTCATCAATACCACTTTGGGCATTCATACACCTGCACCAGTTTTTGCAAAGGCACATGTTTGCATAGGAACATGTTTGCATTTCTCCTGGGTATATACCTAGGAATAGAATTGCTGGGTCATATGGTAATTCTATGTTTAAAATTTTAAAGAACTGCCAGATTGTTTTCCAAAGCACTTTATATTCTTACCTGATCTGCACATGGAAATGGCCTTGTTTCTAATTATTTGAGTGTATTAAATGACACTGATTTACATATAAACATAAAGCATTGTTTCGTGCAGCCATTGTGTGAAATGAAGTGATGCCTTACTATACGCTTTGTTTGGAACTTTACTAGGAAGTGGTCACCACTTCAGAAAAATCGCATTATTGACAACCGCACTGTTTGTTGTATTGGAGTTACCAGAAAAAAACTCACATCTTATATTCAGTCTATGCCAATGGCTCTCCACCAGACCTGATTGTGCCCACCACCCACTGGCAATGACTGGAGTCATTCTGGTTGCTTAAAAGGTGGAGTTGGAGGTGCTTCTGACATCTAGTAGGGCATTCCCCACAACAAATTATCGAGCCCAAATGTCCACAGTGCCAAGGTTGAGAAACCCTGGTGTATCCTCAAAAGTTCTCAAATTCACACTGTATCTTCCCTCGAGCACAGTCTTCCCACTTGCTTTTATGTACTTTAGTGGAGTCAGCCTAGGCATTTTCTGATCGAAATGCATATAACTTTATTATATGAAACTTCTATTTATCTTTTATATGGCAGTTCGGGAATTATGCTGAATTTATAAAATATGGTATCTCTGAATTTCATTTCATGGTAAGTACAGGGGATACTACAAATCACATAAATCTGCTAGGGGAGTTGGTGGTTTGGACCTCTCAGATTCAACAATGGGAGCTGGGTGGATCTTCTGTAGACTGCTGGGCCCTGAAGGGAAAGGGTAGATGCGGAGGGGAACTGGGACTCTCTGAAGAAGGTAGGACAAGGAGAATGCTGGGCAATGTAGTCAACCATGCTGGGCAAGTAGTCAACCGTGTCTACTATGGTTACTGATGTTTGCCAAGATCCTGGCTTTAGATCCCTGGGTAGCCTGCTTGTATTCTCTACCTTCCTGCCAAAATTACCCTTGGCACCTTATAATCCTCTTTCTTCTCTTCTCTCCTTACTTCTGTTTCTTTCTTTCTTAAACTCATCTCAGGAGAGTCTATTATTTGCGACCAAAAGGAACCAGAAGTTAAACAAAGGCAGGCGCAAAATAGCTACAAGTGGGAAAAAATAGGATGGCATTCTCATTCTCATGAAGCTTCAAGAGGGACTGTCACTGATATGATTTAAACCTGTTTTTCCCATTGGGTCTTAGCAGCAGCAGATGTTGCTATGGAATGTATCCATCTAAGAAGATGACAGTAGATGGAGAAACTTAACTTTCATATTGAGAATGGTGCAGAGCTTGCATGTGGACAGCAGAGACCCCACAACAAAAGAGCTGTCATGGGACGAATAAGAGCTGAAAATATTTCCTGGGAAGTCGGTGCTACAAGACTTTGTTCTACTCAGCAATCAAGCAACACATTTCTTCACTGGTCTGTGAAGAACAAGGTAACTCTAGAGTTGGCCAGTTAACCTTTTCTTTGCAGTTCAAAACTTCCCTGGGCAGAAGAACCTCAGCCTGTGTATGCATGCCCAGTTGTGCATGTTTTGGTTAAATTCAGATTCCTAGGTTCTGCCCTAAGGGATAACTAGCATAGTAGGTCTGGAGGGTACATGGGAACCTGTATTTTAAACAAGATGCTTCCCCCCCGCCCCCCGCCCTTCCTGTTCCCTTTGATTCAAGCTTCAAGAATCGTCCTGTAGACATAATGATTTGGGTCTTTCCGACTGAGGCAAGAGTCGGGAAAGAAAATGCTGCCAGAGTTTTTCCTGCTGCAGGGAGCTTACTCAGATCTGTCTGTCAGCTCAGCTTTCTGGCTGCTTCCAGAAAGCCTAAGAAGTTGGCTCTTCTGGGGCTGGCTGACATTCCCTCTGCAATGGAATTTCCTTTTGCAGAACCTGTGGCCTGCATCATGCTGTGCACAGATTTTGTTGCTACTCAGTAAGATTTCCTTAAACCTGCCTTGATTGAGCAATGGTTAGGAATGGGGTGTGCAGACCCCGAGAGCACACTGATCGCAGCATGGACAGCAGGCACAGTTGGGCAATGCCAAGGAAAATACCCAGTGTCACCCCTCTGGGGTGTGAGGCCACTGATCATGTCAGAAGCCTTATGAAATGTGCTCTCATGCCCCTGCAAAGGAGTTACTCTTGATAAAGACCAGGGTTAGAGAATTTGATGGATGTATTTATATATGTATCTAACCCCTGATGGGCTGAGGTTTCTGTGTTTCCAATGGACTTTGATGTAGAGGAGAAAATACATTTCAGCAAGAAATCCCTGCCAGAGAGAAGGCTTGGCTGCCCTCCCCCACCCTCCAAAGGCTTCTGAACCAGATAGAAAGCAGGTCCCAAGGATATGAAAAGTTGAAGTGCTGTAGAAAACAGTAATTTCAGCTGGGATTGCTGGTGGGTGTGGAGAGATGACTCAGATTCATGAAAGAGAATCAAAGAGATGCTGGAAAAGAAAAATGCATTTGGTAGCATATGGTTGTTCTGCCTTTTTCTTGCTGGGAATGGGGGTAGGGGCTTTAAGAAGAGGGAACATAGGCCATACTGTAGTGTTTGGGTAAGCTAGAGAGGTAAGAGCCTCCTGCCAAGGCCAAAAGCGTCCTCAGGAAGAAGTGCAAACCATCTTGGTAATAGAAATTTCATACCATATTGGTGCCAGCTCTTCATGGGTAGCAAATATCAGAACCTCAGATCACCTCTCTCCTCGTCCTTGCCTGAGACAGACATTGCCAATGGATCACAGCACACTTTTTCACTCCAGGCAGCCATTAGCAGTTGATCAAGATTAGCATTCAAGATGAGATAGAAGAAGATACTAAAATATTTGACCAGGAAAGATCTGAGAGAATATCTTAGACTAGATGACATGCAGGAAAAACAAATGTTACAGAATGATTCCAAAGCTTTGGGAATTTGGGGGGAGATTCTATGATTTCTTTTTAAACCTTGGATAATTTATATCAATGATAATAAAAGCAACTATTATTTATCAGAACTTTCCATGCACTGAGCTATTTTTTCTGTCATTTAGTCCTCACTGAGAGCTGCGAGGGGTTGTGATTCCCATTCTGTAGATGAGAGAACTGAGGCTCAGCAAAATTAAGAAACTCACCTGAGGTCACACAGAAGTGTAACTGCAGGGGGTCAATTTTAAGCTGCCACTCAAAATCCAGAGCCCTTGGGCCCAAGGCGATCTCTCAGTCTAAGTGAGCCTGGGGTAACGTGAAAACACAGCTCAAGAGAGACTTCTGGCCAGTTCCCTCTGATTTGTTTATCCCCTAAATTACCTGTGCAGAGATTTCTGCCATCCACCATCTCCCTTCTCTCTGGCTGTGGAGGATGGCCTTTGTAGTGAGGAGAAGCATGCAGAAATTGTAAGCTGACACCTCGCCCTGGTCATTTCCATGACTTATGAGCACGCATCAGACAGACAGTTGCTAAACACTCTTGCATGATACTCATTTTCCTCGGATCCCAGCTGCCTGGGAGTTTGGAAAGAAAGCTGGGGCCAGCTCTAGGGTCAGCTGAACGAACAGATGGGGATGAGCAGAGGTGACACACGATCACTCCTTGGCATCTGCTGGGCCTGTCGTGGCTGCTTTGGCTGGCCGATGCCTTGACCCAGCTAATCCTGTTGGTCATCCTGGGCCGGCTGTGTTGTGTCACTCATTCCAGCCCCTGCGGTAACTTCTGCTTACAGAGGGTTTCTTTCCTTCTGAAATTCATGCTGGTGGTGTTCTGACTACTTATTTCAATTTTGGCCTTGGCTTGGCCTTCAGCCAACAAATGGCCCATGCATAAGGGCTGAAGGAGTGTCTAAGATGCCAGATTCTAGGTAGTTTACTGATAACATTAGTCTATTTCCAGGCCCTTCCTTTGCTGGCATTTGTCATCTCATGCCAACAATGCTTACATACTTACTATGGTTAGCTGGATTTTTTAGAGTGTCATGCTGAAAAAAATGGAGGACACAGGCTTATTTTGGGGGCAGTACTTTGGGTCTGTGGCCACTGATGTCATTCATCATCCATCTACCTCCCTATTAGTTACTGAGTACCTATTATATGCCAATCAACTTTATTAGGGGCACTGCCACATCAGCGGTGAAAAAAAAAATTAGTGTCACCATAGAATTTACTGTCTACTGAAAAAGGTTGAACAAAAGCTAGTTAGAAACAAATTAGTATAATTATAATTTGAGCAAAGCTATACAGGAAAGGAGTGTTTCAGGAACTGATATGTGAAGACCCAGAAGCAGGAAAGAGCTTGGCTTGCTTTAGGAACTGGAAAGTGGCCACTGGGCTGAAGTGTAGTAGGCAGTGGGGATGGGGCAAGAGATTGGGACAGGTTGGATCATGTAGCATCATGCTAGGGAGATTAGATCTTGAGTTTCGCTGGAACACACTAAAGGGTTTTAAGTAGAGAAATGGCATAAGCTGGGCAGTTTTCAAACAACTTGTTTTCCTGCATTGTGGAGAATATTTTGGACAGAGCTAGAGTGGAGGAAATAAGATAAATGAAGAGGCTATCACAATACCTCAGGAACACTAAGATGGCTGTAATGGGAATGGAGAAAAGTCAGAGAGAAGTCAAAATTATTCTTTCTGGTCATTTGGGAACAAAATGACAATAGGTTAATGGCCTGGGTGACTTAGCTTCTCCACTGTGAGTTTAGAGACTCTAAAAAAAATCTAATTTGAAATTGTGTTACTAATTATGTATTATATGAGAGTAATCAGGTAACTAAACACAGATTTTCTATAAGAATGTTTACTGCAATGCTGTTTTCATAATAGCAAAAAATTATAGTCTGAAAGTCCCAAATGTCCGACCTAGGAACTTGTCTAACATATCACAGTTTATCTGTATAATGAATTTTATGAAACAATTATTAAAGACATAAAATAAATCTATTGATATAGACAGATATTCATAATGTAGAAATTGAGTAAGGCATATTTAAGATAAATATGGATGATATGATACCATATTTTGGATGACATCTGCAAAGAAAAAGAAATCTCTCAGATGACATCCAACCAAACATTAATGGTGAACGCTGGGTGGGAGAAATCACAGGCAATTATGAATCTTTTTTCTTTCCTATTTCTATTTTCTGTTTATTCTATTGTATACCAGAGCGTTCTTTTGTATAACTTTGTGAAGTAGTGGGTTGGTAGTAATTGTGCTTTTCTGTCATTGCCACACATATTGCTTTACTCACTGAGCCTTGGCACATGACTAATATGTTCTTTTCTCTTTGATCTTGCTCATAATCTTCATTTACTTCCTTCTGGAATATCCTCCCTACTCTCTCTTCCTTGTATCTATATTCAGTCTTCTATAAACAGGGTGTGACCATGTAATTTCTCATGCAAACTGGGACACTTTCATAAATGAAAGAAGCCAATACGATGCCACAACACAGCCAAATCGGTACATCTGGTCAACCTCTTATAATCCCTTGCTCATTTGGCATCTCTTCCATAATACTCTCTCTGCCATTTTTATACTTCATCCTTTGGCAATAGTTATCAACATAACTTTTGTTTTATGTTTTTGTTCATATAGTCATTTGCATCTTTGATTGTTATTGACCATTTCACCTGCCTGTGTCTTCCTTCTCAACTAGAGACACTAAGCTCAGCGATAGCAGACACAGTATTGTCCACCAAGCTTTCCTGACTTTGATACCTAATAAATGCTCAATAAATGTGTTCTTTATTTAGTTGTAAAATTATTCTATCATTCCAGGCATATGAAAAAAACATTTACTTAGATGAGAAAGAGGGTTAAAGTAAGACTCTTGGGAAGGTGCAGCGAGCAGAAACATAGCCAAATCAAGCCAGGTTTCTAGTTTTCCAAGAGTCAGGGAGCCCTATGGAAGTACTCTAACCCAAACTGTGGAAATTGGGAACAAATGCTTTTGGAAACTTCACATGTTTGGGGGCGGGGGTTCCTTTACAGTCTTGTAGGCCACATGGCAGTTTCAAGTTTTGGTACACAAGGCTTGGGAGTGAAAGTCAGATGTGATTAAAAATACACGTCTTACAGATGTCTGGATGCTGTTCAAATCCCCAAAAGTGTGATAGAAAACCCAGTTGCTTTCCAGATTTTTAGGGCAGGGAAAAAAGGCCATCGTGGCCCCTTTGTCTCCTTATTGAATGGATATGTTCAAGTGACATTTTAAATTTGTAGTGTTATCTCAGCTGCTTGTTTACCTTTTTAGCACTCCTGCTTACTGCCCTGAAACTGAAAGAAGGCTAATTGGGGGAACATGTGACCTGTCCCAGGAGATGAAAAGTTCTCATTACTCTTAGCATATGCTAAGTAAGTGCAACATACATATAAAGATGATTTATGGAAATGAAAAGTATAAAATCCTAGATAATGCCTCCCCAATACTAAAATAGAACAATATTATTTTCTTTCAGCATTTTCTTATGCTCTCATTTTAAAAAAGAGAATTTAAATATTATTTATTTGACTTATTTTTTTTATAAACACTCTCTAACCATATCCAGCCGTCTGGCTTTGTTTATAATAACCTGTTTACTCATCATCAATTTAAACATACAATCTGAACATCTGTCTCCTTCTACCCCAACTTATTTGCTTTCAGTCTTCATTTCAGCTTGAACTTGAAGGTCAACATCTTTTTCTTTGGGGCTCAAAGGAGTTGCAGAGGCCCCAGAGATGTTTCCTTGCAATGTGCCTGAGAGGTATGTTTAATTTAAAAATTCACATTCCACCCCCATCCCCAAAAATAAAAAAGGAAAAAATTGGTCTCTGTTACACAGAGAGAAAACAAAGTGGGAAAGAAAGGCACTTTGTTTTGCCAGACAAAGACAGGCTATCAATTTTCATAAATCTGCATTCCCAAGACAACTGCTCATGTCTGGTAAGAGGTCCATTTCTTTGAACTTACATACCAGAAAGTATTTTTTCCCTTGTCTCAGAAGGCTGAAGAATACAGTTTAATAATAGTATATGTAAAACTTAAGTAATCAAACACAGATAATTTTATTAATTTCAACAATTCTATTTTATAAGGATGGGGTTCCTCGGGGTTGGGAAAGTGGTCCAGAGCCAAGTAGGGGAGTCCTAAACAACAACTTAGACAAACACACTCTCTGGTTTTCTAGAAAACATTCCTTGTAGTCATCATATGTGTGTGTGTGTGTGTGTACATTTATGTGTCAGTTTGCTAATTATGAGATGGACATTTAAATATATTATTGAAACAAGGAGAATCTGGCACATCTTCAAGATTGGCAAACTGTTTTGCTTCAGAGTTAAATATTACTAATATTTACTGGTTTTGTAAATGTAGATGTTGTAAAGTCTTATAACTTTTGTGCTTGCTCTTTTCTTTCTCCCCCTCCAATTTTAACCACTGAACAACCAACATTCTTGTACAAATAAAACCCTAGCCATACATACATACCAACCCCAAGTATGCATATGTATAGTATGTGTCAGCCTTAATCCATTTCCTAGTGAAGTTTTTAGCTGGGGCTTTGAGACAGACGGAGCTCATGTTACTAAGACTGCCTAATATACATATAGTTCATTAAATAATGAGGTCTCAAATCACTAAGCATAAATAGCATAGATCAGTTGATGCAACATATTGAAAGACTTGGATTTTAAAAGTAATCATTGTTCCTGTATATTTGTAGTATAAGAGAGTCCCATGGTTGGTTTTTAGAGTCATCTAGATGAGATTGCTGATGATCTGAGTCACTTTGTAGGCGCAACAGACATTTAGCTTTCCTGGTCTCTCAGAGATTTGGGGTGAGCAGAATGAGATAGATCCTAGGGATGTGCAATTTTCAAAGGGGCTTCAGATAATCCTCATGATGGGGTGGTATGGGGAGAAACACTAGACCTGTGCTGCTCAGAGTGTGGTCCATGGATCAGCAGCATTGGTATTACCTAGAGGCACGTTACAGACAAAGAATCTCATGCCCCATCCCAAGTCAGAATCTGTATGTCAGCAGCATCCCCAGGTGATTTGTATGCACACTAACGTATGAGAAGCATTGTTCTAGACCAGTATAATGACTACCACTGTCTTTGTTATAAATCCATAGCCCCAAACTCCATTTTATTTTGTTTTATTGTAACTTTTGGCAGTTCAATATATCTTATAATTTCTTATTTTGAATTTCAGTTCAGGGAGTATGTTTTCATGATGCTGAACTTATTGGTTGAATCAATTAGTCTGGTCAGGTAAGTGGTTAATTCTGTGAAGAAAAAAGTGCATTCTCACAAAATCCCTAAACCATCAGCCAAGACAACTATTCATTATAATGTCAACCAAAATACCTACCTGAGTGATTGATCATTGCTGTTGCAAAGCCTTGTTCTGATGGGACACTATGTTGACTTGCCATGACTTAACAGCAGGAGGCACCTTGTCTGTCTTCATTGGAGTCATGGTGCGTGGGTTAAAATCCTGGATTTTGGAAAGGAAAAGAGGTGGGTTTCAGTCCTGGTTTGTCCAGTTATTACCTGCATGTTCTTGGGCATTTTTTTCCTCTTTGAGCCACAGTTTCCTGATGTGTTAAATGGAAATAATAAGAGGTTCTGCCTCCTAGCGCTTGGCATATCATCTCCAATATGATATGATGAAGGTGAGTTTTATCATTGGAACAGTTGTAGGAACTAGTTGCTTTTTGTTTTGTTTTTGAGATATAGTTTACCTACTATAGAATTCACCCTTTAAAATGTGTATGAAATAGTTTTGGGTTGGGAATGGCTTTGGCGGATTTTGGGGTGGTGGTGGTGTTTGAAGAACCAGGAAGCTTTATCTTGAGCAGTCTATGTAAATATAAGAAAATTAAAGAGAATTGAGTGCATCTCATTTAATTTCTGAGTCTTGGTGGTCCTGTTGAAGAGACCCAGGGAATTATCCAAACATATGTAGTTTCCTTAGAATGAATCCTCTACTTGAATTCAGAAACTAGTCCTCGTATATGTGATTTAACTTAATATTTATTACTAAGCTTGTAAGAGCCATAGGACTTTTGAATAGCATTGGTTTTCTCTGAATTATTGAATGACTCTGCCAAAGGGCAACTGAAGTAGGTAGCAAATCACAGCACAGGTGGCCTAGCTTCCAGCCCAACATTTGAATTCAGTAATTTCAGATTAAAATGAATTTTCAGGGCAAGGGATATAAAAGTCACCAAAACATATAGCCTGGAGCTTGGTGGTGGGGAGAAGGAGCAAAGATGGTTCCTTTGGTGATTGTGTATGTATGCACAAGAGACTTATATTGTATTCAGCTTCACACTATATTGGTTCTTCACCTACCCCTCCCAGAGGCGCTGCCCACTGCTTGGTGTCCTCAGTATTTGGTAAAATCCCAGTGGCATTAACTCCAGAGCCAATTCACAGAAAATATTTGGGGTTTCAAAATCATTTTTCATCCAGTAATAACTTGCAAGAGGAATAAAAAATATAATTGATAACAGTAACATTTTTAAACTTACTCAATTAGGAAACATGTTTTGGTTTTTGTGTATGTGTGTGAATGACTACACTCAAGGTTGGGTAAGTTGCTCTCAATCATTTACTCTTAATCACTGCTGATAACTGGAAAAATGATTTGAGGATATATATTGAGATCTGTCAAAAGTTTGCATTTTTTTGAACATTGTATTTGGGCTAGTGATCCTCAGGTTGAATACAAAGAAGTTATTAACAAGTATGTACCTGTACTTAATACATTTCTTTTTCCCCACAGAGTTATGGGTTAGCAATTTTGAAACTACTTTCTGTGTAAACTAGGACTGAACAGATAAATAAACAGATTGCAGATAGTAGTAACAATGTTTCAGATTATTGGAGAAGGGAGTTACAAATACAAAAAGGGCAAAAAGTAGAATAAATCCTATTCTGTTAAATTGGAATTGTAGGTAATTCCAATTGGAGGTCATAAAACACTCATTATTTTTAATGTATATGGCTGTGGATACAGTTATAGATATGGACACAAGTGGAGATGGGTGTATGTATACACACATATACACAAGAGTGTATGGATATACAAATTTGTATTTTCCAGCTCTGTAGGTTGAAAAGGTCTAGAAGCAGTAACACCTCAGTGACCACATGCATTCTTATCTTGGTCTCAAAATGCCATTTCCCCCTAAAAGGAACTAAGACCCTTTGGAGAAATAGCTGACTCTAGGGGAAAGGCAACAAACAAACAAAAACAAACAAAAAACAAGAGACCTGGAACTTCATGTTATGTCTGAAAGTAGGAAGTGCTCAAAGACATGGGGATATGCCAAAAGGACATGGGTATCAACTTGAAGGAACCCTCACTAGCTAAATCTGGAATACTTTGAGTATCAAAGAGAGATAATGATAGACTATGACCAGTTAAATAAAATAAGACACCATGAATCCATATAGATATAATTAGTTAGGGAAAAGAAGTTTCTCCTTCTAGGAGACTGACTGTACCTGAGAAATGCAGAGGGAAAGACAGAATCAGAAAATCACCATTTGGCAACTATCACAGTAACCATGAATTCAAGCTAAAATAGTCAATAGATACTAAAACCAGTAGGTCAAAGTTTGATGAGTAATAGATATTTCCCTAGTTTTACAAAATATGTATTAATTACAAAGGGAAAAAATGTATCTTTACAACAGAGAAAAAATGTATCTTTACAAGGACACCACCTTAACCAAGGGGTCAAAGTTAACATCCTGAGTAATGAGACAAACTCATATCAGGGGCCTTATGATATGAGGCTCTGAGAAGAAAACGATACCGCATCATAGTATTCTTGCCACAAATGCGTAACCTGTAACCACTCAGGAGAAAATATTTGAGAAATCTGGAGTGAAGGACATTTTACAACATCATGGGTTTTTATTCTTTGAAGATGTCAATATTGCGAAAGAGGAAGAGCAGTTGAGGAATTGTTTTAAAGATTTTATTTATTTGAGAGAGAAAGAGTGTGTGTGCGCTCCAGAGCAAGTGGTGGGAGGGGCAGAGCGAGGGAATTTCCAGCAGACTCCCCACTGAGCACAGAATGGTATGTGGGGCTCCATCTCACGACTTGAGATCACTACCTGAGATCACAACCTGAGCTCACGACTTCAGCCAAAACCGAGAGTCCCACGCTTAACCAAGCGAGCCTCCCAGGCACCCCTAGGAATTGTTTTAGATTACAGAAAGCCAGAGGCTTATGACAACTGAAGACAATGTATGATCCGGGATTTTATTTGCTATAAAGACCATTATCAGGATAATTGGAGAAATCTGCATAAATTCTGTAGATTAGACAATAGACACTATCAATGTTAATTTTATATCAGATTTTTATATGTGCTTCTATAGGAGAATATCTATAATTTTAGGAAATATACACTGAAGCATTTAGGGGTAAAGGTGTATCATGTCTGCAAGTTACTCTCAAATGGGAGAGGAGAGAGCTTGGAGGAAAGAAGGTTAAGGCAGAAGGCAAAGGGAGAGAGAGATAGAGGGTTAGGAAAAAGGAGAGGGAGAGAGGGAGAGGAGGTGGGGAGAGAGATTCATAAAGCAAATGTGGTGAAATGTCAAAATGTGGGAAATCCAGGTAAAAGCGTGTAAGGGATTTTTTTGTACTTCCCTTCCATCTCGCCTGTAAATTTAAAACTAGGTCAAAATAACAAGTTAAAAAAAATGTATTTTTGGTTGGATAATTTCACTAAGAATCTCTCTTCAGTATATAAGAGCACAGACAACAATTTATGTACAAAGTGTTTATTATAGCATTATCTACAATACAAAATTAGAAATAATACACACATAAAATAATAAGAGTATGAATAAATGTTTAGACATATGCATTTAAAAATATCATGTAGTTAGTGAAATGAGGTTTTTCCAAGAGATATAATTAAGTGGAAAATGCTATAATAATAATTATTATAAATATGAACTCAATTATGCAAATATATATAAACTAAAGAGGAAGTATACTAATATGTTGATGGAGCATTTCCTTAAAGAGAAGAACTAAAGATTACTTTCTTAAAAATGTTGATTTTCACACTTATTCATAATTAACAAATTTCTAATAAAAAAGAAAACCATTTTTTCTCATTTTCATAGTTTCTAATTGGAGATTCTGCTTGATTTGAGCAAGGGTGAGGTTTTCAGTAAAACAATATGGTAGTCATGGGGCGCCTGGGTGGCACAGTTAAGCATCAGACTCTTGGTTTCTGCTCAGGCCCTGGTCTCAGGGTCATGGGATTGAGCCCTGTGTCAGGCTCTATGCTCGGCATGGAGTCTGCTTTGGATTCTCTCTCCCTCTCTCTCTGCCCCTCCTACTTGCATGCTCGTTCTCTAAAATAAATGAATGAATCTTAAAAAAAAAAAAGGAATATGGTAGTCAAAAAATAGAAAAACTATTTCAACTACAAGATTACCTCAAATATGGGGCAATTTAGAGACCTCAATTTATAAACAATTAGCATACTAATTACAAATTTAATTAATTTTTTGCTACATGCCTTTCGAAGTAATATGGTTACACTTACACTTTTTAAAATACACATTTCCTTGTTTCAGACGGACCTTCCCTCTACTAAATACATGTACATTATTTATTCTTCTAAGATGTGAGTTCCAAGGATGGGAGGTGACTTCTGGTAAACGGCAGATGCTTTCTGTAGAGGATGGAAGACCTCACCATAGGGATGGTAGCTATGATTTCTCCCCCATTTAAAGAACTTATAAAATGTTGGCAAGGAGAGAACTTGCTGAAGATCATACACGAATATTTTAAAGAGTTGCTAGTCATGGGTAATTTGAAACTTTAACAATAGTTGTGGTGAATGACATTGGGGCAATATTTCCAAGGCTGGAACCTTTTCTTTGGAAGCAAACAGTCCTATTATTCATTGAGGATTTCTTCTTCAAAGGTGGTTGGTTCAGAGACCTTTTTGAAATAACAGAGATTGTGTAGAATGTTCCACATTACTGAAAGAAGATATCAGGAGAGAATTCACAAGAGGAACTCTTGTTAAGCAAAATTAAAAATGCCTTGAAGTTGGGTTTTATCAAAACCATGTTGGTAAATGAAAGCCAATAATATCAAGAACAATGAACATGTATTGAGCATCTACTCTTTGCTTAGTACTTTACCTGCCTCACCTCCTTTACTGCTAGTTTCTAAACCGTATAGCCCGGAAAAGCCAAAAATAAAAATTGTCTTGCAATGACTTAGTATCATCTTTTATGCTTAGGACCCAAATAGCTCAAGGAAGATAGCCTGGCTAATTTGTTTATGGGAGATAGGAATTGAGTTCAAGCAAGAAATCCCGGAAGTTGGGCTTCAGGTGAGCCAGAGGATTTGGCAAAGGAAGGCATGAGGCAATGTTTCCATTAGGGATGATTGGAAAAGAAAGAGGCTGGAAAGGAAATATCCATGGGCTGTTGGACTGCCAAGAAGAACATGACTCACCAATGAGAGATTTGTTATCTGAGCCTCTAAGTCACTTCTTGAAAAGTAATACTTCTCCTGAGGTGGATTGGACTCAGGAAGAATGAGATGTGGGAATCTGGATGGGTTCCATTTCGAGGGGGAGTGATACCAGACTGCACCTTAGAGGAAAGGTATTGCATTTCCCGTGGACTTTGTTACAGATGGACAAGCCTGATGGACAAGTGGAAGCAGAGGAGGCTAACCATTTCAAACGCGCAAATCTTCCAGTGAGCCTTTACTCATGCCCACAATCTGTCTTTTCTTTCTTCTCTTCCTCCTCCACATTTTTTCCCACATGTCGAAATCCTGCTTTAGTTTAAAGGTTAACCCACAAATACAGTCTCCACTGAAGAATCTTCCCTGATCCACTCAAGAAACGAATTGCTCTCTTCTTGGTGCTTTCATTTCACTTCATTTATTCTTTTTGTCACATCATGGTTTGTGCTGGAATGGCTTGCCTTCTACCTTAGCAATTGGTATAAATGTCGGTTTTTGATATTGTAAAGCTCTTTGAGGACAGGGACCAATCTTACCTTGTTGTCCCTAGGCCATCACTCAAATCCTTGCCCAAATGAAAGATCAGTAAGTGTTTGTTTGTGAGGTGGAAGTGAAGTGGTCCGTCTGTGTGATATGGGTTTACATAGTGAAGACTGTGAGAAGGGGGGCAGAGGAGTAGGTTGGGAATAGATGGGCAAGATGGAGTAGATAACAGATCTAGGAACACGAGAGAGAAAAGTCAGCTAGCTACTCATTTACTCTCTGTCCTCTAAAATATATCTGTGAGTTGATCTGAAGTCAGTAATGACACGTAAGGCTCTGGGGATTAAAGTGAGGGCAGCACTGCGCTCCTGGAAGAATGCTGGATTCAGACTGAATGTCTGCCCACCTGACTTTCAGAAGGCATTTAACTGCCATGCACCTTATCCTCCTCACCTGCGAAATAGAGATGAAATACATGCCTTTCCCTTTCCACCGGCTTGTTGTCAGAATTCAAGAGGTCACTAGGAAAATGATCTGGAAGCTCAGAGTACTCTTTCTCATTGTTGTATCAGCATCACCCGGGAGCTGGTTAGAAATTCAGGACCTCAGGCCCCACCCTAGACCTCTGGAATCAGAATCTACATTTTAACAAGGTCTTCAGGCAGTTTGCATTCATGTGAACCATTTCAGAAGTACTATTCTAAAGGGCTACAGAATATAACATGCAAAAAGTCTGGTCTGTCTGTGTTGGGGAAAATGAATGTGGACTCAGTCCTGATAACTGAGCATTGGAAGGGGAGCCAGACTCATGAGTGGAAGGGTGCTCACACCCAGCAATCGTACTGGTGAAGTAGGAAATAAGGGACCTTTTCTGTTGCGTATAAAATGGTGGGCATGCTGATCCCTCAGACATGTGTTCCCTTGATGCCAACTTTGCTAAGTTCTTTTCCCTGTCCTTTTCTCTCATCAAAACTTATCTGTCCTATGTTGTTCTTTCTCAACAATCCTTGCCACATGAGAGTTAGGTAATATAAACTAAGGACTTAGTGTTAGGTGGTGTCTCTCAGAAATTTGCATGATGTGAGAGATCTTCCCAAGACAGCATTTTCATCCCAAAGAGTTAGGTAGGTAGTGGAAAATTTGGAGTGCAAAGGAAGACCCAAGGGGCTCATTAAACAACACCAGGTCAAGAATCATGGCTGTTAACGACCAGAACTTTGTGTATCCCAGACTGGTAGGGCGATGGTAGGACTAGTGGATTTGCATTCATACAGGGGCAATAAGATATTGGGAAGTGGCTAGAGGAAGGTTGAAAATGATCATGAGAGTGACTATGCATTAAGCACCTACTGTGTGCTAGGCATCATGCTGGATATTTGACCTTTACAAATATTATCCTATTTCATACACACTTTAACTCTATAATCCCTATTTTACAAGCCACAGCAGCTGAGATTAAGGAATTTGCACAAGGTCACACAGCTAGTGTCCAGTGGAGCTGAAATTGGAACTCAAACTGGATGGATGGCAGCGCTTTCTACTGAAAAGAATGTAAGAAATGGGGCTCTCTAAAGAAGTACCCCTGGATATCTAATTTTTGATGCCATAAACACATATAAGAAAATTTAGAAGGACTGGTTAGAACAAAAAATTTCCCTCTTCATACTTTATTTCTATGTGAGATAGTAATATTTCATAGTGGGAGTCAAGACTTTGGATAGTAACTAGGATACTCTTTAAACTTTATCCTTGAGTTTGTACTTGAAAAACGAAACCCAAAATGACTACCATGTTCATCATAACTTTGTTTTGTCTTTTGCTGAATTACAAACTGTTCTAGTATGAAGACATGATGAGGGTTAATTGAGTCTGACCTGGAAGAAAATACCTACACGTTTATATGAAGAGGATAAGAAGTTTTATATTCATAAAAATCTATCTTGAAGAGCAAATTTTACACTCTTTCTGTATATTTTTTAACAACAGATTCGAAAGGACAAATAATTTTAAAGATTTTTTTTTGAGCTTACACGGTTAAAGGATCAAGCACTAATGTATACTTTCTAATAATTTTTTGGGAAAATTACAATTTTGTGCTCTTGTCTAAGTATACACACATTCTACCAGATATAGGATATGACAATTTTGATTTCAGAAGACCAAGACTTTGGAATGATATAATATTAATATATTCTATAATAATAGTCCTTGAATTTACTCTCCTTGGTTTCTAGGAGTTACAATGTTAGGGGCTGAAACACACATGATATTCTTCCCAACCATTTGGGAACACAGGTATTTAACTGCTATCTAATAGGGGTCATTTTAAAAAATAGTTGGGTCAAAGCAACAGAAAAACTTTTTTGCAAACATAATATTAGTGCATCTGTTCTAAGGACATCATATAATTCTCTCTAGCTATATGCTACAGTGAAGGCAGAGAAGATTTAAATTTATAGGGGAAGCAGCAATGTTTCAAAGGGTTAGGAGTCGTGGTGGATTTGATATTAGCCACTGCTTCAAGTGCATCCTCCACTGTCTATGGGAATTTACACAGGTCATTTAACCCCTGGGTTATCCAATAAGATAGTGACAGGAACAGTATCTGTACAATGTAGACAGGATTACTGGGAGAACTGGATGGGAGGATGCCTGCTAAGCTTTAGCACAGGACCTGGCTACTGTTATTGAAAACTCACAAAGGTTACATCTGATTATTTACAAGGAAAGGAATTCTGATTTCAGTTATATATGGGAGCTCTGGATGGAAATTGGGGTGACTTAGAATTAGAATGTTTGGAAAATGTTTTAGAACTTGGTCATCCCCAGCCCCTTCCTAGTTTCTGCTCAGTTACCAAGAACTGTGGCATCATACTGGGTCCTGTGAAGTTCTTAAGGCTCAAAAGGCAACAGTTGGGACTTCTTAGGAAAATGGAGTTCTGGTAGATTTATTTATTTGTGTTTGTGCCAAGCCCTTTAAGATGCCCTATAATTCCACCAAGAATTGGATTTTCAAAGTTTTACCAGCTTGGAGAATTTGAAAACCAATGTCTAGAGGATGATGGGAAATTTGATAACTAGACCAATGTGCAGTGGATCATGTTCCCGAAAGATCAGCAAAATCTTGGATCAGGCTGTGGTCTATACTTCTGTTCTTCATTGAAATGTTTCTGCTTTAAAGGCCGGCAATGGTCTTCACTAGGAAGTGACAGAGTACTCTGTGGGAAAATGATAAATCACATACAAACTTTTTCATCTTTAGATAATTACGGTTTAAATTTTATAGTTTATGCATAACAACATTGCTGAAATTGTGTCTTCTCAGCAGCTGGTCTGAGGATTTTTTTAACCGAGGAAATGTGGCCTTTGCTGAGAAGTTATATTCAGCCAGCTGTGGGGTAGGAGCAAGTGTAGGGCCGGGACAAGTTTTCATGCAGAAGAAGGAAGTGACATTACATTTATAAGAATCAGAAGCTGGAATCGAGACAAGGGCCCAAGAGAGATTGAGAAACTACACGGGGGAAAAACGATGAGAGAGACAGAGGGAAACCCACTGGATATTTAAAAAGAATCCGAATACGAGAGAATGTCTTGTGGGGACCTTTTTTGAAATCATCACTGTGGGCTCTGAGGTGGAAGCATCCTCTTTGTCTCACTGAAAAACTTCCATAGAATTTACATTGCTTGCCAGTGCTCACAGTTTAAGCAGATTCTTTTCTGGGGAACACAAAGAGGTACTGAGCCTGCCTCAAAGTAGACATGAGGGAAAAATGGAGCCTGTGTGGGAGGAAAGCAACATATGGTACCCATAAGGGGCACATGCTAATTGTGGAGAAATGAGAAAATATGGGTGAGCAAGAGAAAAGAAGGAGTCGTCCAGATTTATACCATCCCAAGACAGCTATTCTTAATGTGTTGATGGCTTCTGGTCCTTGTTCTAGATTATTGTGCACATTTGTGTTGTTCTATTATACTCTTCTTAAAAGAAAGTGCGATCCATGCAGTAAATACTACCTTCTAACCTTTTTCATTTGTCTAACAATACGCTGAGGTCATCCCTCTAACGACAGGGTGTCATTGGTAGAGGCCATGTAGAATACTCATGTGAGAAACATTGGTTTCCAGGCTTCTGCTCTCACGATTACTGGTCTGATTATATCTTGAACACGTATCCGGTTATCTCCTTCAGATAAATTTTCCCTTCTCCCCTTCTTCCTCTCACCCTTTCATTCATCTGTCCATCGACAAATAGTTGCTGTCTTCGTCTGCTTGGGCTGCTGTAACAAAATACCAGACTGGGGGACTTAAACTGCAGACATTTAGTTCTGAGTTTTGGAGACTGGCAAGTCTCCAGTCAAGGTGGTGGCAGCTTCAGTTCCTGGTGAGAGTTTTATTCCAGACTTGCAGAGAGAGCAAGCCAGCTCTTGTCTCTTTCCCTCTTCCTATAAGGACACTACTTCTGGGGGCCCTGGCCCTAATGACCACATCAGACCTAATTAACTCCCACAGGGCTCACCTCCCCATAATATCACATTGAGGGGTAGAGTTCCAACACATGAATTGTGGGATGGACACAAAACATTTAGATCCTAACAACTGATGAATGTTTCCTCGGTGTTGGGCCGTAGGTGAGGTTCTGGGGATACAGAGCTCTTGACCTACTTGTGGAAGACACAGGCCACGAATCAAATAGCCATGCAGAAATAATAATTTAAGGAGGTCATGCAAGATTTCACCGAAGAAGTCATACTTGAGCTGGGATGCAAAGGATGAACAGGAAATAATTAGGGGAAGACAGAAAGGAAGAGGATCTCAGGGAGAAAGAACAGTAGGTGTAGAGACTTAAAGACAGGAAGGAAAATGCTAGAACAAAGGACTAAATGAAGATCAGTATTATGAAAGGAGATATAGCGAGGAGGTTGCCAGGAACTGCTGATTCAAAAGGATCTAGTATTTCCAGGCTCATTTTAAGTAAAATTGCCCTTAAGAAATATCACATTAAATTGTATTGCATTTGAAATACTCCATTGAGTTAAGCTATTCTAATGATAAAATTTAAATAGAAAACTATTGGACTATGGATATGGTATGGAGGAGGCTGAGTAAGCCTGAGTGAATCTGCAAGAACATATAAGAAATCCCACTTTAACAGTATTTGTGACTCCTTTAACAGCCCATAACTAAAAGCTCATCTGGGTTGGGCTTAAAAGAGATCCGTCTATCCCTAGTGAACAAACCAGCAGTGTAACTGGATGGGCTTAGTCATATTCGGTAGGTTCTACCAAAGGACCATTTCGTTAGTCTCTAATCCTGGGCTTAGTCTTTTCTCAGCCAGCAAAATATGGCATCCACAGAGCAAAACAATGTGTCCTAAAAGCAAGAATGCTATTGCTCAGTTGACAGAACTCCATGATATTGTTGGACAAGGCCCAGAATTAAAACATAATTTCATGAACACTTCCATGATTTTTTGACATGCTGACAGTACTGGTGAGGCTTGTAAGTATTATTTATTGCTCAAATGTAGTATTTGGCAATCACTTTGCTTTGGCTTGGGGCGGCCACTAGCCCACATTAGAGCCTTTGTGTGAATAGGAAAATGACACCCACTATGGCAGATGCTCGACTTGGTGATCTTAGAGGGTGTCTGTGTGAATTAGGAAAAGGTAACCTTCCCCCGTCCTCATCAGTGTAGCATCACACCAGGCAGTGCAGCTTGGTCCGGGGACTGCAGGGTACACTTGGGCTTCACTTGCCCCCTTACTCGGGCACCCCTGTGTCAGGCACAGCCAACAAGAACATGCCAGTGACTCTGCTTTGCCTTAATCTAATTTTGATGTAAATCATGGCTCTCAGGTTGCTTGCCTCGTCTTTATTTTGGTGATTTTTTTTAAAGAAAAAGTGAAAAAAAAAAAAAGCCAAGTTTAAAAACCACCTTTTTTCTTTTATTTGATTTCCCAATATTTGATCCAGTATATAATCTGGTCTTATCGTCATACTGATGACAATTGATCATATTGCGTGAATGATTTCTTTTTTCCACAGGGAAAGTCGGCAGACTTGATCCATTTTTTACTTATGATTCAGGAGATCGTTAATTTTCAAGGCTGCTCTTTCCTTACAGTGCTGAGTCACACTACGCTCAAAGCACAACTTTGCTTTTCAGATGCTTTTCTGGCTTTATCTTTCTGTTTATTAGTGGTCTAGAGGGACCCCCATTTATGGCTCTTTATTGATGCTTCTAGAAAACTGGTAGCAGTTTAAAGGGAACATATTTAGTTTTTGAAGTTGTTTTTTATTTTATTTATATATTATTATTTTTAAAGATTTTATTTATTTATTTGTCAGAGAGAGAGAGTGCGCGCACAAGCGGGCGGAGCTGCAGGCAGAGGGAGAAGCAGGCTCCCTGCTGATCAAGGAGCCCGATGCAGGACTCGATCCCAGGACCCTGGGATCATGACCTGAGCCGAAGGCAGACACTTAACTGACTGAGTCACCCAGGCGCCCCTTTGAAATTGTTTTTAAAAATGATTTTAATGATTACAAAACCAATGGAGAAAAACCCAAACGGTTTCCTGGGCAAGCTCTCCTCTCAAAGCACTGTGCCCAGGGAAAATTATTAATGGCAACAGGGGAAAATATGGTACTTCACTGAATCCATTTTCTTTTGCTCTGAATTGTCCTTCTCAAGTGTACAACCACTGTGCCAAATATTGGCCCTATTTAGGTCAATCATTAAATCGAGCTTAGCACCAAATTTACAACCGTTCAAGAACACAAAGCGAGCTGGTTCTTGGCAATCGGAAGATGTGCCTATTAGCTCGGAAACTTCTAGACACCCACAATTTCATGGGAACTTAGTCTGCCCAAGGGTTTCTTTTGTGCCCTTCGGTGCTACTTGAATCATTCTTCAGCAATTTAAGGGTATGTTCCTCCTCTCTTTCTAACACTGCCTTTTCCACTTAGAGACATGATCTTTTTCTCTCACATCCATTTTCAAGATAAACAAAAAGAGGTTTCTCTCTCACAGCGTGCCAAGCTTTGCTGGCAATCAAAACAAAGAGAAAAAGAAAGAAACAGAAATGCAACAATTATATAAAGGAGGAGGGGCGACATGTGGGAGCGGCGCACACACCAGACAAGCTCAGGGGTTTCACACAGAATAAGGGTTCATCAATAATTTCACCCCACAAATACCTGATCTCCTGTCTTGTTCTGGAAGTTGTGACTATGAGGCCACGCTGACAGGATATTCTACAGCTGAGAGCTGCCTTCCGCGAATTTATTTTCCTTCTAGTTAAGTGGCAAGTAAAGCAGGTTGGGTTTAGGAAATTTGGGGTTTTGTCTCAGCTCTGCCATTAACTTGTGTTTTAGTCAGCTATTGCCTTAATTATGCTGCAAAACAAACCACCCCAAATCTCAGTGGCATGCAACCATAAGCATTCATTTCTGCCTCCCAGGACTGTGGGTTGGCAGACACAGCCCTGCTTCTGGCCGTGAGTCTGTGGGTCAGCTGGGGTGGCCCTGCTCCAGGCTGCCAAGCAAAGTGAGGCTTACTCTGGGGTCTCTGACGCTGGCGCCGCTCCTCGGGGCATAATCGTCTCATAGAGGAGGTCAGAAACTCCCGAAGGGCTGACGGGAACACACCATTCCTCGGATGGTCTATGCTCGGAACTGCCACTCCGTCTCTTCCACCCTCATGGACCTTGCTTCCTCAACTGGCCAAATTAAGTCATCTGGCCAAACCTAACAACAAAGAAGGGGGTAAGGGTGAGGGGAGACTACCTCTCCCTTGGAGGGGGGTGAGAAGTGACCACTGGCCTAAATCAGGGGTCAGAGAACCGATGGCCCGTAGGCCAAATCTGTTTTTGTACAGCCTGTGAACTAAGGATGGTTTTTCATTTTCTACATGCTTTCTTTAAAAAAAGAAAATAATATTTTGTAATGTGTGAAAATAAATAAAATTTGAATTTCAGTGGCCATAAAAAAAAAAATCCTTCTTAAAACCTCGTCGTGCTCCTCCATTTATGTATTCTCTCTGCTTTTGGGCTACGGCAGCAGAGTTGAGTAGTTATGACAGAGAACGTAGGGCCAGAAAAGCTCAATATATTCACTATATGTATACTGGCCCCTGACCAAAAACATTTGCCAGCCCCCGAACTAAATGATTCACCCAAATATAAGATGCGGTCATTGTATATGTTTCTTAGAAGGTTTGAGGCCTAACCGTTCTGTACCATGAGACAGAGAGATGAACACAATATCTGATGGGTCCCTTTGCCTCCCCTGAATCCGCACCACCCCGAGAAAGGCAGGAAGCTCAAAGACAGAGATCCCTGACTCTCCCTTAACGCTCTCCCCAGACGGCAACTCGGATCCACCAGCTTCTGTAATGAAGAAAGAAATGCCTCCTTTTTTGCTGCCTAGGTAAAATTTCGTATTTTTCTCCCTAGGTGTTCCTTGACACTGGCTGGAGTTCAGTACCCAGCTACTCAGTGGTCTGTGGAGCAGGCCTCTGGGACATCCCCATCCACGTTTCCTATGGCATTTTGCGTGATGCCTAAAACGGCTCTTGAAGCTTCTCACTTGACATTGATTTACATTTCATGTTGGTTAATGCTGACAATTTATTTTTTATTGTTTTCCGCACACATTTTTTTAAACCTCCGTAAGCTTAGATTTTGATTTAATTTTTGTTTTATAAAAGCAAATGTCATCCCACGAGGGGAGATAGCTTTTGTTATAAACACACACGTGTCGGACTGTAAACTTAATGAAATTCACAACCGAACGTTATAATAAAATGGCCTCGGGACAGAAACAATCTGATCAGTCTCCAGTGAGTCACAGATGATCGGCTGGAATCGCACGCAGGTGGCTGAGGGCACAAGGCCACTGGCATCTTGCCTCACAACACACAGGGGACGTGCATTTTATGACCCAGCTCTGCGTGCCCTGTCGTGCTTTATTGTTTGCATATTTCTGTTTTAAACCTGCCCTGGCAACGTAGCTGCAGAGAAATTACAGGCTGCAAAACCACACTCATTAGGAGAAGTTAGCAAATATTTCATTGCCCGAGAAAGGACCGATTTCTTCGCAAAGCAGCATCCAGATGAGGGAACTCAAGCTTTGGGGGCCGTGACTGAGGTTTGCAGCTTTGAAAAGGAGCACAAAGGAATGACTCCCCTTCCTCCTTCCTTGTCTTTAAGTCTTTTTTGGGTAATTCTGTGGGGGAATGGAAAGTATTTTCCAAAATTTGGACGACACACTTTACTGGGTTGGACAGAGTCATTGAGAAAGTGGACATGACTTTTAGTTAAATGACACAGAAATATCTGAGCAGTCGGAGGGGTTGCAGGATGGGGACAGCTTCCCAATATCCCATTCCAAAATTAAATCACGAGCTCTATTACAAATCTTGGGAGGTGTTGCAAGCTCGCTAAGATTATCCGGGGGCCCATTTACAGTACTTGGTTGTGTACTGATGCTAAGCAAGCCGATGGTGGGGTGGAGGAGTCCATTCTAAGAAAGCTAACGCAGGCCTTATCATGGCACTGACCGACGCTACAAGGGGAAATGTATGGGGCCATCAGCTACATGAGGCTGTCAGGGACACAGAAAAATCTATCCAGTGTGAAAATAAATGCATAAATACTATTGCATTATTTTGAGAACAAATAAATCACCCGGGTTTTGGGACTCCTCTCAGTGGTGGTACCATATCACCAGCAGCCACTTCTAAGGGTATCTGCAACCCTGCAAGGGCAGACCCTGGAACCAGACCACCAGGGATTGACTCCTGGCCTGCCCTGTAAGAGCTCGGTGACCTTGGGCGATTTATCTGATATCTCTGTGCTTCTGTCTCCTTCGCAGAAAGACATAATATTAACGGCACTTACCTGGAGGGTTACTGTGCGGATACAGTAAGTTCACCCATGAAAGAGCTTCACACAGTGCCTTGCACATAGGAAGTACTTCACTGATATTAGTTGTTATTAATGTAATTATTTGGTATATATCTTTGTATGCCCACTTAGGACTCTACCATCAAAAAGTTATTTGAGAAGAAAGAGGGATGAGAACTAACATTTACTGCATACCATGGGCTAGGTCTTAGCTCATTACTTTCTGTTTATTGTCTTACGTACTTCTTCTAATGGTCTTACAGTGGTACAGATGAGAAAACAAATTCTAAAAAGGCAATGAGCTCAGAAAGTGCCCATCAGCTCTATGTGGGTAGAGCTAACGTCAGCCACTTACTGATCTATGGCTGGTTGAAGAGCTCGAGCTTTGGGTTCCATTCCTGCCTCTGTCTCTTACTAACTGATCTTGGACAGTTTAACCTCTTTAAACTTCACTTGCTCCCTGCAAAAAGTAGATAATGATAGAAAGTACATCACAGGAATGCCATAAATATGAACACTCATCGGTGTGTAGCGTAGTACCCAGGACTTGAAAGATAGTGATCAATAGCCACTAGCCACAGCGACCACAGGAGATGTGCATGTCTGTTGGGTCTGCATTTCTCCGTCACAACATTTATCGTGTGGTTAGCCCACCCATCGTCACTGTAACAGTGTGACCTGTAGGAGACTGGCTACCCAAAGTAGAGTAATCCCTGTGTGTCCTCAATTTCTGGGACAAAGGTCTTAGCTCATATCAGGTATTCAATAAATACACAAAATGGTTGTTGAATGGCTAAATAAATCCACTTTTATATTTAAGTTACCCATTCTTAGTATTTCTTTGAAGGCATGAAAAAAAGGCACCATACATACAGTGGGATATTATTCATCCTTAACAAAGAAGGAAATCCTGCCACCTAAGGCTTCAGGGACTAACCTGGAGGACCCCATGCTAAGTGGGAAAAGCCAGTCACAGAAGGATAAATACTGTGACACTTAGATGCAGTATCTCACATACAAATACTTACATGATGTATTTAAAGTCATCAAACTTCTAGAAGCAGAGAGTAGAATGGTGGTCTCCAGGGGCCGTGGCGAGGAGGAGATGGGGTAGGACTTCTCAATGGGTAGAAAGTTTTAGTTATGCAAGGTCACTAAGTTCTCGAGATCTGCTGTACAATATTGTGCCTACAGTAAATAACTGCCTTACACACTTAAAAATTTGTTAAGAGGGTAGATCTCATGTTAAGTGTTCTTACCACAATATCCAAAAAAAAAAAAAAAAAGGGCACTAGAACTGAAATGTTTGAAATAGTTCCCATTAATTTTAATGGAACTTTGCCCAAGAAAATTTTCCCAATTCCTTCCTTAATTTGGCTTAAAACACTGACGTTTGTGGATGATCCTAGTAAGTCTTGCTGCTCTTTGCAGAAAGAGGGATAGTGATAGAAGCAAGAGGTCACAGCCTGCCTGGCACTTTCAAGACTCTGCCTAGGGACACGCTACCATCACTACAGTGTTGCCACCATTAGCTCGCTCTCTGTGCAGCAAACGATACCAAGACCTTTCCAGCAATGTCCTCTTTAACCCTCCCATCAACTCTTTGGATGAGAATTCTCATTTCTCTCTCCTCAGTGAAAAAGAACTGATGTTCAGAGAGTTTAAGTGACTTGCCCAAGGTCACACAGCAGGAATGTGTCAAGAGTGTGGGCTGGGAATGCCACTCAGTCTGACTCCAGAACCGTTACACCCTTGCTGTCTCTCTCCTTTCTCCCAATTCTGTGACTATTTATCGCGTACCTACCATTAAGTAAGTAGATATCTTTAAAGAGGTTAGAATGGTGTCAAGTACAAAATGAGTGCTGTGTGTTTGATAAATCAGTAAATACGTAAGTTCTGGGCTTGATTGGAATGGAGCAATGAACAAAGCACATCACAATCCCCGCTCTTGTGAAGCTTGCATATAATGGAAGAGATCAGTGATAAACAGTGAACATAATAAACACATAGTGGAGTACGGTAGAAGGTCAGAAATGCTATGGGAGAATTAGAGGCCCCCTGGGAGAGCCAGCAGGAATGTTCATAGTGGTGGCAGGTTGCACTATTCAGCGTGGTGGTCAGGGCAGGATTCAAGGAGAGGGCTCATGAGTGAAGGTCCCCTGTCTGAGGGAAGGGTACTCCACAGCTAGAGCAAGTGACTGGGGGTGACTGAGGAACTGGAAGGAGACCAGGGGGGCCTGGGCTGGAGGAAGCAAGGGCTAGAGCGGCAGGACATGAAGCCTGAAGGAGGAGGGGGTGAGGGGTGGTAGACACTCTGTAGGATATTCCAGTCCCAGCTGCTTGGCTTAGGATCCCACTACCCGACCCCTACTGGCTGGTCTCTTATTTACAATTCTTGCTTGGGGACATTGAGAAGGTCTCAATAGCCACTTCCAACGTCTGACATCTGCGGGGGAGGGGCAGAGAGCGTTAAGATAGAATGCAAGGGTGACGGCTGGTCAGCAGGGTCTGCTCAACCCAGGAACATGAGATCCTGCAGAGGGCAAAGGTCATCTGGTGGCTGCAAACCTATAGCATCTGTCAGCCCCGCACAGATAAAGGGGCCGAAACGGTTTGAAAAAAATGAATGCGCAACAGAGGGAAGGGCTCTCTGGGAATAATAAAAGGCTGAGCAACACCAAGAAATGTAAATGGGTGTGTGTGTGTGTGTGTACGTGCATATTTAATTCAACTGAATCACTGTAGTAACTGCCCGCTATGAGCAAGTCACTATGGGGAACACAAGACAATTTTGTGACATGGAACAAAGTTTCAGGCAACTTGAAAGACTAGAAAGGGCATTGACATTTGGAGTCAAGAGCAAAGATTGGCAAACTTTTTCTGTGAAGGGCCAGAGAGTAGGTTGGGCTTTGTGGGCCCTACGGCCTCTGTTGCAACTCCTTAACTCAGCTGTTGTAGCGGGAAAGCAGTGGCAGACAGAGGATTCACAAGCAGGTGTGGCTGTGTTGCAATAAAACTTTATTTAGGAAAACTGGCTGTAGTCCCGATTTGGCACACGGGCAGCACTTGGCTGTGCCCTGAGCTAGGGACTTGTATTACTGCTAGTTCTGCCTAAGTGCCTACTCACTGAGGGTCCCTTCTTGCTGCCAGGACCGGGGTAAGTGCTTCTCCTACTAATCCTAATGCAGTTCTTACAGCATAAATATTATGATATTTAGTTTGCAGATGAAGAAAGAGAGGCTCTGCCCAGAGAGGGTCAGTAAATTAACTAAGGTCACACAGCGATTAAGGTGCAGAACTGAAAAGCCAATCATGGAACGCGATTCTTCACGGCATGCTCCTGCTGTCGGAACACACAGACCCTCACAGAAAAGCCATGCAGATAGCAATCAGACGTTTAGCCCTTTGTACAAAGCATGAAAAACCAAATGGAATGAAACTGAGATTTCAGTCACCATGTATTCTAACATTAAAATGTCCATTTTACTTCTGGGAAAGGAAAAAAAAAAAAAAAAGCCATGTTTCTACTTTGCCTTCTTTGGCATGTGTGGAAACTTCCCCCCAGAGATTTCAAAGCTGCTTGGCTCTGAGGTTCTGCATTTCTCTTGGAAACAATCTGTGCCTTTATGAATGCCAGAGGGGGCTTTTGGGCTTCAGAGGGATCAGGGAACTCTGCCCTTGTCCTGTGCAACACACTGGCAGACTCGAGAAGGAAGGGGGTGGGGAGCGAAGTGCAAAATTATTCCTTGAGTCACGTGAACACTTCAAACTTGTACAGAAGTACGGCAATGGCCACATCCTGCTCTCTCTTCTTCCATGCGTCCTTCTCCCTGCGCTCTGAGAACATCAGCCTTCTTTCTGTCCACAGATTACATGCCAAGCTCCGTCCTGAATCATGGCCTTTGCGCGTGTACCCTCTGCCTAGAATGTTCTGCCCCAGGATTCTCGTGTGCCTGGTGTCTCCTGGGACTCAGGTCTTGGGCTCCATCCTTTCACCTTCAGAGGAACTTTCCAGAGCTCCTAGTCTCAGTGTCCCAACCTCAGGCCTTTCTCTATCACATTAGCCTCTACTTGTTCTTGTCTATTTGTTCGTATGCTTTTAATCTTCTGTTTCCTCTGCTGAGATCATACGCTCCATGGAAACTGAGATCTTGCCTATTTTGTTCATCACCACCCACCATGCCTAGGCTGGTGTCAAACACAGAGAGGGCATTCGGAGAATGTTTGTTGAATGTGATCAACAACAGTCACGAAGCACCTATATTGAGTGTTTATTAACTGGCCAGCACTGTCCTGAGCCTTCACACGCATTTTCTCACTAATCTTCTCAGCAACTCAAATTCTTCAAGGAAGGCTGATTCATCCCCATTTTACAGAGGTAGAGTGGAGACCTGGGAAGGTGAGCCCTGCAGGTGCACTGCTCCACGACGGGCATGTGGCAGGGCCACAATTTTCACCCAAGCCCATCTGACTGCGAAACCCCCATTTGCAAGAGATGGGGAAACTGGAAGATCGAACCACGTGTATTTATTACCCTGAAGGATAATGACAATGTTCTAACTAAGGGGCAAAGAGCCAGGTCAAGAAAGATAACCGAACCACACAAGCCTCACTTTCTCAGAGGGCCTACACGATGGTGGAGGCATTGTCATCTGTGTCCACTTCAAAGAAATGTTCCAGAAGGAACAGTAGGAAGACCGTCTGCACGTTTCCGTGGGCTTCCACGAGAGAGCACCAGGGCATGGCTTGTTCTGGAAACTTGGGGAGGGGGGAGGCGGCCCTGCTGTCATTTGGCCTGGCCACATTCTCAAGGTGAGTTAGTAAAGAAACAATAGTCAGGGGTGGAGGGGACTGGAAATCTCGCTGGGGAGCCCTCCTCTCCACCCAGGGGGGCGTGCCTAAATTCTGCTTTGGGTGTGACTGTCATCACCTCTGCCTGGTTGGGGGCTGTATTAAGAAGTGACACTTAATAAAGGCATCTCCAATCCCGCCACTTCCATTTGGGCTTTTGGCACATTTGCTTTGAGTTTCCGGCTTTGATGTGGGGCCTTGTTCAGCTGGCTCTGGGGCTGGGGCTGGGGCTGGGGAGGGAGAGCTGCAGCGAGCAGGAGGCAGGAGGGAGGCTTTGTGTTTGAACTGGCACAGTGATTGATTAACCCTTTCTGCAACTTCTCCGGGGAAAAACAGACGGCTCAGCAAAGCGGGCTCCAGATGGCCACAGGATGTAGGCTACATTTCCTGAGATGCTGATTTGGGGGGTTTGTATGCCCTGTAACAGATTGAGTTTGACATGTGGCCATACTAACATGCGAACCCCGTGAAGACTGGTTTCCTGGAGTGCACTTTGAGGAGTTTGGGAGTGGAGATTTCCTTCTCTCAGCAAATTTCAATCTCAGGGTAGCCCTGGTCCCTGCACGGCACACAGAGCAATTCAAAGAGAAGGGACAAAAATAAACTCTCAAATAAAGCATGCGTACAACTTATTTTGGTCTTGGTTCTTTGTTTTGCATTTTGTAAACTCCACTGTTAACTCCCAAGCCTTGAATACAACTGGGTTGAAAAGAAAGAAAGAAAAAAAAAAGGAAGGAAAGGAATTGAAGGAAGGAAGGAAGGAAGGAAGGAAGGAAGGAAACTGCAATACTAATTTTAGATAATTGGCCTTCTAAAGAAGTTGTGAAACACAACACTGCTGCCGTAACATTCAGTGAATAGAGAAGTAGTTTCATTTCTGGAACATCATTTAATATTTTAAGGCAAGAGATACTTGCTCTTTCCCCCCCATTTATTACATTATTCCAAACACACTTATTCTGGGGTAAAGTCAAAGGAAGCCAGCTCTATTCTCTTAAGTGAAAAAGAAGGGAATGTTTACAATGTTTTTAATCAGACTTGTTTTATTTTATTTATTGTTTTTGCCATTTACCAAACATATTGCTAGTTCTTTCGAGGAAGAGAAAGTACCATGTGAAATGCGATTCTGTTCTCTCTGCTGTTCTGCCCAGAGGCCCAGCCTTTATAGTTATTAATTCTGAGAGTGGGGAGACTTGGTTATCTGCCATCATGACACCAGCTGGGAACCCTGGGACCGATTGCAGCCATCAGGCCAAGCTCCTCACCCAACCCTTGAAACCAAACCAAAAAACAGAACAAATATGCCTTGCTCCACTTCTTAAGTATGTTTGTAGTGGGAAACTAGATGCAAATGTACAGAATGGTTCAATATGGATGTGGGCATATGTTTTAAAAAAAAAAAAAAAAGCCAGTAAGACAAGGCATCAGTTAGCAGTAACTCAAGCTGTGCCATTTGATCAGAGCACATTCAGCCTCAGCTATCAGATATGTGAATTTTAGCCAGGTCATCATTTCCTCTGATTAGTGCCAGAGAGAAATTGTTATGTCTATTAAGCCCCAGGCAAACTGGCTTTGACGCTGTTAGAATGGGGCTCGACAATATGTGGACTCAGGCTGCCATTCTTCCATGTCTCACCCATGGCAGACATCACTAATCGATTATGGCACTCTTTCCCACTAAGTCCAAGAGGCCTCAGAAGCTTGTCAAAGTGAGGCACCATGTAGTCAGTCCATCGGTGTTGGAATTGTCATCATGTGAAAATCTACTGGGGCTACCTCCGGGTGACACAAACGTGTCCTGCATTTTTGACAGCTTTCCATCATCAACAAATATTCCTCCTATTTGTACCGTCATGTAATTCCCTCCTCTTGAGTGTGCGCCAAACCTAGCAATTCACTCTAGTGAACAGAATATGGCCAAAGTGATGATGGGATGTCTCATGGGAGACCAGGTAACAAAAGACTGTGACTTTCATCTTGCTGGCAGTCTGCTCTTTCCCTCTCACTCTGAGGAAACCAGATGCCATATGTGAGTATCTTCATGGAAGGGCCCAAATGACAAGGAACCAAAGGAGGCCTCCAGTCAATAGCTCACGGGGAACTAAGACCCTCAGTCCAAAAGACAGTAAGTGACTGAATTTTGCAAAAAAACATGTGAGTAATCTTGAAGTAGACATCTCCCTGGCAGAGCTTTGACATGACTGGAGCCTTGGCAGACACTTTCAATGCTGTCAGAGGACCCAGATTTCTCGCTTACGGCAATTATGAGATAATAAATGTGGTTGCTTTCAGGCTGCTCAGTACTGGGTTGATTTGTTACACAGCAAGAGATAGCTAATGCAGCAAGATTTTAGCAGATGCCATGAAAGGAAGGAGGTAGGGATCAAGGGGACTTGTTTGAATAAGGAAACTAAGACTCTGAAAGGAAATTCAAATTTTTCTGGGATGGAAAATACTTAAAAACACATCATACTTCTGTGTTGAGCTACTTGGCTTTGGGATGATTCTGTCATTCTTATCAAACATTTACTGCATGTTTAGCCCAAGTATGTTCCCCCATGGGATCTTGGAGATATACAGAAGCAAGCCTACTCTCCATCCTTAGATATTTCAGGGTTAGGACAGAGGTGCTAGAAGATAAGAATGTGAGGTGAAATCAGTGTAGTGGACACGGACTGTTTTCATCTGCTCAGCAACCATCCTTGTTCCTTTAGTTTCAAGAGACTAACTTTTCCTGAGGAAACCACCCCAACCTCTCCTAGGCCATTTGATCTGGGTGGACCTGACCCCATCTAACGTGAGATCTGACAGTGAGGTTGCTAACTTGGTAGAATAGAAGCTTAGGGATGTTGATGACCATCTTTACCCCTACTTGGGGAATATCAGTCTGAATCACACCAAACAGAGAAAAGCAAAGGTGATAAAAGGAATGAAGTGCACCCCTGGCGAAATCCTTCCAGTACCTTTCTCCAACTGCTCTTGTACTGAGACTTTCAATTCTACTAACCAATAAATCCCCACCCCCTTTTTGCTTCCTTAACCTTATGCCTGTTTGAATTGGGTTTCTGTAACTTGCAACTGAAATAATTCAGAATAATGCAATATGAAAGATGTAAAAACATAGACATTTTAAAGAGCTAATCCTGGGGATGCCTGGATGGCTCAGTCAGTTAAGCATCTGCTTTCAGCTCAGGTCATGATCCCAGAGTCCTGGGATCAAGTCCCATATTGGGCTCCTTGCTCAGTGGGGAACCTACTTCTCCCTCTGCCTTACACTCCTCCTGCTTGTTCTCTCTCTCTGACAAATAAATAAAATCTTAAAAAAAAAATAAAAATAAAGAGCTAATCCTGTAAAGGTGGCTTTGAGATGGGCCTGAACCAGTAGGAGGACAGGGTCATAAGCAGGTTTCTAGGTTGCTAAGTCCTTTGGAGACAACTCAGATATTAAAAAACAACAACAACAACAAAAACAACACATGACTCCTAATATGAGTTCTATGAATGACTTGTGGTCCACCTAGACTCACAGAGAAAATGAGCCAGGATTATTAATAATGTTCATTCGTTCAGCAAATATTTATTAAGTATTGACTATATGCCAGGAACTATTGGGGCACTGGGGACACAGTGACAAAACAAAGTGCCTGTGTTTGTGGAGTATGTGTATGTGAGAGTCGAGTCAGTTTGGGAAGGTAGATGATAAATAAATCTATCAGTGTATGATGAGGTTGGTGGTGACAAGTACCAGGAGAGACCAAGCAAATAAGGGCTAGATAGGGATGATGGGGGCTAAGGAGTGTGGGTGACACTGTAGATACAGTGACCAAAAAGGACTTATGGTAGCATGAGCAAGTGAGCAGACCCATGAATGAAATGTGGGACGATCTGTGCAGATATCTGGAGGAAGGTATTGTAGGCATAGGGAAGGGTAAGTACAAAGATCCTAGGTTGGGATAGAATATTTGGTATGCGTGGGGACAGCTCAAGGGCCAGTGCGTCAGGAAGATGTGGGAAAGGAAGAGGGGGAAATAAGATGAGGTTGGGAGAGGACCGGTCACATAGGATCTGCAGGCCATCATGAGGATGCCAGCTTTTACACTGAAAGCAATAGGCAACCAGAGGAGCACCATGCTCTGAATTACTAGGTTCTCTCTGGCTGCTCTATTGATAAAGGACTGTCAGGCGACAGAGGTGGAAACAGAAGACCAATAAAGAAACTATTGCAACAATCTTGGCAAGAACTGATGGTGATTAATAGTGGGGTTGGAGTCTAAATATATTTTGAAGGTAGAACCCATAAGATTTGCTGCACATAAGAAGAACCGTGCTGTGTAGGAAGAATAAAGGGAAGGGTAGAGATGCTTTAAGTAAGACGGAGAAGACTGGAAGAGAAGAGTTTGGCTTGGATCTACTCAGTATATGGTACCTGTTGGACTCTTGAATGATGGATCAGGTGGTGGGAGGATACATAAGTCCAGAGTGCAAGGGGAGGTCTGGGGTGGAGATATGCACTTGAGAGACACAGTGGATGGAGGTATTTAAAAGTGAGACTGGATGAAACCACCTAGGGAGTAAATATAGACAGAGGACAGGAGAGGTTCAATGGGCTCCTAAGATACTCCATCATTTAGAGGTTGGGAAGAAGAGGAAGTTGCTAGAAAAAAAAAAAGTGAGACAGAAAATTTAAGCCATGGGACTGTGTAACCAGCTACAAAACAAAAGCACTAATCTTTCTGCTTCTGTTTTACCTAATATCACTTCCCTTTCACTTAGTACAGTCTTTCTCATTAAATAGTAGGAAAGTCAGTAAGCACATAGAATCACTATAGCAGTTTTCTTACTCAGAGATAAATTTTAATCAAGGCAGAGGAGACTGGAAGAAGATACAGAGTTTCTATTGCAATGAATTGTGAATGCAGCTTGAAGGGCAGGTGCTGGGGAAACTGAAGCAAGTTTCAAGGAATCATGTGAGGAGTCAAAACCACGAAGGCAAGCAAACCTGAAGTCAGGAGGCCCCCAGGGATGGGTCAGGGAAACAATGGGCAAGAAGTATATTAGATAAGCATCTTGCCGTTCCAAGACCGTGAAATAGAAGGTGGAAAGTCCAAATCCAGGTACCCATCAAATACCTAGAACATGAGCAGAGATGCCAGTTGGACGGATGTGATGATCAAGTAACATCAAATAATTCATTAAATTACTTCTGGTATTTATGGGGTCTCATCTTGCCTTATTCAGGTGACTTTCTTATCTTTCAACTGGAGAGAGAAACCAATTACTAAAGCAGAACAAGTCTGAGGGTTTGTAGGTGGGGGTACTTGGAAGTCCTTGGAAAGAGGGAAGACTGACAGGAGAGAAAAGTATCCCTTGACACTGACATCTGGTCAACCAAGCAGGGCACTGCTGTTGTCATTCACAGCTCTCTGCTACATACAGGATTCACTGATACCTGGACCCCTGAAAGCGCCTCTAAGGCAGCACCTTTTCTGTACCTTCCTCAGTGCTTAGCAGGGTGTTGCTGTGCAAAGATCATGGGCTTCCAATTTTTATTGGCTCAGACACCTTTTATTCTGCATTTTGGGGCCTCCTTTTCCTCCATGAAACTGGCAAACTTAAAAGATTGGCTTCATCACTCATTCATCTAGAATGCCAATTTCCTCACCTACGAACAATGTAAATACCACCACCACCAACACAACAGCTAACATGGCAAAGTGCCTTCCATGCGACAGGCACTGGGCTAACACCTCATTTTATACTCATTGTCTCCCTGTTTTATAGATGGAGAAATTGAGACTTAGCAGACTCCAGTGATATGCCTAGGTTCCCACAGCTAGTGAGTCAGAAAGCTTCAGTTCAACCTAGAGCTTAGGCTGGCATCCTGACAGTGTCCAAGGCACATGGGGTGGGGCATAGGTAAGGGCTGGGTGAAGTGGGGCTTGAAGGAGAGACTGCTTGGCCATGGGGACTGAAGGGGATATTGAGCAAACTGATGGCAGTGCTCATTTGGACACATCTCATGAATGTGTACCAAGGTCTTCCATCTTGGGGTAGAACATGCACCCAGTAAAAGAAATGTCCTGATGACTTAGGTGGGTCGGGGGAATTAGGATATGGTGTTCTTTCTGGTCTCAGGGTCTGTGATCAACAGCCTTAGTCCCCTAGAGAAGGAAGGTGGTAAACACCCATTTACTGAGCATATATTAAGCTAAGTGGCCACTGAGCAAGGTACTTTCCATGTGTGATTTTTAGTATCTTCCTAGAGTAATGCAGTAGTGTAGGTATTAGTCCCCCTATGTTACAGATGAAGAAACTTAGACTCAGCTGAGAGAACAGGCTTGTCCAGTGTGGAAAGGGATGACGCCAGTTTGTTCCAGACTGTGCCTGATTCCAAAGCTCGTGCTCTTTCTCATATTCTTTGGGAAAAGGTATTCTTTTTCCTGTCTCTAAAACCAGTCCAAAACCAGATGTGTGTTTTCTTGCCACTTTATCTCTTCTGTAATAGTTTCCCTTTTCCTCCCCAATCCTCCCAGTTCTGGGGAATGTACGTGCAGGCCAATACTTCTTTCTTTCCCTCTTTTTTCCCTCTCTTCTCTGAGTCTCTTAAGCACATTTGAAACTTGTCCTTATTCCCTTCCCCCAAAGTGAAAGTTGCTGTCGTTTGGTTAACTCAGAACTGCAGGGGTAAATTCTTGGGAAAGTCATGTGCTTTTTATTATTATGTTGTTTATTCATGTACTTGAAACACATTTATATTGTTAGGTTATTCATGGAATAAAACATTCGGATGAAAAAACAAACCAGCAAATTTGGAAGTCATCTTGAGGAAACAAAGAGAAGTCTCCCAGAGAGGGGCACATTTAACTCTTCTTGTCTCATTTCCTAATTCAGGAACCCCGTTGACCACTGCTACGGGATGAAAGGACTCCCCATTTCTCCCTGCGAATGTCATCATGGAGGAGACTTTGAGTTTCTTATCAGCATTACAAAGGAAAGTAGGAGCTCAGAACTTACTGGAATGACATGCAAAGCAAACAATATCAGTACCATAGGACCTCCAACTTTCCATCGCAAAGTCCTCGTTGGGAGTGTATGTTTCTATGGAAGGTGGGAGTGGGGAACTGGTGTCTTTTAAGTACCATGATCAAGCACACTACAGCCTTGCTACTCAAAGTGTGGTTCTGGGACTGGTAGCATTGGCATATTCAGGAACTTGTTAGAAATGCATAATCTCAGATCCCACCACAATCCTACTCAATCTGCATTTTCATAAGATTCCTGGGAAGAATTTCATGCATATTAAAGTTTGAGAAACACCACTCTGCTAGGCATCTATTGAGACACTGCTCACCTTTAAGGACCAGGAATTCATGTCAGTGTTACTTAAACGAGAAAACAAAAACTCAGGGTGGGTATCTAACTTGGCCAAATCCTTGCTAGTTAGTGTCAGGGCCAGCTTTGAACCCTGTTTTGTCTGACTTCAAAGCTTGTCTATTTTCTGCTCTCTCGTATTACCTTCATTTTGTCCTAAAGCTTAGGTTGCAATGTGCTGCTTTCATTTCAATGAGAGGAAACATGAGACCTGAATTTCCACAAGGGGAGACTCAGTGAAGCAAGAATAGGAGGCCCCAGTAACGGGGGACCAGGGGAACCAACAGGCAAGTCAAATGAAGATAGGCTCTCACAGGTGAGGGTGACAAGGGTGTGACCTTGATGATATGGACTGCTCTCTGTGGGTACTCAGGCTGGAGTAGTATGCCCTGGAAATATGTCTGTGCTTGCTGGAACCTCACAGCCTTGCCTGACCTTTTCCTTCCTCCCCTGCCTTTGAATAAGTACTAGAAAATTTACATTTTTCCCCCTTCTCTCTAAATTAAAGAATATAAACAGTTACCTTGAGGGCTTAATTCAGCCCACAGATGGGCATTATTTGGACTATATGATGTTGGCCCAGGTAATGTTTTACAATTCTTCTAAAAATTGAACTACCTGCCAACACATTTAAAACCTTTTCATTAAAGTATAACATACACAGAAAAGTGCATATGTAAGTGCCCAGCTCTATGAATTTTCCTAAAGACCATACCTACGTCATTAGCACCAAGATCAACAAACAGAACATCACCAGCACCCCCAAGTTCTACTTATACTTTTTACATAAGGGAACCCAATATGCTGACTTCTAATTACATTGAATAGAAGTTCACTGGGGAGGGTATGTGCTATGGTGAGCACTGTGAATTGTGCAAGACTGTTGAATCACAGACCTGTACCTCTGAAACAAATAATGCAATATATGTTTAAAAAAAAAAGAAGAAGAAAAGAAGAAGAAGATATTAGGAAGGGAAGAATGAAGGGGGGGAAATCGGAGGGGTAGACGAACATGAGAGATGATGGACTCTGAAAAACAAACTGAGGGTTCTAGAGGGGAGGGGGTGGGGGGATGGGTTAGCCTGGTGATGGGTATTAAAGACGGCACGTTCTGCATGGAGCACTGGGTGTTATATGCAAACAATGAATCATGGATCACTACATCAAAAACTAATGATGTAATGTATGGTGATTAACATAACATAATAATAATAAAAAAAAGTTCACTTGCCAACATTCAAAAATTAGAAGATTTAACATAAAAATCTGAGACTTCTGGCTTCTCTAGAAAAACTGAAGCATCCAGAAACATTGGGTTTCTGTTTTCATAGGGCAACCAACAATCAGCTGGAGATGAAGAGGGACTGCTCTCTTTAATAATGCGCGCCCTCTTCAGTTTTCCACAGTCCCCATCACTCCCTACTATTCAACACTTAGAGCTAGTGGCAATGGTCTTTAATCAATACACTTGCAGTCAAAAGTAGAATTAAGAATGAAAACAGAATTATGTAAAATCATTTCTTATATTCTCTTGCTTTCCTCATTTATATTATATGCTGGATTTGAATTTGAGATCCCTGCTCTAAGCCTGAGGATTCCCCATATAATTGTCAACTTCAGAGGACAGCTCAAATGTTTCTTAAGAATGGAAGTTACGACCATCCTTTTTTTTTAAAGACTTTATTTATTTATTTGAGAGAGAGTGAGACAGAGAGAAAGCACGAGATGGGGGAGGGTCAGAGGGAAACGCAGACTCCCCACTGAGCAGGGAGCCTGACGCGGGGCTCAATCCTGGGACTCTGGGATCATGACCTGAGCCAAAGGCGGATACTTAACCAACTGAGCCCCACCCAAGTGCCCTGAAATTGTAAGAATCCTTTGTTATCCTGCCAATTTGGCTTTCAAGGTGCTAAGTAAGTGGTTAAATATTCTTTTTTTTTTTTTTTTAAAGATTTATTTATTTAATTGACAGAGACACAGCAAGAGAGGGAACACAAGCAGGGGGAGTGGGAGAGGGAGAAGCAGGCTTCCCGCGGAGCAGGGAGCCCGATGCGGGGCCCGATCCCAGGACTCTGGGATCATGACCTGAGCCGAAGGCAGACACTTAACGACTGAGCCACCCAGGCGCCCCAAGTGGTTAAATATTCTTGTTAAATTTAGTGCAAAGGGAAGAAGATTCAGTTTCTTAACAGATTTTTTTTTTCTTTTCCTCTTTTTGGCATAGCTAGGTATTGTTGTAGGGGGTTGGGGCATGGTACAACCAAAGGGGAAGGAAGCTGAGCACATAGCCTGGGCTAGGTTTGGAGGAATGGCCACATCCAGACCTGAGTTCTGAGGGCTGCTCTCCTGCTCTGCTGAAACAGTCATCTCCTCCTGTGTAATTTCCTCCCAATTTGTAAGTTAGAGAAAAAAATGTTCTCACAGAATAGGTGTTGCTCTGGACAAGGCCAAGAGAAGGGAAAGTGAACAAGGAACTGGGGAGGAGCCTTCCATATAAGGAAAGAATATAAACACCAATAACAACTGTATCATTTCCAAGTTGGAAGGGTGGGCTGTGAGGACACAGAGCCAATGCCAGGGTGAACATGCAACCCCTTTCTCAAGGCCTTACCTCTGTTCTCTGTGGAGGAGAGTCCATTCCCAACTTAAGACAACCACTCTGACTCCAATGGAGGAGAGCGCTATATTCCCTGCCAGATAACACAGGTATGAAATGAACCCATGAGGTGATAATAGGTTGAAAAATAAGTTTAAGAAGAATTTTGATGAATGATTCTAGGCTAATAAGAGGAAGTTACAGGCCAAAGTTGTCAGCCTTGAAGTTGTCACTGAGGAGAGACTTTCCCTCCCTTGAAGTTCCCAGGAACTGAGAGCTTAAATTTGAAGCTGGATTCCTTCATCAAATGGTAATGGAAAAACCGGATATACATATGCAAAATAAGGAAACTGGACCCTTATCTAACATGATAGACAAAAATCAACTCATAAAGGATTAATTAAACATAAGACTTGAAACTGTAAAACTACTAGAAGAAAACATAGGGGAAAAACTTCATGGCATTGACCCTGGCAATGGTTTTCCAGATATGACACCAAAAGCAAAGGCAACAAAAGAAAAAACAGACAACTGGGAATAGATCAAACTGAAAAGCTTGATGGAAACAAATATTTTTTACAAAGTGAAAAAGCAACCTATAGAATGGAGAAAATATTTGCAAACAATATATCTAATAAGGGGTGAATGTCCAAAATATATATACTTAACTCATTACCAAAAAACAAATAAGCTGATTAAAAAATGGGCAAAAGAATTAAACAGACATTTCTACAAAGAAGACATACAGATAGCTGACAAACAAAAGGAAAGGTGCTTAATACCACTAATTATTAGGGAATGCAAAGCAAAGCCACAATGAGATATCACCTTGTACCTGCTGGGAAGGCTATTATTAAAAAAAGAAAAAATATATAGATATATAGATATATATATATACACACACATATCCATATATACATATATAATAAGTGAGCATACGGAGAAATTGGAACTTTAGTACACTGTTGGTAGGAATGTAAAATCCTGTAGCCAGTATGGAAAACAGTATGGAGGTTCCTCAAACTATTGAAAATAGAACTACCATACAATTCAGTAATCCCACTTCTGGATATTTACCCCAAATAATTGAAATTGGCATCTTGAAGAGATATTTGCACCCCCAAATTCACTGCAGCATAATCCACAATAGCCAAGATATGGAAACAACCTAAATGTCCACTGGTGGGTAAATGGATAAAGAAAATGTGATACACACACACACACACACACACACACACACACAAACATTGGGATATTATTTAGTCTTCAAAAAGGATCTTCTTCCATATGCAGCAGCATGGCTGAACTTTGAGGACATTATGCTAAGTGAAATAAGCAAATCAGGAAAATACTGCATGATGCCAGTTTTTAAAAAGATTTTATTTATTTGAGAGAGAGAGAGAAAGAGAGCAGAAGTGGTGGGGAGGAGCAGGAGAGGGAGAAGCAGACACCACCCGACCCCCACCCCCGAGCAGGGAGCCCGATGTAGGGCTCGATGCAGGGCTCTATCCTAGGACCCCAAGACCATGACCTGAGCAGAAGACAGATGCCTAACCAACTGACTGAGCCACCCAGGCGCCCCTGCATGATGCCATTTATATGAGAAATACAAAGTAGTTGAGTGTAGAGAGTAGAATGGTGATTTCCAAGGGCCAGGGGGAGGGGAAATGGAGAGTTGCTATGCAACTGTTTTAAAGTTTCAATTATGTAAGATGATTAAGTTCTAGAGACCTGCACCATGCCAGTTAACAATACTGTATTGTACACTTTAAGACCTGTGAAGAAGGTAGATCTCATGTTAAGTGATCTTGGCACAATTAAAAAAAATGGGGGCTGGATATGTCATTTGTTCTCAAGGAAACTGAAAATAAATTCCTTGATGAGAGGAGAGCAACTATCCCTTTAGGCTCTGCAATATGCTAATCAGTCTGTGTGTGACATCATCATGACAGAAACCACAGCTCACATAATTTCAAAATAGACACTATGAGATCAACATTACAAGATTTCAGTTGTTATAGATGAAGAAATTGAGAAAAGTCACGAGTCCAAGTTGCTCAACTAGTGTTCTATAGCATGGTGGCTAATGCCAAAACCCTCTGCTTTTAAAAACCATGCCTATTGCCCCCTCACCATGAAAACAAGGTTTTAGAGGTGATTCCTGGTGCCAGCTCCCCTCCCCCAACTTCCTAATTGGGCTGATAAACAGACAGAGATTGAATGTCAAGTGGGTGAGCATGTATCTGCTTTGGGTTCTCCTTTGTCAAATGCCATCACATGAAAAGTATGAGGTGTTGTCACAGGAATAATTGGCCACCCAGAGGAAGAAGAAAACCTCTTGTTTCTAGGAGTCCGGGATAGGCTCTTCTGGATTCTCTTGGAAACTATTTAGCAGGAAGTGTCTTTGGCACATTTTCTTATTCCAGAAAGATTGCTGCTAAAATTATCTGCGTTAGGAATGTGACAGAGTTCTGGCCCCCGAGAATTTGGTATGGAAATAAACAGCAGAGCTGATTATCTCTATTCAAACTTAAATAAAACCGTATGAAGAGCTCAGCCAATCCCTCCCCCACCAGCCCTACCTCATCTCTGTGAGTTTTGGAACTTCCATTACAACGGGGCTTTTTCTTTTCCTCTTCTGTCTCCTCCTCCCCCAGATCATGGCCCTTCCCTCCCAGCTGTGGGCTGCAAATCAGCATATACCCCCAAGTCTTCCCCAAATGTCTAGAGGCTAGAGAAACCCCAAATATATTTCCACCAAACCTCCTCCTTCTGAAATTCTAAAAGTATGTACAAATTCAGAAATGTCATCAGGATGATTAGGATTCATCTCTGCTTTTCTCGTTCAAGTTCTATGTTGCAAGAGCCATCTGATGTCAAGTAGAATTTTTTAGTCTTCTCTTCCCCCCTCCCACCCTAAGTCTTTTATCTTAAAACCAGGAAGTCACATTTTGCCAGCCGACTATGAACTGTAACCACAAAAAGTTGGAGATTGGTTCAGAGCTCAGGACTCCTGAGAGGCCTGAATATGTTTTAACCTTGGCAGTAGGCATTCCAACGTCATTTGGGGGGAATGCACGTCCATGGGCGCTGATGGGGGCAGCGGTGTTATTGGTGACATGGTTGGCGGGTTGTTCTCACAGTCTGAGGAATATGTGAGCAAAGCAGCCTCGTTCTGGGAGGTGCTGTACAGGACTGGAAGCAGAGTTAGTTTCATTTTCCACTCGGATGCAGCTGTAGAAAGAATCAGTCAGGAACCTCTCCTTTCTTTGCTGCCTCTCCCTGAGCTCAGATGTAGAAACAAGGGCGGTAGTTCTTTCTCTTACACGGGGGGAGAGAAACCCAAGCCATATGAAGTGTTCACTGTAAACGCTCGAAACTGAGTGGGGAAGGCTCCCTTCTTAGTGTCATCTCCTCCTATCTCACTTTCTTTGCCCCCTCAGTCTTTATCTTTCCACAACACAGAATAGCTTGAATTCCCGGGGCATACTTGTGGCTTTTTTGTCTTCCTTAGAGCCTTTGTACATGATCTGCCTTTTCGTGGACCTTTCCTCCTCCCCTAAAGTCTTCCTGAAAGCACCTTGATACTCCTCCGACTACTCCTGCGGCATCATCTTTTGTGTAAAGACTTACATGAAAAAGATATCTATCTTGATCTCCATCCCTCTCTCTCTCCATCTTTTTTGACCCCATTGGAAAGAGGTCTTTGCTCCCCAGTTTCACCTCCCTGTTTTGTATATTGATCTCTGATAATGCTGTTCAAAATGATTATCAACTTCTTTGAATTTTCTTAGCCTTCCAGACTGCTGTTGTCCAAAAGAACTTTCTACAGCGATGGAAATGTTCTACACCTGCCTTATCCAATATGGTAACTACTAGTCACATATGGCTGAATTTTTTATTTTACTTATTAAATGTAAATAGCTGCACATGGTTAGTGGATACTGTATTGGACAGCACACTGTAGACGGTGACCTTCTTGATGATAAAAACAATGTATTACTTAGTCCCTGTGCCCGGCACACAGTAAGAGCTCAGTCACCATTTGCTAAATTCAATTATTGTGTATACTTATGACAATAATCCTGCCAGGCAGATATTACTAACTCTAGTAATTTCATCTTTATACACAGAAACAAAACAAAACAACAGCAAAATGTGGTTCAGTGAGGTTAAGCAATGTAGCCAGGATCGGAACCACAATGTGTTTAAAATGAACCCCCCATTCTTTCTGATTCCACTGGCAGGGCTTTGGTACTTGGTGAATAAATTTGTAAGTGGTTGTATATACAAGATAGGAGGAGGCAACATTTTATAGAACAGTTAATTGTCTCCATACAATTAGACATGCAAAGACTTGCTTCTAGAAAAGGCCATGGAAAGAAGAAAGGAAGGAAGGAAGGAAGGAAGGAAGGAAGGAAGGAAGGAAGGAAGGAAGGAAGGAAGGAAGGAAGAAAGAAAGAAAGAAAGAAAGAAAGAAAGAAAGAAAGAAAGAGAAAGAAAGAAAGAAAAAGAAAGGAAGAAAGAAAGAAAAAAGCGAGTTGGTGCACTGCTAATGCATATTTAGTACCGTGCACACATTTAAAGGAAAGATTGGCTAAATAGATCTCTTTTAAAAGAGGAGTGCATCCTAAAAGAAAGGTTACAACAGCCAACAAACTGGGCAGCTGGTGTGCAGTTTGTGATTGTTACCTTTCGAATGTTGATAGCCTGAGTTTGGCAGGTGGAGGTAATGCTGCCATCTACTGGTGATCATGAGCAGTTAGCTGGTATTTCAAGATGTGAACAAATATCCTAGATGCTGTGGGTCATCACAGTTACCTATTTTTTTAAAATTTATTACTTAGCCTTATACATGAAAAACAGCTTCAAAAATTATTCTAGGGCGCCTGGGTGGCTCAGTTGGTTAAGCGACTGCCTTCGGCTCTGGTCATGATCCCAGGGTCCTGGGATCGAGTCCCGCATCGGGCTCCCTGCTCGGCGGGAGGCCTGCTTCTCCCTCTCCCACTCCCCCTGCTTGTGTTCCCTCTCTCGCTGTGTCTATCTCTGTCAAATAAATAAATAAAATCTTTAAAAAAAAATTATTCTAAACTTGAAGAAAAAATTACTGTCCTTCAAATTTTTTTTGTGTTTGTTTGCAAATAAATATAGCCCCCTGGACTTTCTCAGCAACTCATTTAGCTGAATTGCCTGCTGATACAATCTAATAGTTTCAGTTGGCTTTTCTCTGATTCATGTTTTCTCTCCTAAAGAATGATTGTATCAGGCTGCATTCTGATGGGACTACACATCATCACGGACCACAGTGAGGTCTTACAGAATTTCTTCCTCCCTGCATCAGATCTGTTTCTAGTTCAGTGTTGAAGGCTACACCTGAAGATACACAGTTAGGACAAACTTTGGGATTTGGTGATAGCACTGAGTCAGGTACTCCCAACCTAAAAAAATCTTGAAGAAAATTCCAGTTATAACCAACTGGGAGAGATTAACAAATACTCTTTGCCAGAAACCAGAACTCATGCTGCCATTTTGATCTGCCATAAATGCCCAAAAGAAAATATGGAACATGGGATTTTGATATTCTGTGAGTTGGATTCTCTGCAGAGGGATCTAGACTTTATCTGATGATTTTATATTAAGAATCACACTGTCCCTACATGTTTAGGCAGTTGGAGGGGAAGTGATATGAGCCTGGAGAAATAGATGAAAAAGGGAAAGGAAGCATTTATATTGTCTTTGTTTCACAGATTATACACACATATATGAGTTTAAATGGACTTGTAGTGACTGATGGTAAGAAGACCATCATCTGATCTCTGCCCTCCAGGACCTAGCTGTTTCACTGGGTCATTGTTCAGACTTTGAGCACCTAATCAGTCTTTGTTCTAAGCAGCAACTTGGATGTACCCTACCAGAGATGAATTGCATTGACACAGAGTCATGAATTCATTGACTTATTCATTCAACAAATGTTGAACACGTACTATATGATACATTAACAGGGACACAAAACAGAATAAGAAATGGTCCCTATCTTCAAAGGATCCATTGCTTTATCTTACACATCTTGCATATATTGTATGCTACATACTATGTTAAACATTTTATAACTATTACATTAGTTATTAGTTATTAGTTATTCATTTGTTCAGCAATGTCTACTCAGGGTCTACTCTGTGTTGGGCATTGTGCTGAGTGCAAAGATGAAATGATATACAAGGTGGATATGGTTCCTGGCCTCACAGATATTTTGGGGAAGTCAGAAAAGTAAACAAAGAAACATGGTGTGTTTAACTTCTGCAGTTCATTTCGGCCTCTAAGCATTTGACTTGCTTTCTATATGGAGAAATGCCTTATCGGTCTGGAAGGAGCAAAGATCCCCTCTAACTATAAAAGCTAAAAATGCCGGGTATTTTTTTTCCCAGCACCACTTGTGGATATGCTACCGGCGTGTGACCCAAGTTTTGCCAATCAGATAACACCTTGCTAGATTTTGAGTAGGTTCTGCCTCAAGGAAGAGCCACGGCACATTATTTCTCTGATGGTGGCGGTGATGGGGTTAACATTGTCTGCATCAAAATCTCTCAGAAACATTGTTTTAGCTACTTTTATTTATTTCATTTTTTGCTGCTTTCTTTATGCCAAATTCACCAGCCTTTCCAGTGATGCCAGAGCCTCTTATTAGTCTCTTAATAATTCCTTTTGGTTTTGGTCAGTGTAAATCACTACCTGTTGTGTGGACCCAGGTACTCCGGCCAAACCCACTGTGATGTGGAAAGGACAGGCATTGTCAATGGTATCATCCATGCATAGCAATCACCACCCTCCTAAAGCAAATGACAACACTTGTATCTTAAAGACAAGTAGGAATTATCTGGGGTAAAGGTGTTGGAGGAAGGGCCCCCAAAAATGGTAACAGGCAGAGGAAACAGCACATTTGAAAGCCCAAGGCAATTCTCTGAGGTAGGAATTCTTAGGTCTATTTTTTACATTTGAGGAAAGTGAGGCTAGCGAGCAGCAAATCTGGAGCTGATTGTACAGTTCAACCATTATGCCTCTCTTCCAACTGAAGGCTGGAAATATATTTATTCCAGTGCTTTCCGGTACTATCTTTTTAAGACTTTCTTTAAATGATTCATTTATTTATTTGAGACAGTGGATGGGGGTTGGGGGGCAGAGGGAGAGAGGGAATCCCCAGCAGACTCCCCACTGAGCGCAGAGCTGGAGGCGGGGCTCAATCTCACAACCCTGACATCATGACCTGGGCTGAAATCAAGAGTCAGTCACTTAAGCAACTGAGCCACCTAGGTGCCCCTAGAACTTTTATTTTGAAGTGTCTGTATACAGAAAAGTGTCCAACCCATAAATGTACATCTTAGTAAGTTATCACAGGGCATTCATTTAACTTCCACTCATCAAGGACTTAGAACACTGGATAGCCCAGAAGATTCCCCTCCGGCTCTTTCCAATCAATATTCTTCCTTCCTCCCCAGAGGTAACTGCCACCCTGACTTCTAACACCACAGTGCTCATACCTGGTTTTCAACTTTATATAAATGGAATAATATTATACACATTCTTTTGTCTGGGCTCCTTAACTCAGTAGTAGGATCCTAAGATTCATGTATGTCATTTGTAGCCTGTTCATTTGCATTGCTGGATAGTTTCAATTGCATAGATTTATTTATCTTTTATAGTTAATGGGTATTTGATTATTTTCAGGTCATGTTATGTCAATTACAAATCATATTGCTAAAGACATTCTCATTCATGTTTCTTCTTGTGTGAATAAATTTGTTGAAAATATACCGAAGAGTCAAATTGCAGGTCATAGAGTCTGTTATATATTGAACGTTAGTGAATAATGCCAAAAGTTTTCCAAAACTGTTAAGGCAATTTAAGTTTCCACCTGCAGTTTATGAAAGTTCCAGTTCCTCCATGTTCTGCAATACGTGGTATGGTTAGTCTTTTTAACTTTAGCCATTCTGGTGGGTGTAGTGCTATCCTACTGTGATTTTAATTTGCATTTCTCTGAAGACTAATGAGGTTGAGTAACTTTTCATGTTTATTGGCCAGATCCCCAGTGCTATTTATCAGATGGCCACTTCCTGGCATATATTTTAGGGTAAAGCGCCTTAAGGATGAATGCATATGATTTCCAAAGATAGTGCAGTCTTTTTTTCCAATTCCCCAAGGTCATGGTTTTCATTATTTCTCTTAAGATAGACACCTTCTAGATTTGTGGGGCTCTGCTCTTTCTCAGGAAGTGACTCCCTTGGAGCTAACTTTCTATATGTAGAGTTGGTTCTATAAATGTAGAAAATCAAGGACCGACTGAGGCAAAAGCCACTGAGGCCCTTGCCTGGGTCACTAATGGTCTCTCAGATGTTGTTTGGCAAACATTGGCCTTGACAATATTTGTATTTTCCCACACGTTCACTGGGTAAAAGTCTCAATGGACATGTTACTGTGAATTTATGATGCTCTTTGAGGGGTTTGGGTTAGTTCTGTAATAAAAATTCTGGCCTATGGAGACATACGTCTGGTTCCCACACATTTAAGGCTAGAGAGAGCACAGCTACATTTTCTTAAGGTCAGCTTACTGATGTCTCCAAAGATAAAAGCACCTTCTGATTGAAGGCTTGCTCTGAAAGTATTTTTGGCAAAGGATTTCTAAGTTCCATTCTCCTGGGATGATCAAATTGAGTTCTGTTTTGTCTGTTGTTTTGACAAACTCACTTTGGCAAGGAAAGGGGTTTATTGCAGGCCTCTCTGCTTTGATTTCAAGATTTTATAATTAGAGGCAAGAAGACAATTGTAATCAATGAAAACCGTTCACTCAGAAGACAGAGTTGGGTCCAGATATACAACAGAAACCAATAACAGAAATTACAGCTTTGCTCTTGGGTTTTGCCAAAGGTTCCTTCCATTTAGAGGTTTTTAGTCAGGTTAAGTCCATAACCTCTACTATTTCTAGCTTAAAATCATAATCTACTGATAAGATTCTAGCCTATTGTACCAATGTCGTGATGTCCCCAGTCTTGCAAATATATGGACATTAACCATCCACAACCCTTTGAACAAAGCCCCTTTCCATTAGTCAGGATTTTGTTTGCAAGCAACAGGCCCTGACTATAGTTACCTTAACAAAGGGGGGAACTTATCTAAGGAATACCAGAGGCTGACAGACTTAGCAGGAAGCTGGGGCCTAGACTTGGAACATGGACCAGGGTCTAGAAAGCTGCAGAGAGCTGAGTATCAAAGATCACAGCAATGGTCATACAAAAGGAAGGTCAGCTCATCGTGTTGCTGGGCCCACTGAAGTCTCTCTCCTGGAAAGTGCATCACAAGTAGAGACACATGAAAGATGGGTCTTGGAGTTGATTCATCTCATTGCAGCACCTGTATGAATAAACACTCTTTGATTTCTACTGTCCAAAAGCTAGAACTGTCCTGATTCCTATCTTTCCCTGTGCATCGTTGTTCATCTCTTTCACAGATATGGTGAATTACCCAGTATTCTTCCAATCAATGATGTCAATGGCTGTTGGCCAGAGTTTTCTCCTACTTGGCAACCAAAAACTCTAACAGAGACACTGATGATGGAAGATGTGGCCCAGGCTTGCATTTTGCTATAAGAAGGATGAGGGAGGAGATAGCTTTCTACTTTTAGTAAAGGCAGAAGTTTCATGCTGTCTAAAGAGACGTTCTGCAATTGGCCTCCTTTATAACTCCATCGTGTGAATCACTCCTTGTTTCACACAGGAAGGCCCTGCAGACCCAAGCGCTTTGGGATGGGGGGCCCTCAAAAGATATCTGTTGAATTAGGCAATGCATGAAATCACTGGTTTTGAAACTGGCATTTTAGCAATCCTAGGGATTCCCTGGAATTATTCAAATGGCCAGTGGGACATCATGACAAAGGGGTTTCCTCTGCCATCACTTTTATTCAGAGTCCTTCTGCTATTATCATTTTATATACAGGGATTCTGTTTAAGATTTCTTCTTTAATAAGTCCTCTGCATTTCAAAAGAACTGCACTGAATTGTCCTTGTCCCTTAACACTTCATTTTAATTCATGTATTAGTTTACTGAGAGAAGAGAAAGTTGTATTTACTGGGTTCCTACTGAACTGCAGGCACTGGACCATTTTTCTAACCTGGTGATCCTGTGTCATTCCTTACAATCATGAAGGTCAGCTCCCCTGTTGGCCGATCATTCATTCATCACATTGATCAAGAGTCTCTTCTTTTATAGGTTTGCCATTTTATTAGCTTCTCAGGGGGCCTGAGTTAGACTGGGTTGATCCTCGTTAGTCTTTGTTTTTAAAAGAATTTCCTTAAATTTTGCTCTTATATACATTTTTTCCTTCCAGATGCTTTTCTCTGTTATCCTTTCTTTCCCCCCAGCTTTTTGAGGTGAACATAGCTCATTGGCCTTTCATTTTTATTTTCTTTATGTTTTTCAGGTGATACATTTTCCTCCAAGTAGAGCCTTTATTATAGATATGATATTTTTGGTCATTTATTTCTAAATAATTTTCTTTTGCTCTCTTCTTTTACTAAGTGCTAACAGAAGAATGTTTTACAATTTCTAAATGTATGTATTTGGGGATGTGATGGTCCTGGGTTTTTGTTTTTTTTTTTTAATCCTGTTTTCTTAAGTTCTAATTTTATTGTACTCGTCAGAGAACACAGTCTGTATGATCTATATTTGATCCTTTGATATCTGTATGACTTAGATTCTGTAATATTTGTGGTCTCATATGCATTGAATTTTTAAAAATCTAAGTTGCACATACTTTCAAAGAGAAACAAAAGTAATATTGTCGGGTGGAGTGCTAAACAGGCATTACATCAAACTTGTTAATTATGCTCATAGCATTTATATCCTTATTAATTTTCAGCTCTTGATAGAGTGCTTTCTCCCTGATTGTGGACTGGATAATTTTTCTTTTTAGTTCTATTAATTTTTGACTTACATTCTGAAATTCTGTTAGGCATGTATAGGCTCAGAATAGTTCCATCTTCCTTTTTGCCATTACATAACATCCTTGTTTACTTATTCTTTTATTCTTGTCTATATAATGGGATATTCATATTTTCTACAAGAGCTGCTTTTGATTAATGTTGGTTTTCTATGTATTTGTATATTGCTTTAGTTTCAAATATTCTGTTTTACATGTACCTCTTGTAAGCTATGAATTTTATTTTTATCTACATCTAAGAACTTGTGCAAGGCAACTGGCAGATTGTACTCCTCTTTTTAAATGTGACTACTAATGTATTTGGATTTATTGTTACGGCCTTTGAGCTTTCTCTCTGCCATGATTTTTTTTTTTTCCTAGCTTCTATCATACTGGTTGAGAGTATATAGGTTTATAGCAGGGATGGGATTTCTTCTTTATGTTGCTGAAACTAGAGGTCTCCTAACTTGAGTGAGTGCCAGGCCAGATGGCAGGGGCAGGCATAAGTTCTTCTCTAGTGGCTCTCGTACTTCTCCACACAACCCTTTCAATCTGCCATGGAAGGATTATTTTGTTGTTTCTTCATTCATTCAACTAATATTGACTGAGGGCCTGCTAGGTACTAGGTTTTGTACTAAGTGCTAGATGGCATGTTGAATAAAATACATGTGTTTCTACAGTCTAGTAGGGGAGCCACTCCATATACGTACACGGACATAAGTACACATTTTATTATGAGCTGTAAAGGAAATCATTTGTGTGCAGTGAGAGAAGACAATGGAATGGGGTTTACTCCAACCCAGTGACCAGGCTTTTTGAGAAGGATACGTTTAAGTGAAAGAATATGTAGAGTGGGAGATGCGGTGGGGTCTGAAAATTACTCCCAGTATGTGTTCCTCCCTTCTTCCTTGCAATACAATCCCAAAGTGTGGGTGGGCAGAGAGACCACTCAGAATAAACCTGACAGCCTTCCTTGTAGTTGGGTGTGATCATGTGAGGAAGATTCTGGCTGAAGGGGTGCATAGGGAAGTGGTGTACATGACTTCTGGGAAGTATCTTTAAGGGGAAGGTCATGACCTTTTCCTTTCTCTCCTTCCAGATGCCTAGAATGAAACAATGACAGCTGGAACCAGAGGAGATCTCTTGAATCATGATGTGAACTTGAGGACAGAGGCCAGGAATGGTGAAGCAACAAGAAAGATAGTAGGAATATAAGTAGTTGGTACAGTAGGATCTTGTTCCAGCCCCATTTTACCTATGAAGATTTTTCCATAAAAAAGAAATACACTTCATTCTAAAAGAGAACACAGGCAGCACCCTCTTTGACCTCAGCCGCAGCAACTTCTTCCTAGAAACATCGCCAAAGGCAAGGGAAGCAAGGGCAAAAATGAACTATTGGGACTTCATCAAGATAAAAAGCTTTTGCAAAGCAAAGGAAACA
>NC_138369.1:34880553-34898718 GCF_054177405.1 Leptonychotes weddellii
GTGGGTATTGAGGAGGGCACGTTCTGCATGGAGCACTGGGTGTTATGCACAAACAATGAATCATGGAACACTTCATCTAAAACTAATGATGTAATGTATGGGGATTAACATAAGAATAAAAAAAAAAGTAAAAAAAAAAATTATTTTAAGAGAAAATACTATGTGCACCAAAGAAAGTATTTCTTGGGTGCCTGGGTGGCTCAGTCTGTTAAGCATCTGCCTTCGGCTCAGGTTAGGATCCCAGGGTCCTGGGATCGAGCCCTGCATCGGGCTCCCTACTCAGCAGGGAGCCTGCTTCTCCCTCTGCCTGCCTCTCCCCCTGTTTGTGCTCTCTCTCTCTCTCTGTCAAATAAATAAATAAAATCCTAAAAAAAAAAAAGACAGAAAATATTTCTTTAGGATAGGCCTCTTAGGCCTAGGAGAAATTTCCTTTTGCCTGGGCTAAAAGTTACTCTTAGATCTAGAACCAAAGATATGTGGTTTGGTGGATGTTTTTTGACTCATTCTCTTAAGTCTCACACCTAAACCCTGGAAATCTAATCAGATAACTACTGGTAAGTTGCGCCTATTCCAGTTAAGCAATTCCTATTTTGTTGTAGGCAACACAAAGAGGCAAGCCCCAAAGTAAGAGAGGTAGCCCCATGTCTTGAATGGACACAGTGTAGGCCATTTGATCCAACACTCTGTCCCAAGCAAATAGTTCTGGAGCCTGTTTTATTTGCCAGCTGAGTCAGTGTTCTCAGTTCCAAGCAAAGGAATTATTGGTACACCAAGGAAAATTAATAACTTATTGGAATGTCACAATTAAATGACTGGGAGGTTGGGAAGAGTAGAGGCAGTGAAACTCGTGTAATCTTGTTTTTTTTCCCAATGAGTAGACACAACATCAACTATCTTTTGATTCTGTCTTTATCATTTTAGCAGAGCTCCATGCCCACAAATAAGAACTGCTAAATGGCTCTGAATAAGGGACCAGTTTACTATACCATGTACAATGAGCAGCCTGCAGCCATTAGAGAGAACATGGTAGATCTCTTGCTACCAGGGGAAATGGGGCACCAAGGTTGATGGCCACAGAATACAGGTGGGGGTGCTACTTCCATAAGAGTGGAAAAAATATTCCTAGTTACGCCAAAACAATAGATAGCTATTATAATAACAGTTCCCATGAGGAGATTTCTTCCTGGCATTTCTTGGAAAAAAATATTTTTTTCCCGAATCTCACATCCTGAGAAAAATGAATTTTAGAAGTCAGGAGAATAGAAAAAAAGTATCTTAATTCAATGAGAATAAAAAATTGACATCACTTAGAAACCTTACTCTTCGAAGGAATCCAGTGATGTCAAGAAGAAGAAAGCAAAAGCAGGAAAAGTTCATTCCGAGTTAAAGGTCAAAGTCAATGTTTCCAGTAACTGGGATGGGGCGAGGAGGAGAAAAGCAGTCACAATCTTATTGGTTTTGCTTATAGCTGGGCCATGTTATAAATACATGTTCATGACACTGTCTGCTGCTAATGGTGCATTCTTTTGATAAGTAAAGTGAATACTAAGATTATTCACATGATATCCTGTTGTAAACCTGTGAGCGGTATTCAAAGAAATAAGTTTGGGAAGAAAAATGTCTTTAAATTGTCAATTTCTACACACACTTCTATGTAGAGCTGTTCATCTTACCAGATGAGTAGAGTGTTCACATTTAAAACTCCCCAATAATGTCCCCAGACGTTTTCTAGCATTTGGGTATCCAATCAAGTCTATGGTTTGTTGTGACTACTACTAAATTTAGGGGCTCCTGGGTGGCTCAGTTGTTAAGCGTCGGCCTTCGGCTCGGGTCATGATCCCAGGGTTCTGGGATCGAGCCCTGCATCGGGCTCCCTGCTTCACGGGAAGCCTGCTTCTCCCTCTCCCACTCCCCCTGCTTGTGTTCCCTCTCTTGCTGTGTCTCTCTCTGTCAAATAAATAATAAAATCTTTTAAAAAAATACACTAAATTTATATATCTTTGTTATTAAACAATTTTCTTGATATTCCTAATAATGAGTTATGTGTATGAAGAATGTTGGATGTATTTATTAACAATTTATGATTTGAGGTATTCCAAATAATTCTGATTTTTACCCCAGTGTCTAACATTAATATCTGTCTAGAGTTCAGAAACTAATTACACTTGCCACAGGGAAGAGGGATTGCCCAAAGAGAAAGCCAAGGAGGGAAGCAAAGAGAAGGAATGCTGGCCGAGTCTTCCCAGGAGGGAGAGCTGAGACCGGTCTATACTATCACAGCCCTGAGAAGAAAGGAGAGACCTCAGGAGGGAAGACCAAAGGAGAAGCAGATCAGGCTCCTCCTTTAGAGAGGACTATGGGAGGGACAGGGTCTAAATGTGTATGTGTGAATCAGGAGAAGGTAGGAGGAAGAAAGAGAGCAGAAATTTTGACCCCTCTCTTAAGCGGCCAAAAATCCACTAGAATTCCAACTTTTTCTTTATTTTTTTATTCACTTTTTTTTTTAGATTGGAGAATTTTCCATATGTGGATCTGGGAGCTCAATCTGGGCTGACCAGACAAGAACCAGCTGGATTTGATGGTTACCCATCGTCCATTGGGAGTGGGTGCACCTGCACACGATTTCTCATGGGGGTGTGGATCTCTTCTGTCAGGGAAAGGCTGTAGCTGCTCAATGGCCCCAAGGTCTCTAGGAGCTACACAGTTGGTTTTCCCAGACAACTGCTATAATCAGAGTATGTTGTGGAAATTATCCCCCCAAATTCACTGGAGACAAAAAAAAAAAAAAAAGTCCACCTGGTGGGTGAAAGAGCAGCTGTATGAACCTTAGGAAGAGGTCTGCTTTATTATGGACTTGGGCAACCATTCAGAAGATACACTTCATGAATCTGTGAGTGGCATGAGACAAGGTTTACAGCGACTATTCGGCGATAAAACTGGAATGCAGATGGAGTTCTACAGGCTTCAACAGTGAACAAAATCTACCAATGTTGAACCTCTTAAGAATAAGTGTGTCATGTCCTGGCCTTGGGTCCAAACCCCAACCATCCAAGTACAAGAAGCAAAGAGATTTCAGAATTTAAAAAGAGAGAAAATAGAGTTTGAATGAAGAGTGGACTGGACACTCAAAAACTTAATATTACATGTGATGAATGAACAATAGTATCTCTTGTGAATGTTCTGCATGCAGTGCCAGAAATATACTAAGTGCTCAATAAATGTGAGTTGCTATTGGTGCTCTGGCCACTGTTTGCCCTTGTTGACAAGAGGGTGAAAAGAGGGGAGAATGTTGAATACTTGGAGGTTTCTGGATTTGCTTTCATCATCTTGTTTCCTCTCGTCTTTTCTCCCATGTTCCCTCTTAAATGTACTTTGGTGTTCCTGGGATTGATCAAAGTGGAGTTAGGAACTGGGTAGGGAGAGGGGCTCTGATCAGGAGCCAACCTTAAATCCTTCTTACTGTCTAGGGCCATGTCAGAAGCTTTACATGGATTATGTGTTTGAAGCCTCTCAACAACCCCAACGTTAGCAGTGATAGCTTCCCAGTTTACAAACCAAAAGTTTGTACTTCTCCATAACAAACCAAGGCTCAGAAAGTGACTTCCCTGATATTACAGAGCTAGGAGGGGGCAGAACTGGGCTTTAAACCTGATCTTTGCATAATCTTCTACATGGCTTTCTTTAGGGAATTATGTCCTCACTAGCAGCCCACCTACTAGAGGTCTGCAGCAGGGATGGTGGGGGTCGGGTGGAAATGGGGGTTGTGGATGGGTTCTGGAAGGTTCTGGGTAGGGAGAAAAGAAGGGGATTAAACAAACCATTTATGTGGCTACATCATTCCAAACAATTAAAAATGTTCGTTCCCCTCAGAGAGGCTCAACAATAGTATCTTTGCATTTAGTTCAGAGAAGTGGTTGGGTTTTGGACTTCTCAACTTTTCCACACTCTCTGATGGGTCCGATGAAATACTTCCAATTTTAAGTGACCCTTGAAGGAAAATTGAGCTGTGAGATCAATTGGTAAGTTTTTATTTTCCTTTCGCTTCAACCCAGAGAAAGCTATCATATCCTCAATTTAGGATAAAAAGAACAAGTTTACAGGAAGAAAAAAATGTTCTTCCTTTGGAGATAAAAATAGCATCTGCTTTTCTGAGAGCCAGTTAGCAGCTGGAAGGAATTATATCTTATCTCTGACCCTTTCCTAAGTTTGCTGGTCACCTTTCTGTTTAATTACTTTTGCCATTAAGATTTAAAAGGACCACAGTTTCAACATCCATCATTTCACTAGTACCTGGATGTTCAGATTTTTTGCTCAGCTTTAAAGTTTAGCCAAGTTACACCACACGGCAATTTTAGGAGCTCGTCACCCTGTTCTAAACGCTTTACTCTGAAAACAATAGCTATCATTTTAGAAGAAAAAGTTCCCCAAGAGTCAATGACTTCGCTTATATTGCAAAATTTCAACAAATTCTCTGGGTTTGAATAAAGCCACCAGTTCCCAAAACCATGTAGGAAAAACAATCAAGTCTAGGGGGCTGTCTTTGTTTTCTCTTCAAATATGATATTTTAAAGTAAATTGTATTTTGGGGGGCATGGGGAGGAACACATATTTAAAATGGGATCTTTATTTCATTTACAGAAAAGTTTTCTGGTACCCACTGGACTCAGGGTAGGCAGAAACCTTATTATTAACTAAAATTTGAGAACTCTGTAGCATGGTCACTTTGAAGGGGCTCTTTGTTGTGGTTTGAATTCTAGGATGGGAGAAAAAGCTGGTGGCAACCTTGGGGAATTATTTAACTTTTCCTGTATTTGTTCCTCAGCGATATAAGAAATTGCTCTCTTCAGCATAGGGAGTAGCGAAGCATACTTTAAAAATAAGGACAGGACAGTTTTTCTTTTCTCTTGAATTCTCTTATCCTTGGGAAAAAGGAATGAGCTTCTCAACAAAATGTTGTCTCTCTATCCTTGGTGATTGAAAAGTATTGATGCCAGAGAGATAACAGGGAAGGGGGGTTGACAAACAACAGAGAGGGGAATTTGGAAAAGTCTACTTCCCACTGTCAGCACTCAGATCAGGAGACTGACAATTGCTTAGGTGGCCAGGTGGTGAATTACGAACCAGGAATTGGGTTTTATTCGTGCTATGTTATGGCAGTGAAGACTTGCTTCTTGCACTACAGTAAGAGTGAACATTTAACAGAACTCTACTAAAGTATTTTTGTCAGTGTGTTTATCATTTAGAATTTGAGAAGAGCATTGTCTTCATGCAATGATGGCTGTCACTTGCAGCCTGGAGGAAGCCAGAGGTCGAGCTGACCTGGATCAGCGCTCACACGGGGCAGAAAGGGTGGGAGTCTGCTTAGCAGGCCTGGCTGCCCTGTGAGGATCTCGTTGTTAGGGACACATCAGAACAGAGCAGCTTCTCACCTTTCTGGGCTGTTTAAGTTCAAACTGCCTTTGGGGGTCTTGGAAGCCAGTCTTTCGGACTGAAGGTTAGAATCATTCAGACAGAATGAGTCTCACAAGGTCGACTTGGCCAGTCTCCTGCCTTTGGAAAGGATGTACACAAAGGACAGAGGAATACGAATGTTCTAGGGCAGAAACTTCTCCCTTGAAAGGGCAATCTGTAAACGTAATGAAATAACAGTCCGGGGCTGAACCTCTATTTAAATTGACAAATGTAATTTTCAATTTCTCAGTGATGTTGTCTAATTTTTGAGTTAAAATTAAACAAAAAGAATCTTGTGATCCCAAACTTTCAGTTCATAAAGTAAAAACTAAAAATTACAAAATTCTGAGTTATATTTTACCCTTCAGATATAAAGTTCAGTGACCCAGTTCCACAAGACACATTTGAAAATTGTGTTTCTTTCCTTCTCAATTGACCATCTAAGAGCAAAAATTATCCTCCTGAAGCTTAAATGTAGTCCACATTTGGCGCGCACAGTAAGTTCTTTTCAACCTTGTGGTTTTAGTTAATTTTCAAAATCCTCAATCATCAGAATCACAACTCTTTTTTTTTAAGATTTTATTTATTTATTTGACAGAGAGAGACAGCGAGAGAGGGAACACAAGCAGGGGGAGTGGGAGAGGGAGAAGCAGGCTTCCCGCTGAGCAAGGAGACCGATGCGGGGCTCGATCCCAGGACCCTGGGACCATGACCTGAGCCGAAGGCAGACGCTTAACGACTGAGCCACCCAGGCGCCCCAGAATCACAACTCTTGATTTCCATTTTGCAGCCACTTAAAAATAAAAGCTTAATATCTAAGTTCAATAATGCATTTAAAGTATGCCATAAGCTCTAGTTTTTAGGCAAGGTTGGTGATACTATCGTCCAATGAGCCAAAAGGCAGAACAAGCAGAATATTTTGAAACATTTGTTCAGTAAGCATATCAAAGTATATCTCTGGCTCTTGAGTGCTTTAAAGTTATCAAGGTGTGACTGGGCTGTCCAATGTCTGGGGGCCACTGGCATGCCATAACACTGTGTATTTATAAAACAGCTTTGCTTTTTTGAAACGTTTCAGATAGACTCTTATAAAAGTACTCTATTTCTCTGAGAATATACATTTGAAAGAACATGCATCTAGCAAAGGACAAAATGAAATGAGTGAACTGGCTTTGATAACTGCAATGTGGCATCAGAAACTGGGGCTTGAGTTTCTGTTTTAAATGTGGAGAACATTAATTTTCTTTTCAGTGCAAGGCTTGTCCAATCCAGGCAAGAGAATCTTAATCTCCAACTTTCTATTTTTTTGCCCTCTTATGAAGTACTTAGTGATCTGGTGACAACTCTTAGATTAAAAAGTACTTTGAAGATAGTTTCCTCTCTTTTTAAATTTCACATACAACAATCCAATAGGCTCGACACAATAGAGAAAGCATTGGACTCTGATGAATGTGCTGTATAACGCTTATGAATGGGGACTCTGAAGTTGGGGAGGCCTGAACTGGCACCCTAGATTGGACACTATCTGTGAGACAATGGACAAGAAAAAAAAATTTGTGCCTCAGTTTATTCATCCATAAAATGGGTGATCGCAGGGGTTGCTCACAGTTGTTCAGTGAATTAAACAGCAGGATGCATGTAAACCTTCTGGAACAGGACCCGACTCAGAAAATATGCTAATATTTTGTTGAATTCATTTTTTCAATAATAGTAGTCAATCACTGTGATTTCTCCCTCATCAGTCATTCTTCTACTTATCCACCACATGTCTTTATTTTATATATACCTTGACTATTTTAAGAGTAATTTCAGTCAGTTTAAAACAAAACAACTAGGAGCGCCTGGGTGGTTCAGTCTGTTAAGCGGTTGCATTCAGCTCAGGTCATGATCCCAGGGTGCTGGGATCGAGCCCTGTGTTTGACTCCCTGCTCAGGGGGGAGTCTGCTTCATTCTCTCCCTCTGCCGTTCCCCCTGCTCATGCTCACTCTCTCTCTCAAATAAATAAAATCTTAAAAAAAAATGAAACTGATATAATACAATTAATCAATTAACAAAAAAGACAAAACCTGAGAGAGAGATGGACAAATTCTAATGAGAAATCCTGGTCTAAGGAAAACATAGTAACACACACAAAACTTAGCTCTGAGATTCCTGGCAGCCAGAGGAGAGAGGGAAACACAACGCACTAAACCATGGATTATACCGCAGACAAGAATATGTTCTGGTTTGTTTCCATTACCAATAGCTGCATAACGAGCTGACCTAACACTTGTGGCTGAAATCATGATGACTCTTCAGTTTTCAGATTTCTGTGCATTGGTTGAGTGACTCTGCTAATCTTGCTTAGGGTCACACATGTGGGTCACACACTGGAGGCTGGGATTGGCTGGGGTCGTTCATTGGAAATCTTGGTTTATGTCCCCATGGCCAACCTGAGCTTCTTCACAGCATGGCAGTCTCAAGGTAGCATTCCAATAGGACAAGCCCCAGTATGCAAGGCTCTGCTCAATCATGCTGGCTAATGCCCACTGATGAAATCAAGTCATAAAACCAAGCCCAGAATAACATGAGGTGGGAACGCCAGGAGGCATGGTTCATGGAGTCCATAATCCACCAGTTTCTTAGGACAGGCCAAGTTAGAAATGTGGGACTCATTGGCACCTCTGTTTTTTGTTTGTTTTTAAACAGCTATCTTCATGTTTCATATCCTTTTTACTATTAAATCTTGTTTCCATGGGTTACATCTGTTTTTTCCCCTCTAGTGAAACCACCAGTCCAGGCCTTATAACATCCTATCAGCTAGGACCATAAAGATTTTGTTAGCCTTCTGCCTCTGGGGTCCCTGGAATAATTTTCTCTGCTTTTTTGTTGACGACTCCCCAGACCTCACTTGCAGAAACAGAAGTTTTCCAATAGTCCTGCACATGCCATCCATGGATTCAAGTGTTTCAGCAGATCTCCTGTAAGCTGTGATGAATTACTTGCAAAATTTTTGCAGTTTTAAGGTGTGTATCAACTGTGGGAGCATCCAAAATGCAGACTCCTGGGCCTATTAAAACGTAATCTACAGAGTGATAAGAGCATATGAGGCATTTTATGAGCATAAAGAAAGACTGCCTTCTGAATTATATTCTTCTACCCTTCCTTTTCTGCTGACACTTACTTTTCTTTCAGTATTTTACTTATCCTATTCTACCTTCAAGTAGGAGAGGGGTAAGAAAGTGGGAACTTTAGCCAGACAGCCTTGGGCTTAATTTTCTCCAACTCTTTTGGTAACTGGGCAATTTTGGATAAGTCACTACACCTGTGTGAGTCCCTCTTTCTTCATGGGTTAAATGGAGATAGTTCCCTACCTCTTGGCATCATTATAAAGACTAAAGGAGACTAAATAGGTAAAGTACAGTGCCTGAAACATAGTAAGAAGTCCTCTACTAGTACTAGTACTACTACTACTACTTCCTGTGGAGCTTTAGGTTGTGCTTAAGAAGAAAGCCAATGCACAGGAAAACAGAGTTGACAGATGGGAGGGACACTCAATCTCTGATGACTTTGCTTGAGCACTTGGATCCAGCTGTGCCTGAAGCCATCTCTCTTGTTGGACTTTTTATTTACTAGAGCGGACGGGTTCCCTCTTTGCTTTAATCCAGCTGGAACTAGATGTTCATCATTTGCAACAGAGAGGTCCTGACTTATGTAGGACCCAGACCTGCTCTGTATCAGTTTCATCTGATGAATATGGATAAAATATAGTCTCTTGCTTTGGCTCCTGGAGATTCTGATTTTGTTGCCTTGGGATAGGGCCGGGGCACATGTATTTTGGAGCACCTTAAATGAGTCAGACCTCACTAGCCTATTCATCACCTTTAGGAAACTGCTTCCTTCAATTTTGAGTTCCTTATTTGGCAATCCCTACAGGACCTTGTAAGTTATCTTGCACACGGAAGGCCCACTAGTCCATTAAATGTTTGTTGAAATGAACACACATTCCAAGAACATGAGTAAGGAGAAAGGACAGATTGTCTCGATAGGCTGATTATATAAAGTTGGGAGGATAGTTAAAAAGAAACAGATTACTTCCAGAAATTTCTAGCATCTCAGGGTAGCTACCTCACTTGACTTAATTTCAGACAAATTAAAAATTCTATTCATTTTTCTCCTTCAAGCTTTAACTTTTGGGTTGTGACCAATTTATCACATGGCCTATTTCATGACAATTTAATATTGCATTTTGGGTTTTTTTATTTGTTTCAAATTAAGACCTCTTCACTACATATAAAGATTTCATGTTAGGGTTGCCCTTTATGATAAATTTTATTTCAACTGAATTATTGTCTAATGGAAGTTTCAGTCTCATTTCAACCACATCAAGGGCTTTCAGAGAAAAATAGTTTCATACATTCAGTATCCTGATAAATGGGGCGGGAATCCTCCTTTACTAAAGACAGGCAGTAAAAGGTGCTACTGATAGAAGCATTACCCACACACACTATCCAAGTGGGAGAGACAGCAGAGCCCACCAGGAACAAAAGTTTGTTCCATTTATTTAATGCACACGTTGGCAATTTCTTGCTCCTGGCCCCACAAATATTACAATGGCTCTTTTGGAAAAAATGCATCTGAAGGCCTGTCTGGATGGATTTTTAAGAGTTATAGGCTGGAGTCGACAATGTGACCACAGGAAAAGATTTACTACAAAGACTTTCAGTGGGACCCACCCATCATCGGCACTGGAAGAGAGTCTGAGAGATCATTTTTAAAAGCAGCATTGCCTTGATGGTTTGGATTATAAAGCTAAAGGAGGCCAAAGATAATTAAATTCAAACCACTGGAATTAAATTAGAACCTGGAAATTCACAAGCCAGAAAAAATATGCATGCAATCACATATTAGGGGTTCCTCTGATCAGATACACTATAATGTATCAGGGTGAGAGAAATCATCCCATTTTTAACATCACAACAAGATCTGTAACCCCCTGGAGACATCCTTCTGTGGGATCACTGTCAACTACAACATCAAAGCTTAGGGGAAAGGGGCACCTGGTGGCTCAGTCGTTAAGCGTCTGCCTTTGGCTCAGGCTGTGGTCCCAGGGTCCTGGGATCGAGCCCCACATCGGGCTCTCTGCTCGGTGGGAAGCCTCTCTCCCCATGCTTGTGTTCCTTCTCTCGCTGTGTCTCTGTCAAATAAATAAAATCTTAAAAAAAAAAAAAAAAGCTTAGGGGAAAAAGAGATGCTGAGGATCTCCAGTAGGGAGAAAATACCCCATTCCTCCTGCTAAAGTGACACTTCTTTTTAGATGGAAGAAAATTTTGGCATCACATAGCCCAGAGATCTTTCATCTTGATTTTATGGATCTGCTGTGTGAAGGGGGGTCAGTGGTTAAAGCTTACAGCATCACTGGAAACTGAAACATGTAAGTTACATTTTGCATCTGAGTGTGTATGAGATTTTGTTAGGCAGAAGCATTGAGAAAGATCAAGAGTTAACAATTTTCTCTCACTTAACCCATTTTATAGAGGGGAGTGCTAAGGACTACATGGACATGCCCAACATCACCCGGCAAGTAACTTGCAGAACTGTCTTGCGGTTATGGGTGACAAATGGGAACCTGTTTGCGAACGTGAGGCTGAGGGGATGGGAAACTGTACAGCGAACTTAGCCCACAGCTCTGCGTATTTCACCTGCAGTGTTTTCTCCATTATGAAAAATTACGAACATCCCTCTGGCTTCTCAGAAACTGCAAGCTAGGGGGTAAGACAGAGCCCACATTTCACTGGCGTGTGCCCACCAGTTTGACCCAGTCCCTCCCACTTTCTACCATCATATGCTCAGCTGCTTCACTTATTTACCCTGCCCTGCCTGGTCGCAGGTTGAGTTCATGGTTTTGGATGCCAAGAGTTCTGGCACCTGCTGAGTCCCTTGGAAGGTTTACAAAACTCCTTTGGATCTGGTTCCGTGTCAGTCAGGATGGTTGTGGGGTTTTTTTTGTTGTTTTTTTTTTTTTACTTTTAAAGATAGCCCAAACACAACAGCTTAGAATAACAAACGTTTAATGCTTGCTCATGTTCCTTGTCCATCAGTGTTGGGACAGGAGCTCTGCCATTAGTCATTTGGGGAGCCAAACTGACAAACAGCGACCAACCCAAACATTCCGAGCAAGAGAGAGTTCTAGGCGGTCCCACACTGACAAATGCTTTGGCCTGAAAGAGACACCAGTGCTCACAGCTCATTGGTCAGCACGAGTCACGTGGCCCCACCCAACCGCAAGGGGGCAGGGAGGTGTCCTCCTACAGTGTGTGCAGAAGGCAGAGGCTGAGGATTATTGAGTGAGCCCCACTGGTTCCTTCTGTTAGCTTAGTTGTGAAAACCTACCCTGGGTCGTGAGCAGTGGCTAGACTGCTGTGGGATTCCTGTGACAGCCCTTCTAGAGTGACAAAGCGCTCTGTGCGTGAGGAACACGTAAGGCGCAAAGTGCTATGCGAGGTTCAGGGTGTCCCTATCGAGACAGTTGTCAAGCGCTTGTCCTGGATTCAGTTCCTGGGATTTTTTACTGGGCACCGCTAGGGAAGTGTGCTGTCTGCGTTTCCTCAGCTTGAAGAAAGAATAGCCTCCTACACGTTTGTGAAGATGATTACATTCAATGAACTTAGTATGTGTCCAGTCCAATGTCCCCATCAATGGTAGCTGCAATTTTTGGAGGTGGTACCTTAGTAGTTATAGGAGAATGGGCTTACAAGTAGCTGTGTGACTTTGCTAGTCACCAACCCTGAGACTCAATTTTCTCACCTTAAAAATGGGAACTCACTGTGCTGTGTATGAAAAGCTCCTGGTGCAAATTAAGCACTCAAGAAATATGGTATTTCAGGGGCGCCTGGGTGGCTCAGTTGTTAAGCGTCTGCCTTCGGCTCAGGTCATGGTCCCAGGGTCCTGGGATCGAGCCCTGCATCGGGACTCCCTGCTCTGTGGGAAACCTGCTTCTCCCTCTCCCGCTCCCCCTGCTTGTGTTCCCTCTCTCACTGTCTCTGTCAAATAAATAAAATCTTAAAAAAAAAAATACGGTATTTCAGTATTTAAAAAGTACTCTTACATGGATTAACATGCGGATGCCCCAATTCTTTCATTTCTTAAAAAACAAAACAAAACAAAAAACCCGCCAACCATAATTCTTGCCCTGCTGACTAATATCACTATCACTTGATTTGAGCTTGTTTTTGGCATAAAATGTTCTTACGTTTTGACCTTCTTGGATATAAACCACTCCCTGGCTGGGGCTCCGGGCCTCCTTGGTGTTTCCTGATGAGGCTGAACTCCATTCCAAGCACTTGGCAGCCATGCTGATCTTGGATCCACGTGGTACATTCGTGCAGCCATCAGAAACTGACAGGGCGGGCCAGGGAGCTGCCGCCACTTCCCGATGCTGTTAAGCAGCTCAGGAAGCATTAAGGGAACCCTTAGTCTTATCTACCTCGTTTCCTCTAAGAACCAGAGAACAAATTGACTTCAGGAAATCACGCAGGTACTTTCTCTCTCTTTCTTTTTGGCCACAGATCTTGTGACTCTCCTGGACAAGCATAGGGAGAATATAGGATACTTGACATAGGCAAAGAAAAAAAAAATCACAAAACCCAAAGAGGGTTATCTGTGCCCCAAATCTGAAACCCAGTTCCCTAAATGTCTGTTTCCAGGAAAGACACTGAAGGACAAGAAAGCAAGTCTTTTGGGAGACGATTAAGTGCTTTATTATTTTATTTAATCCTCCAGACACTGCCCTGTGAGGTGGTTCTACTTGTGTTTCTGTGTGGCTCAGAGAAGTTGTACAACTGTCCAAGGTCACACAGGACATAAGGCAGATCTCAAATTTAAACCACACCCAAAACTAGCTCTACCCTAGCATGCCATTTCTCCTGCCAGCAAAAAGTTACCTGCAAAACGTTAGTTTTAGAGTTAACGTTAAAATGTGGCCTAGAGAGGTTAAGAAGTTTCCCAAGAGATGACATAATTTGCTGAAGATCTCATAGCGGCTTAATGGAGAGAATGGGCTCGAAATCTTGTGTTCTTTCCTGGATTCTATACAGCTTCCTGAACCAGGCTGATGCTTGGTTCTAATGCCAACTCCCTGGGCTCCTTCAGATTTCCCCAATCATCAGGAATCTAAGGGACTCACTCAGGAATCTCCCCAACTTGCTTTGGCACTAAAAGACTTACTTCATACAAACACCAAGCCTGGCAGTTTCTGCTGGTTTCGGAGTAAGGAGCTGGGGTGGAGATCTGCGCTACCACCTCTCCATGGGGACCCCATCACACTGCTCCAACGCTGCCAAGTGGACCCACATACTGAACCCCTCTGCCAGCCAAAAATCACTTGAATTTTTCATCTGTCTTTTACTAGCACTGTTCCACTCCCGAGCTCTGACTGATACTAGGTAGGACATCAGCCCTGCCCAGACAAGCCTCTTCAAGCCAACTGGAAGTGAGCAACCCTGGCTTCTGGGCCAGGAGGAGAGAGATGAGGTTAGCACACCAGATTTCAGCACCCATATTTCTTTACAGAGAAAGGAAGGGTGAACTTTTTAAAGGGACACTCTCAAGGGTCCCCCAAAGATCCTGGCTCTCCCCCTGCCTTGAGCATGTCAGAGTCCTTCTGCATCAAGTTGGCTGAGGCTCTGAGGGTTTTTACGAAGGGACAGAGCCATTTTCCTACATGATAGGGAATTTGGTTTGGACGTGTCATGGGATCCAAAGCAGACCTGACATTTTAAACCCCAGCTGGTTTTCAACTAAACTTCTTGTGGGTGGGAGTGAGGCAGACACACAAACCAGTAGCTCTTGGTGTAAATGCACAGCTGGTAGAATACAAGATTCCACAGGGCCCTGGATATGTCTTGGGTCAAGCCTCCTTAAGTTTTCCAAGACTCCAAATGGAATCCTCCAGAACTTTAATTTCATAGACTGAACTTTTAAGTTAGCAAGTGTAGACAGCATAATTCCATCATTAAAAAAAGAGATGGTGGGGGTGAGGAGAGGAGGGTGCTGGGAGGTGACAGGATTCTCCTTGACTCTCGATAGTTCCTTCCTGTGCAGGACGTGTAGTTGGCAGAAAAAGTTCTGGCCCCTCTGCTGCTTGACTGACTTTACTCCTGAGAGGTGGAGGGACTTATCTGATTGGCAAGTTGGGGAAGGAAAAACTAGATCTTCCTTTTTGTGTTTTAAGGTGTGAACCGGTCAGGAGAAATGTGAATTCTTCCCAGCCCCTCCCCCACCCCCGCCACTGTACATCTCAGCTGGTAGCACCACATGGGCTGTTTGTGTTCATCTACTTGGCAGAAGGTGGCAGGGTAGGAGTGACTAATTCCATTGCATGAACCCCATCACCCATCCTAGCCTTTGCCTGCCATTGAAGTTACAGTTGGATTTTCCAACCTGCAACTCTTTTGTCTTATTTCTTTATTTGTTCAGAATTTGGGTGGGGAAGGGGGTGACATTTATTAGGTCCCTATGATGGTTAATTTTAATGTGCCAACTTGGCTATGCTAGGTTACTCAGTTGTTTTGTTTTGTTTTCCCAACAACAGTCTACAGGTTGCTGTAAAAAAATTTTTAGAAGCGATTAACATTTAAATCAGTTGACTTTAAGTAAAGCAGAGTAGCCTCCATAATGTGGGTGGGCCTCATCTAATCAGTTGCAGTCCATAAGAGCAAAGGCTAAATTTCCCAGATGAAGCAATTTTGCATCAAGACAACAACATGGAAACCTGTCCAAAGTTTCCAGCCTTCAGACTCAAGACTACATCAAATCTTAATCTCCAGCCTGCTAGCTTGCCCTACGGATTTAATGCTTGTTAGTACCCACAAATGTGTGACCCAAGTCCTTAAAATAATTATCTCTCTATTCTTTTTTTTTTTTTTTTTAGATTTTATTTATTTGACAGAGAGAGACACAGCATTGGAAGAGGGAACACAAGCAGGGGAGTGGGAGAGGGAGAAGCAGGCTCACCGCTGAGCAGAGAGCCCGATGCGGGACTCGATCCTAGGACCCTGGGATCATGACCTGAGCAGAAGGCAGATGCTTAACAACTGAGCCATCCAGGTGCCCCTCTCTCTATTCTTGATTTCTGTGTGTCTATGCCTCTCTCTCTCTCTCTATTATGCCTGATTATTCTGTTTCTCTGGAGAACTTTAATACAGTCCCCCTAAAACCTCAGCAAATAATCACAGTGGCTGACGTCACTAAGCCTCAATCTCACAATTACTTGCAAGGTAGGCAACTGCATTTTTCCCATTAAAAAAATTGGGGAAACTGAGGCTTGAGGCAGTTAAGTAATTTGCCCAAGGCCATGCAACTAGAAAGTGGAAGAGATGCAGTATTTGAATTCACATTTTCTCGAAACAAGTAGCTGGTATTCTTAACCATTATACCACACCAGGCAAGAAAGGCATACTCCACGTTATGATATGGTACAGAATTAAGGTGAAATTGGGTATACTCATTTGATCACGGCCAAGTGAGACAAATCTGTGTCCATTAATCCTCTTGTAGTGAGTGCTTCTATTTCGAGGCTCTTTGCTTCAGTGCTGGATGAACTAATCCCATGTTAAGGTGATACTAAGAGCCCAGCAGCTGTTCCTCTGGCCAGACTCCTTGGTGTTTTGCAGGGCCTGGCTTGGCATGTGATGTGTGGTTCTGAATGTTCCTGCTCTATTTGTTCCTCTGATATTCACCATAATGAATAACTCTCAAGGCTGGCTATGGAGGCCACACATACTCTTTTTTTTTTTTTCTAGTTATATCTAAAACTGGCTATTATAAAAACTTCCAATATTAGCAACAAAAACAGCAGGAAGAAATAAAAGTATCTTCATAGATAAAATTCACCTTTGAGGATATATTCCTATGTTCATCTACTCATGCATTTATACAATAGTCATCTGGAAAGATATACCGTGAATTTATCTGTGCATGTATTTTATTTCATTCATTCATTTATTCAAGGTTAATTACGGAATTCTGACTACATGCTCTTTTTAAGGGGTGCTCTCCCAAATTTCTCCTTTTTCCTACATAAACTAGTGGCCTCACAACATGGCCACAATGACAATAAAGGACCTCCCCTCTACTCAGACTTTTCCATATCCACCTCGTGAAAATGATCTAACTTAGTTCTCCTGTCTCAGAGCCTTGCGCTATACTTTCCATGATGATACTTAGTTTGATAAACTAATACAGAGAAATAGATGACTGGATACTGAATGGCATATCAGTTATTTGGTCTAGCTAACATATATTTTAAAAGAAAGATCTTTTGGAAGCACACCGTCTCCATTCAGAAGAAGTGGCTTTCATGGCAGACATTTCAGGTCGTATCTTAGGGTGGTTTTGGTCAGAGGAGCTTTGTTATGTCCTGTCAAATCTCATGACCTGGGGCGCCTGGGTGGCTCAGTTGTTAAGCGTCTGCCTTCGGCTCAGGTCACGGTCCCAGGGTCCTGGGATCGAGCCCCACATCGGGCTCCCTGCTCCACGGGAAGCCTGCTTTTCCCTCTCCCACTCCCCCTGCTTGTGTTCCCTCTCTCACTGTGTCTCTCTCTGTCAAATAAATAAAATCTTAAAAAAAAAAAATCTCATGACCTGTGTTGAGGACAAAACCACCACTTTATAAGAAGCCGGCAAAATGTCATCTTGTGTGACATCATTTGACTTGTAACTGGGATGATTTTATCACAAAAATAAAAAAGAACCAAGTAACTACAGGCATTAAGAAAATCATTTGTTAAATATTTATAGAAGATCTAAGATCATGGTTAAAAGACACCAACAGGTTTCTTCAAAGGATCTCCTCTCCAGTTTCATGAAAATTTTACTTGACAGACTGAAGCTACCTAATCAATATCGACTCTCTTTTTATTTTTTAGTGTCTGAACCACCATTTTTGGTTAGGGGGACAAAAAGACCGGATTCTCATCTTGTCAGTAGTGTGTTTAACCAGTTAACCAGTAACATGTTTCTCTTAGGAAGTTTCTTCAAGGACAGAGGACCCAACTGGGAGGTGTTCATCTTTTGCTTTCCCCTCTTCCTCATGCCTGGGAAGCAAATATAAAGGCTGGAGCACAAGAGCCATTTCTGAACATGGAGTAACACTGGGAAATGAAGCCACATAATAGCACTGCAGAGCATAAAAATAGGAGACACTTGGTGAGTAGGGAGTTATCCTGTCAATATTGGACTATCTACTTCTACAATTCTTTGATGTAATATATAAATTCCCACCTCATTTCAACTACTCTCCATGTGTTTGTGTTCTGTGTAGCTTTAACTGTAACTAAAACATCCCTCGGGTTTATTATTAGACTCCGTTAACAGTAGGTGGAGGGGGGAAAGATGGCAGAGGAGTAGGGGACCCTATTTCAACTGGTCCCCGGAATTGAGCTGGATACCTACCAGACCACTCTGAGCACCCACGAAACCAGCCTGAAATGTAAAAAGATCTGGATCTCTACAAACAGAATATCGCAGGCGGTTGGTTTTGAGGTACGAAGCGGAGAGCCGTGATCCTGTGGGCAGATATCGGAGGATAAACGGCAGCGGGAGGGTGCCTGGCCGTGGGGATCCTACACCGCCGGTGAGCGACAGCCTCGCGCGCTGCGGATGGGGCACAGACTCACAGACCGGTACTGGCGGGGAAAGGACTTTAGGGCAGCCCCCGGGGTGGAGGACCAGACC